>NW_027072089.1:117989321-118342497 GCF_038088225.1 Cyrtonyx montezumae | reverse complement strand
TTTTTTTCTTTTTTTCTTTTTCTTTTTTCTTTTTCTTTTTTTCTTTTTCTTTTTTACTTAGACACAAAGGTCTCTAATCTATTTGGTCTATTGAATGTATTGGTTTTGAAACAAATGTACTGTGAACCCATTTGTCCTTAGATACACATAGAACATATGCACATAGACATAAGAAATATACATATTACATGCTGATGTTGTATCTTTTATATCTTTTTCTATTTAAAAAATATGAGACATGGCTCTTAATTTGGTTACAGAAACTGGAATCATAGAATCCTGAATTGGAAGGGATCCTTTAAGGACCATCAAGTCCAACTCCTGGCTCCATTCAGGATCACTCAAAAATCAGAGTGCGTGACTGCAGGTATTATACAGACACTTCTTGAACTCTGGAAAGTTCAGTGCCATGACCATTTCCTCGGGGTGCCTGTTCCAGTACTTGTTCCCCACAGAAGAGGATACCTACCTAATTTTGAGTAGGTGTCATGACTCAAATTTGGCACTCCACCTTAAAAAAGGCAATTAAACTGGATTTGAATTAAAATGTCAAATCCTGCACTGAGACATGCACGCTATAGGCCCACGTTCTCTTGGTTAGTTCTTCTGTGACGAAGAAACTAAAGCAATGGACAAAGGAAGAGTCACTGATGTCATCTGTCTGGACTTCAATAAGGCCTTTGATATAGACTCCCACAAAAGCCTTATCTCCAAATTGGAAAGATATAGATTATATGAGTGAGATGAACTGTTCAATTGATGAGGAACTGATTGCAAGATTGTACCTAGAAAGTGGTGGTCAGTGGAACAATGTCCAGATGGACATCAGTAACAAATGGTGTCCCACAAAGGTCAGTACTGGGACTAGTGATGTTTAATATCTTATTCATTGACATTGACAGTGGGATTGAGTGGATGCTCAGCAAGTGAATGACATCAAACTGTGTAATGCAGTTGACACACATGAGGGACAAGATGCCATCCAGAGAGATCTAGACAGGCTTGAGCAGTGGGCCCAGGTGAACATCATGAGGTTCAATAAAGCCAAGTGCAGGACCTTACACCTGGATTGCGGTGACTTCAACAATTGATAAAAGATGGAAGATGAAAGAAGGATAAAGCACAGCCCTGCTGAAAAGGACTTGGGGTTACTGTTGGATGGCAAGCTGGATATGAGCCAGCAAGGAGCCCTTGAAGCCCAGAAAGCCAACCATATTATAGGCCGCATAAAAAGAAGCATGGCCAGCAGGACAAGGAAAGTGATCCTGCACCTCTACTCTGTGCTGGTGAAACCTCACGTGGAGTACTGCATCCAGATGTGGAGCTCCAACTACAGTAGGGATGTGGACCTGTAGGAGCACGTTCCAAGGAGAGTTACAAAAGTGATCCAAGGTATGAAACATCTTTTTCACAAGTAGAAACTGAGAGCTGAGGCTGTTCAGGATGGGGAAGACTACAGCAAGACCTGATAGTGTCTGTTCAGTATCTAACAGGAGGCTATAAAAACCAAGGTGACAGATTATTAGCAGGAATTGTGACAGAACAAGGGGAAATTATTTCAAACTCAAGGAGGATAAATTTAAACTGGATTTTTACAATAAAGATAGTGAAGAAGTGCTTCCCTGTTGCAGGAGATGTTCAAGGTCATGCTGAACCAGGCTCCAAGCAACATGATCTAGCTGTAGATATCTCTTTTCATGGCAGAGGAGTTGGATGAATTGACCTTTAGATGTGCTTTCCAATTCAAACAATTCCACGGTTCTATGAATCTTTTATCTTGCAAGGTAAATTTCAAGTTCTTTTTTTCTACCTTACTGATAAACAGATTTTTTAAATGGGTATCTAGTCCTTGAAATGAGATGCCATTTAAACAAGACGTTCTTTTCTATTAAAAAAAATCAAATAAAAATATATGAATATTTAGAAGTCCCTTTCATTCTCTTATTTATTATGTACATTAATTTTTACTTGAGACAAAAAAGAAAAAAAAGAAAAAAAAGAATAAAAAGAAAACATTACTCTTTCTTTAAATAGCATGAGGACAAAAATATCAGTTTTAGGCACCATTCTGTAATTTTAAGTGATTCTTACTGCAGGTCATTTTTCTACAGGAACAGTAGAGAATGTTTGGTCTTACCAGTCCAGCAAGCACCACCTTGAGTTGCTACTGTCATGTGAGTTTAGGAGAGCTTTAAAAGTATATATAGAACTCTTACAGATTTTTCAAACCTTGACTATCGGCAATACTCAGAAACAAGATCTTTTGTTTCATTTGCAGAATCTCATATATCTTAACTAGGAACAGCATTCATCAAGGATCATAAATTGCATTTTTCTACCTGCAAGAGTTAAAGAACTTCGGTCTGTTGGAATGCTTTATCTAAGAGATGAAGGAAATAGTCATGGCTGGGTTGAAAAAGTCCCTAAGAATTTTGCTGACCAGATGGGGACCTTGTCTTTCTTGCAGCCTCTGGTTACCTGAGTCTGTGAACCACAAATCATTTATTCTATGAGATAATTCATTTTATTTTATTTTTTTTATTTTTTCCCAGCTGTAAAAGACAGAAACTGTTTTTCCTTTCGTTTGTCTCAAAGCCTGCTTTGTTAGGCCTCTTCTGATGATAAGACTCTGACTGATTAACTGCTGGTTATCTGGAGGGGTGTTATGGTGTCTCATTGTCTCTGCTTACGGTTGTAAAGATAAGCAGGAATGGGTGCAAATAGTTTTCTCCGTGGGGGTACGGCTTGGAGAAGCTGACCACCACAAATCAATGTGCCTGCATGGCAATGAAGGCCACATCTGCTGCTGGCTTATCTGTTGGGCCAGACATGTTACAAAAAAAACTCCTGAGAAATGAGGGATAAAAGGCCTTCACTGAACTACGGATTTTTGGGAGAAGAACTTTCAGAAAAGAACTTGGGAGAAGAACTCCCAAAGAAAAGATCTTTGAGGAGAACTCCCGAAGAGACTTAGGACGGACCCCAAGGCCTGCTTGCTGCCATCTCCCATCCCCCGCGGTGACCGGACAGGTTCCTGAGATCAATGGACCTACTACGAACCTCGCTGGATCCATGGTGGTAATTATCTCTTTCTTGCTTTCTGCCAAGTTTCCTTGCTTTTCATCTCTTTTCTATCGCACACCTTCCCTTCCCCATCTCCCTAAGCAACTAGTATTTGTAATAAACTGGTTGGGCTAACATTTGACCCGTTGTGTCTTAATCTCGCCCTCGGGTATACATATACATATAAAGAACCTCGTCTCCCTCCTTTATATTGGCGCGTGACACCAGCTTCTGCATCTTTCAGCACCTACTGAATTCAGAAATTAGAGACAGAAACAACAATAATCTAATGTAAAAAAAAATGGTTCTCTGTATCCATTGCCATAATCTTGAAAATACTTCCCAACCACTGTAGAGTGATTGTGGGGAAAAAAAAAAAACAAAAAAAAAACCTTGAGACTAAGAACTGAATGAATGAATTCATTAAATTCTGTTGTTATATTTATTGGGAAGGATGAAAAGTTTGCAGACAATAACCTAAATGTGAGAAGAATATGGGGGGAAAAAGAACAGTACAAGTAAAAAGGAGATGAAGTGAAAGAAGTGGTTCTTGCATATAAAGAAAACGTAGCAAATAGCATATCTGAACAACAACAAAAAAGATAGAAATCTTTTCTAAATCATGGAAAGGTGAGATTCTCCTTATTTGTGTTTTAGTTGTAATCTCAAACTCCTTTGATCATACACATCAAAACAATAAAAGATGAATTTCAATCATTATGTTTCAATATTAAATTTAACTTCACTAAATGTCTAGTTATTGGAGATATGGTCTGAACACATTTTTATTACTGAACAGTTTAAATAGTTTGGAACTCAAAACATCCATGTCTGCAAATTCCCTATTTCACAGTGCATAATACTTTCAACTATGGTACTATTCAATTTGATATGGGTAGATAGGAAGATTTGTGATGGAAACTGAGTGCTTTGAGCCAAAGGCTAAATTCTCATCTCAGTGGACTGGGACTTAGGTGCCTATCTGCTTTGAATGCTGCCAAGAAAGTTATCATACACATGAAAATCCTTGAGCATCAGAATACAACTGCATCTCCAGTCTTGGAAAGAAGCATTAATGTAAGTATTGAAAAGTGCATTTAAGTAATTTTTAAAAAATATATAGCTGGTATGGTTTATATTCCATCCCAGTATCTCTGTTGCTTCATAAACTCTTTTGGATTTACTAGTTTGTGAAAGTTGTGGAAACTAAATGTTGCTATTCATTAAACTTAAGCTTTGTTCCAAGCCAAGAATCAGGTATTATGTTTACCAATAATTTATTATTTCTCATTTGAGACTCTACTGATTTTACTACATTCATGCAAGATGTTCATTTCACTAAACAACTCAGTTTTAAATAACTGTTTTTAGAAGTTTCTATTGTTTTCAGCTATTTTGAGGCCATGTAATTTCACTACCAGTGAATGATTTGAGTAATACAGTTCTGATATCAATAAACCATACTCCACAGCTCAAAAATCTGTGTTGTATAATTCTGGCATGAAGTTTCTATATGTGGTGCTTGAATATAAAAGAAAGACAATTCACAAAGTTAAGTATTCACATAATTTAATAAGAGAATTTGCTAATAATTCTGATATTTTAGTTGTAGAGTTAAAAATACTATGCAATTTAGAGTGCAAGGTACTTCAGCTTCTTAGGAAAATTGAAATAATATAGTTCTATACTTCTTGTCTTTTTAAAAAAGTATATTTGAGAACACAGAAAAATGGAAAGATTTCCATAATTTTATATCAGGGACTAAAATATGCTTGAATATATGTTCATTAGGAATATTTTGGAATAGCTGCTGTACACACAGACGACATTAAACAGCTGTTTGTTTTGCTTGGTCTGTCAAAAGATCCGTCAATTGTGGGGTTGCTATGAGTGGAAGAGCAACTGGTACCAATCGCTACAAAAACAGCTCACAGATGACAGTACCTCACTAACAAGGATTCCTTGCTCCCCATTCATAAGTTGATTTGTCAACTAGAGAGTCAGGATGGTGTAAACAGTACTGAAATGCAGTTCCTTCTAACACCACAACTGCCAGTGCTAAACAGAATGGTTAAGAGAAAGGTTCCCTCCACTCATCATGTTCAAAAGGGGAACCTCAGTTGTTCTGAAATCTTAGAGGTGATCATGGACTGGCCTGTAGGTAAAAAGTTTGGAACATCACCAGCTGAAGAGGTATTGTGTGCTATAAAGAGGCTCCACCATACAATTACCAGAAAATGAAAAGAAGTTCTCCCTGTTCACAGATGGATCACGTTGTATTGTGGGGAAGCATCATAGACAGAAATCTGCTGTGTGGAGTGCTACATGAGAAGTTGCAGAGGCCTCTGAAGGAGAAAAGGAATCAAGCCAATCTGCAGAAGTAAAGGCTGTCCATTTATTGCTGACATTGTCCAGATATTGCTGAACGGGAGAGGTGGCAAATACTTTATACTGACTCATGGATGGCAAATCCGCTATGGGGGTGGTTACAGCAGTGGGAACAAAACAACTGGCAGCAAAAAAGTAAACCTATTTGGGCTGCAGAACTGTGGAAAGACATTGCTGTCTGAATAAAGAATATGGTTGTAAATGTACATCATGTAGATGCTCCTGTGCCCAGAAATCAGGCTACTGAAGAAGAACAAAGTAACCATAAGGTAGATCAAGGTGCCAAAACTGAAGTAAGCTCAAGTAGACCTGAACTGGCAACACAAGGGTGAATTATTTCTAGCTGAGGTAGTCCATGAAACGTGGGGCCATTAAGGGATACAATAAATAAGTGGTATGGAGACCCAGGGGTGGACTTTACTAAAGACACTGTTGCACAGGTTATTTATGACTGTGACATATGTGCAACAATTAAACAAGCCAAGAAGATGAAAACTGTCTGGGGGGAAGGGTGATGGCAGAAGTATAAATATGGAGAGGTGTGTCAGGTTGATTATATCACCTTGACAGGAACCTGCAATGCTATGTGCTTACCATGGTGGAGGCAAACACTGGATGGCTTGAAACATATGCAGTACTCCACACTACTGTTTAAAACACCATATCAGGTCTCAAGAAACAAGTCCTGTTGTGACATTGTACTCCAGAAAGAACTGAGTCAGATAATGGGACTAATTTCAAAAATTCTCTTATAGACACATGGGCCAAGGATCATGGCACTGAGTGGATATATCATATCCCCTATCATGCACCAGCTTCTGGTAAAATTAAAAGATACCATGGATTGTTGAAAATGATGTTGAACAAATGGGTGGCAAGCACTGTGAGAAGCATTTGGCAGAAGCCACCTTATTGGTCAACACTCAAGGATCTGTCAATTGTGATGGTCCTGCTCAATCCAGCTCCCTACATACTGTAGAGGAAGACAAGGTTCCTGTAATATGTGTAAAGAGCATGTTGGGAAAAGCTTCTGGAAAGATCAAATCTTTCTTTGGGACCGTTTTTGCATAGGGACATGGGTCCACTTGGCGGGTTATACAGAGGAATGGGGATGTTCAATGTGTACCACAAGGGAGTTTGATGATGGGGGAGTGCAGTCAGTAATTCCATATATACATATATATGTATATAGATATGTGTGTGTGTGATACATGTTAATTATTGTTTGTTTGTATATATATATATGAAGCTTGACATAATGAAGTGGAATAAGGCGTGGAATGTCATGGGTTTATGATTTCTTCTTATTGGTATTCCACATCATAACATCACCTAAGGCACTGGGAGTTAAAGAGTTAATGCTCCAGTTCTGTGGACTGCTGAATTTCCAGGTACCTTGTTCTCAGAAGAGAAGAACTACATACCCCAGAGGACTTTGCATTCCTGTTTTCCACCCAGAGGGAAAGATAAAACTGCATGCAAGTCCAAATACTTCCTTTTTTTGTTGTGAATTTTGGCAGTTTGTGCTACTTAGCCATCTCACCTTCAGCTTTAGAGTAATACCTTCAGATTTTGGATTCTCTGTCTCTCACTTTATTTATTTGCCTCAGTTCCAATTATATTGTATTATATTGTGTTATTCTGCAGTCCGATATCATATTTAGTAAATTAGTTTTCCTCCTCAGATCATTGTCACTTTTTTTTGTTTTTAGGCTCATCTGCCTACCATTTCCCTTTTCCCTTTTTCCCTTCCCTGGGGCATGGGTCCCTGGGTCTCCCCGCTTCATTCATAACAGAACCAGGCCAAATCAGCTCATAAACTATTGACACATCCATATGATTTTAATGCTACATTATTGTTGAAGTACTTTGCTAAAACCCTCTTAATACCAACAAACTTCTAATTCTGGAACCAGTTTATAACATCACAACTATCAGAAGGTTTGAAATAAAAACTTACGTGGCACATTCTATATTATAAAACTCAGATTTTTTTTCTTGTTAACTTCAGAGCTACATTTGTTAACATACTTGGTCAATTCCATAATAAAACTGTTCATTTGATCTCATTTTTTTCAACTAAGAACTGTTTGTCTCAGAAAATGCAATATCTACTATTCTTTATCTGTGCCAAATAGGAACATGCTTTTTAAAGAAATATGAAAACTACTGAATGGTACTTCAGCTACTTAGATAATAGCAAAGCAATAAAAACTATATAAAATATCTCCTATTCATGCCCAGAAATCTTTTAGAGGAATATTATTTTTCTAGAAGATGGAATGTATTTTTATGGTCTCCATCTACCATATAACGATACTGTTATATTATTTTACATTGCACTGTATTATATATTCTACAGAGAAAGTACTGAAGGTTGGAAACTTCAGGATATGCAGTCTCCAAAATGGAAAGAATTGATATATATGTATCTTCCCAGAAGCTTGAATACCACTTCTACGTCAGCTCTGAACATTCTGATGAATTTTACTCCCAGAAGCAAAGTACTTACTCATTTCTCAATTTTACTAATATCAACATGTTTTTGTTACTACTAATATAAATCATCAAGGCTTATTTTGGCTTCACAGGTAATTTCCTTCCAGCTCATTTAATAATTTAGAATAATCAGCAGTGTTTAAAATCTTAGCAATTTTGAAGTTATCTTACAATCAAAATATATTTCTATTACATGCAATTCAACCTTACAAATCACCAGCCAATCAGCACCCCCGATGTTGTGGAGCACTCTTATTTTGCTTTAAGTGTTATCTCATGCTGCTCTTAACACATTTGGAAATTGAGAACACTGACTGCCTTTGGTGCCTGCCTCTATTCAGTGTGTTCAGTGTCGGAGATTTCATTGCTATTCAGTTCAATTTGGTATGGAATTTTAGCCATTGCTATCTATTCAACAGCTCTTTTCAGTTCAAGAAAATGTAGATTCAATCACATATTACAGAGAAATAAATTATGAAATGAATACATTTTGAAATGTATGAATCAACTTTGTGTCTTTTTGACTACATGGAAATTATGCTTCCTTAATTCTGGGGTAAGCATGGAAAGAGCAGAAAAGAATGAATTTTGCAGCCCTCAGAATTACTCCTACCTTTCATTTTATGAACCTTGGAATTTATGAAGGAGGAGGGGGAGACCTTATAACAGCCTCCCAGAGATGGAAAGGAGCCTACAGGAAAGCTGGGGAAGGACGTTTTATAAAAAGCATGTAGCAGCAGGAGAAGGGAAAATTATTTTAAAATTTCAGAGGGTAGATTTAGACTAGTTATTAGGAAGAAATTATCTGTAGAGAGGTTGGTGAGACACCAGGACAGGTTGCCCAGCAAGACTGTGAATACCCTCTCCCTGACAGCATTCAAGGCTAGTCTGGATGGGGCTTTGTGCAACATGGTCTAGAGGGAGGCATCCCTCCTTGCTTATAGATGGGTGGGTCAAACTCCATGATTTTACAGGTCCCTTCCAACCCAAATTACTCTGATGAGTGTTTGTTTATTCAATTTTGCTTTCAAAATGTTTCACTTTGTTTGTCTGAGTAGGGGCTCTGCGTGAACCTGTGAAACTTGGTCTGTAAATATTGCTCTCAGTAGTGTATTTAAAGAAGATGAAGGTAGGTATACTTCTAAATATTAAAACATTACTTGTTTTAGATCACTAATATCATTAATGCAATTTGCTTAAATAAAAGCTTGTTGTATTTACTCTTTTGAATGAAATCTCAATTTTGCATAAGACTAAAAAGAAAGATGTTAATTAAGTGCATAGAATTGCTTCAAATGCCAGTATGATAAAAAATAAAAAATAAAATAAAAATAAAAAGCCAACACCTCAAGAATTAATTATATTATTAATAATAATTATTATTATTTTAATGCAGATTTTGCTTTGTTACTAATAGTCCACAAATGTCATGGCAAGTGTTCTGATATAACAGAATGTAACACTTTGAATAAACTCATTGAATGATGTAGTGAATAAAAAACATCAAAATTTCAAACAAAATTCTAACTCCTTCTTCTCTGAAGTAAATTTGTTTAGTGTGTATGTTCTCCATTTAACATCATCTTGGTTTTGTTTACTTATTTATTTATTTACTCATAGTTTAGCTAAGCACATTCAGTATTTTCATTCTGTTGTTCTATTATCAAAGCCTAAAAAATGTTAGATAAATTTATTTCATACTCAACTATTTGTTCCTGTTAAAGGGATAGAACTATCATTTTACAACTTGAGTGCTAAGGAAACTGCCCACACTAAAAAACAAGAAAGAAGTTAATGTTGGCTTGTGATAATACAGAAACACAGAATGCACAAACCTGCAGATATTCTTTTTTAACATATATGCTAGAAGTGAGAGCTAATGTATCTCTAAATTTTTTTATAGTGCTGTGGAATTCAGTTTTAGATATATATTTTTTTCTCCAGTTGTACGTACCTCACCCATGTAGGTATATTTTATCTTTATCTAGCTGTTGAGCGGTTGAAACATCCAAATCTCAGCCTCTGTAAATGGCCTCAACCTGTATCTTCTCTGTTTCTGAGCTCATCTAAGTTATGTGTTTTATCATGACTCTTGTCTAAGTCACCTTATTTAAACTGCACCTCCTAAGAGACCCCTTCCAAGTTCTCTCTCCTCCTCTGTTCTAGTTCATCACGCGCTTAAACCCCCCATTCTTACTCTTTACTCTCAGCCTGCTCTATCTCTCTCTAGTCAGCACCAGCCCTTCTTCACCTTTGCCTGGACAGCAGTTTCTGTTGGCCCTGGCACAGTTCAATTCCAAGCTCCAGTTGCCCTGTAGATCTATGCAGGAAAAGATTTCTCATTGTTCTTTGGATGAAAATGGAAGAGCACTCACAGCATTTGAGGCACAATCTTTGTGTGTTTGTAGATCAGGCATCAGGATCTTATGCTCATCTCAGAGCATGAAAAAGCCCCCTTAAGATGGGGCGTGCTTACCAAGTAGAGAATTCAAGAATCCCAGCTAATAAAACACTATCACTGAGCATTTACAAACTATGATGTTTTAAGGTTTGCTGTCAAATTAAATTCAGGGAGATAACCACAAAGATGGTAAATACACATTTTCAGTGAACATCAAGTTTCTGCTTCAGCGATTTTTACTGCTTCAGCTTGCTATAGATGAAAGTGACACAGTTTTACAATATATTAAAACAAAGTAAAAAAAAAAAGGAAAAAATGTACTCGTTTGTTTACTTACTTGTCAGAGCGAAAATAACAAATTTTAGTTAAAAGATGTCAACCTAAACTAAAGCACACAGCTACGATTCTCCTTTGAAAATTTCATCTTGTTTGGCTAAATTTTGGCAGAACTAATAGCAACTGAAGCAATGCTTATAGTTGTACAGTTCTGACAGGTATGAGTATGTGCTTGAAAAATATGCACTCATACATATATATATACTCCATGCACATCTGTTATGGTGTAATGTGGCATGATGTAATTCTGATATAACATGTTTCCTATAAACTCAAAAGTATTCTTCCCATGTCATCTATTTATAAGAAAAATAAGTTAAAATTCTCAGAAGACAAATCTCTCAGAGTTACGTAAAACAGATAAAAATACTGTGCAAGATCTTTCTAGTGTCAAAACCTAATTTAAGAAAAGTTCTGAAGATGAACATATTATTTCTGCTGTGTGGATCACTCTTGCTGTGCATGTGATTTTATTAGCTACTCAGTTAAACATAGTAGCAACTGTCCTCTTTTACACCTCTGGGGAGAAAAAAATCAGAATGGATTATTCAAAAGATTTAAATTCCTTTGAGACATGGCCCTTCCAGCAATACTATAAATTCTTTTTCACTCCAAGGTTAGATGCTATTTTGGCCTTGATTTAAAACTCAGGATCCTGTGGAAAATGGCAATGATATCGAGCTCTGACAAATTGAATTGGTCTCAAGGTATTGAAGGATGACTTATAAATCTGAGACTTGATTCTGAAACTTTTCTACACGTGAAGGGTCTTTTTCTTCTCAAGACATCTGAAGTACTGTCAAATATGAAAGTCATGTCATACCAGTGATCTATTTAATAGACTTAATCCACAACTACAATTTTCCTTTGGGGCAGAACTGGAAACTTTAATGAAGTTTGAGTGAATGTATCTTGCATGCGTGTTAGTAGCAACTACAGTTTGCTTTGAGTCAATACATCTAAGCATTTCATCCAATACATTTTTTTATGTGTGTGTAGATAAAGAAGATTATATGATCTAATCTGCTGACATATCTCTAACGACAGAGAACTATTTATTTCTAAAGGAATCTTAATATAATCAGAATCAAAAACAGAAACACTTCAACTAACTGAAAACAAAAATTGCGTGACTTATATTTTGTCATCACACATAATCAGATTGCAGAGTTTTTATAAGTATAGTTTGGTCATACTGCATTCTTTGTAAGCCATCAGGAAGAATATAATAACAAACTGATTTTGCAAAGAGGTGAAGATCCCTCTATATATATAGCTTATTTGTGAGTTTCAACTTGAGACTTGTGAAAATATCAATTCAAATTTTCTTTTTTCAATTTCTAATTCAATTTTACAGTTAGCTTCCCATAACAGGACTCCTTACCTTCCTTATGAATATTCCTTTGATTAAATAATATGTAGGAACTACTGTACTAACTGAATATGCTGGAGAATATCCAATGATGGAGAAACAATTGCACAGCAACCACAAGTCTTCCTGTCTATCAGAACAACATTTGAAC
This sequence comes from Cyrtonyx montezumae, assembly GCF_038088225.1. NCBI lineage: Eukaryota > Metazoa > Chordata > Aves > Galliformes > Odontophoridae > Cyrtonyx > Cyrtonyx montezumae. Next base: position 118,330,287 of record NW_027072089.1, on the reverse strand, counting down.
GTATATTTCTGTAAAAACTGAAAAGAAAGTTAAAAAGATTTTTCCTACATATTTAGACACAGAATCATACAGAATTACAGAACTGTAGAGGTTGCAAAGGACCTCAGGAGATCATTTAGTTCAACCCCCCTCCCAAAGCAGGCTCCTTAGACCAGGTTGCACAGGTAGGCATCCAGGCAGGTCTTGAACATCTCCAGAGAAGGAGACTTCACAACCACTCTGGGCAGCCTGTACCAATGACAGGACGAGAGGGAATGGCCACAAGTTGCACCGGGGAAGATTTAGATTAGACCTGAGGAAACATTTTTTTTTCTGAAAGAGTGGTCAGGCACTGGAATGGCCTGCCTAGGGAGGTGGTTGAGGCACCATCCCTAGCACTGTTCAAGAAGCGTTTAGATGAGGTGCTAAGGGATTTGATTTAGTAATTGGGTAGGGATAGTGATAGGAGGATGGTTGGACTAGATGATCTTGTAGGTCCTTTCCAACCTTATGAACCTATGAACCTATGAATGCTCCATAACCCTCACTGTGAAGAAGTTCCCATGCACATTTTTATGGAACTTCCTATGCTTCATTTTGTGGCCATTTCTCCTTGTGCTATTGCCACACACTGCTGAGAAGAGTCCAGCCTTGTCTCTTTGCCTCCTGCTTCTTAGATATTTATAGACATGGATACGATCTCCTCTGAGTCTTCTTTTCTTGAGGCTGAACAGCTAAAGCCACATAGCCTTTCCTTATAGGAGAGGTGCTTCAGGCCCTTTATCATCTTTGTGGCCTTCTTTCCAGGAGGTCACTATATTTTTTGTACTGGGGAGCCAAGAACTTGACACAGTATTCAAGATGGGGTCTCACCAGGGAAGAAAAGAGGGGGAGGATCGTCACCCTTGAACTGCTGGCCACACCCTTTTTAATGCACTTGTGGATGCCATTGGCCCTCTTGGCTACCAGGGCGCACTGCTGGCTCATAGCCAACTCGTCCACCAGGACCCCAGATCTCCCTCCTCAGAGCTCTTTTCCAGTAGGTCATCCCCCAACCTTTACTTGTGCATGTTGTTAATTCTTCCCTAGATGAAAGACTCTACAATTACTCTTGTTAAACTTCATCTGGTTCTTTTCTGCCCAACTCTCCAGCCTGTCCAGGTCTTCCTGAATGGCAGCACAGCCTTCCAGCATGTCAGAGGTTCCTCCCAGCTTCATATCAGCAAACTTACTGAGGGTGGGCTCTATCCCCTCATGAAGGTCATTGACGGAGATGTTGAACAGGACCAGATCCAGCACTGACCCCTGAGGAGCACCACTAAGTGCAGGCCTCCAAATGGACTCTGAGTAGCCAATCACAACCCTCTGAGCTCTGCCAGTCAGTCTGTTCTCAACCCAGCTCACCATCTACTCCACATTTCCTCAGCTTTGTTGTAAGGATGTTCTGGGAGACAATGTCTACTGCCTGGCTGAAATCAAGGTAGACTACACCCACTGTTCAGTAGACAATCTGCACTCCTGTTAAACTATGAGGATGAATACTATTCAGGAAACAACCTAAACATACTTTTCTCAGTAATTCCATGTGTAACATTCCTTTATTATTGTTATTTTTGAGCTAGAATAAATCAAAATACAGGTATTAAGTCTTGTGAAAGGCTAAATCCAGCAGGTCTTTCTTTTCTTTCTTTTTATGATACATATCTATGGTATCAAAAAAAGTGTCTCTTTTGATACCAGTGATTTTTTGTATTCTTCCAAGCAATCATTTTTCTATCCAGTATGAACACTGAACTCACACTTTTGCTATTACATGTGAGTTCTGCTGGAAGCTCAGGTGATGTGTATAGGGACAGATACAAATTGGGGAGAGACGGGAAAAGGGGAAAGAGAAAGATCCTGAAACTTACAAACATTGTACAAGGGTACTTGTAGTTATGAAAGAAGAAATAAATAAATAAAGGAAAAACATGCTTGTATATATTTCATGACCTTTAGTCAGCATGGACAATGATACAGTGTGATTTTCAGAAATGAAGACATTAGAAATCTGACTTTGAATAAGAAATTACAAGATCAGGAAATAAAAGTCTGTGACGTGTCTCTTATCATCGTAGAGAGAATGAGAGGATGTATCAGGCTGCAAGGTTAAGATTTTGTTTCATTATTGCATTGAAACTGCAGTACTGTTGAGGCTTTTCTGAAATATAAAATGATAAAATGAAATGCATAAAAATATTTTGTTTCTTCTCTACCACCAGACTCTTGCATTATCGTGGCATAATGTTCTAGAAGCATTTTGCTTACTCAAAACATCTAAAAATATTTAATTCATTCTATTTCTTAAAGCTTGGAGGTTTTGTGAGATACTGTCAGTTGTTGGGTAGACTTTTATGACTCAGTTTTTCATCAGCATGATGGTCCCACCAGTCTGATCCTAAATGACAATGCGTTTTGATTCTAAATTATAACTCCTTAAAATTTTAAGAAGAAATAAATACAGATAGCAGTGCAATATGCAGCAAGTGTTTAAGAGTTCGGAGTGAGCATGAGACTGTGATCTATTTATGCAAACCTTGGTGAGGGGGCACCTGCTATGTGACTGGGTACATTTTTATACATCTTGTCTTTTTCTATATTCCGTAAGTGTCTATCCTGGGCAAATTAAATTTCTCTAGATTGTTTTAGCAGGATTTTCAATCTGAATGTGAGCATTGTCTAACTTAAAACAGACTGTAATCATGCTGTCAGTAGTTTTAGAGTAGGTATTTCTTTGCTCAAAAGGGATTTTGAGGTAAATGAAAATCAGATCTAGTGCCTTTAAGGGTGCAATCACATCTAGCACATCTAGCTTGTGTGCTCACAGTCCCAAACTGAAAAAAATAAAAATAAAAAGGTAATTACCAAGTAGAACAAAAGTATAAACGAGCATGCAATATCTACACATGCAAATACTTCTACATCCAAATACTGTGGGCTGTTGTTCAGAAGCTTACTCGGAGTAAGATATTATGATTCAGGATCTAGCATCTGGAGTTAAAATATGTCATTTTATGGAAACATAAAATCTCAGTAGTGGCAAAAAGAATATCAGTCTCTATCCTATGAGCTGGTAGGAAAGATACAAATGACAGAAAGTATCAATTAAATAATTCATGATACACCTTTATTTTAATATTGTAAAAATCTGTTTATGCCATGCCAGGAAATATGTGGTACAGTTAGGAAAGATGCAGACAGAAATAATGATAAAGAGCACAGAAATTATTTTGTCTGTGGAATAAACTGAGAATGCTTAAGCTGGGAAAGAGACAACTCAGAGAGAACATCACAGCATCTGTAATTGTGGGCGGCAAGGGGAGTAATTATTCACAATACAAGACAGAAGGGGCATGAAATGAAATTACTGTTTGACAGAAAGAAGAAATATCCTTGTATTTGTCTCATATTCTTCTCTGTACAACTTCTTTGACCACCTCTGGAGGGTGATACTGCATCAAACTGATATTCAGTTTTTCTCAGAAGTGTTGTTCTTATGGTGACGTTTTCCAATAATCATTCTATGCAAGTTTTTGTAATAAATGTCTGTTACAGAAATTTCTCTCATCTTAAACCATACCGATAGCATTTAAAAAGTGTGTTAAATGCAAAACAACATGAGATATCTTCACATAATATCTTTTGCATGCTTGGCATACTTCTCTAAGGAAAAGACAGCCTACTATGTTTTTGTACATGGGAAAAATAGACACTGAATGGTTTCCAAAATACTTGAATTTTCACGATGGCAATTACGAGAGCAACAGTGAAATTTAAGTTTTTCATCATAAGTGAGTACTACAACAAGATTTTCAAACATGTGCACTCTCTCCTATAAACCAAATCTTCTAAATTCCCTTGTACATTAACGCCAATCTCTAAGTTTTAAGAATCATGATATAGGACAAGTTAAAAATATACACATATCTGAGAACCGAAATATAAATGCCTTTAATTTTTACTAATTTTGCCTGCTGTTTTGTTGTTCTGGTGGTGATACTTTGTTTGTTTAGTTAAAGTTTACATATTGGCACATCTTCATTTAAGTGAAAAATGGATAAAAATTAGTTTATGTGTGCATTTCCTTATCCTTTTGACATTAATGGTCAGTTTATTCTTTGAAGAATTTGACTAGTACATTAAAATTAAGTCTATATACTGCTCTAATCTTTCCTCATTACATAACATCGGGAGGATTGAGTTCTCCAGTTCAAGAAAGATGATGGATTTCTAGAGAATGTCCAGCTGAGGGCTACAGAGATCATGAGGGGCATGCATGGAGAATCTCTTATAACAAAATGCTAAGACCTGGGACTGTTCATCCTGGAGAAGAGAAGGTTGAGGTTCATGGTTTAGTGAGCTATTGGTGATGGGTGAATGGTTGAACTGGATGATCTTATAGGTCTTTTCCTACCATGGTTATTCTATGATTCTGAGAGGGGATCTTATCAAAATGTTGGGTGTCAGTAGGATGGGGTTAGGTTCTCTTGGTTGTTCCCAGTGACGGGGCAAGGGGAAACATACATAAACTGGAAGACAGGAGGTTCCATCTGAACATGAAAAAGAGCTTCTTTACTTTGAAGTTCACAGCATTGGAGCAAACTTCCCAAAGAGGTTGTGATGTCTCCATTCAAATCCAACCAGAGGGTCACTTCCAACCTTTACAATTCTGCGATTTTGAGAAGCATCTATGGTGGCTGTACTCTGTGCTCAGAACAGTGATAAATTATAACATCTAGCAGATTAAACTCTTCCATGGACTTAGATAATGTTTGTGCTTTCTACATTATCTGGCATTAACTTTAAAGTCCTGATGAACTTAGTCTTCCATTTCAGAAATCTCAGCTGAGTACAGTATCTCATCATTTACATGCTCCTCATTACCATAGAAATCTCTAGATCTTTGATGTTTTGACGTGGACTGAATTGTGAATTATATACAATTTTACAGTCTTTTACTTGCTATAAGGCTTTCTGTATGTTGAGTTTGATAGAAAGAAAATTAATGACATCTACTGAAACACATACAATGTAATTATTTCTTTTCTCTGGCATTCAGTATAGTACTTTCAGTTTGCTTCTTCACTTCTTGTGATAGCAAACACCGTAAATTCCCATAAATAATTACTTCAAAATAATCAGAGTCAACAGAGCATTAACAAGTGATTAAGATGAATTAAATTTCCTTGTATACTGCAGTCCTAAACAAATTTCATATCCACCTGAGTTTGTTTCACAGCAAATCAATAATACTAAAGACTTTATTTGAACAGACAACAAGTATTTTCCTATTCCTGACTAGTGAACGTATGAAACTATCCAACTTAATGAGATTTTTTTCATAAACTTTGATGTGTGGAAACAGTTTCTTTTCTTTTGGTGACTTTGCTGTTATGCATCTGTCATCAAGTGAAGAATTTCAAGAGGTATTGTCCAGCATCTGAAAAAAGTTAGGTAGGTCCTTACTTGGCTTTCAGTGGTCTTTAGGGCAAACTTTCAATGTTTCACTATAAATTAAAACAATACAAATCTGTTTTCAGCAGGGGAAGCAGTGATGTATGGCTTGGAAAGAACACAAGGATGCTGTCTGAATGTGTAGAGATGGGATCAGACGAGACAGGACAGAGATGGAACTGAACTTAGGAAAGGATATGAAAAATAACAAGTAGGGATTCAACAGGTACAATGTTCAAAAGAGAAAGGCCTATGAGACTGTACCTCTCTGATAAAAGAAAAGGGAAAAATGGCAACAACATACATGGAGAAGGCTGAGGTACTCAACAAATAATTTTCTTCAGTCTCCATGGGAAGTCAGGCTTCTCACACTTCTCAAGTCCCTGAATTTCTAGACAAATGCTGGGAAAGCAAAGTAAGACTGTAAATAAAGAGCAAGTTTGAGACCATCTGATGAAATTGAATGCGTACATAGCTCTGGGACTCTATGATATGCATCTCAGTATTGTGAAGGGACTGGCTGATGTAGTTACCAAGTCACTCTCCGCATTCTTATGTCTAAATCTGAAAGCTATGGGTTCAAAGAGTAGATTATTCAATGGATAAAAAACTAGTTGAAAAGTTGCTATAGTTAATGGATAAATGTCCACTTGGAGGCCAGTAACAAGTGGTATCCTCCAGGGATCTATCTTGGGACCTTATTGCTCTTCAACATCTTTGCCGATAACATAGTGGGATTGAGGGCAGCCTCAGCAAGTTTCCTGACACTAGTAAGCTGAGTGGTGCAGTAGATACTACAGAAGAAAGGAGTGTCAACCAAAGGGGCATGGACAAGCTTGAAAAGTAGGCCCATGAGAATGGCAAGCCTGAAAAGTAGGCCTGCGAGAACCTAACAACAGACTCTACAAGACCAAGTGCAAGGCAATCCTGGATACGTGTACAGACTGGGAAAAGAACTCCTTGAGAGAATCCCTGCTGAGAAGAACTTGGAAATTCTGGTAGACCAAAACCTTGAAAGCATATGCTTGCTGCCCAGAAGGCCAACAGTGTTCTGGGCTGTATGAAAAGAACTGCAGCCAGCAGGGCAAGGGAGCTGATTATCTTTCTCTCTTCTTTTGTGTGGCTCTACCTAGAGTATTACATCCAGGCCTGTGATCCCCAGCACAGGAAGGTTGCAGAACTTTTTGAGTTTGTCCAGAGGAGGATCACAAAGATGGTCAGAAGCTGGAGCACCTCTCCTATGAGAACAAGCTGAGGGAGCTTGGCTTGTTCAGACAGAAGAATAATTAAAGCTTATAAACAGGAGGAAAATAGACTTTTCAGATGAGTAGATATTTATAAGACAAGGGGGAATAGTTTTAAATGCAAAGAGGGAACATTTGGATTTGATGACATGGGAAATTTTTCTGAGAATGTGAGGATACACTAGCACAGGTTGCTCAAGAGAAGCTGCAGATGCCCCAGCCTGGAAATGTTCAGACTAGGTTGGATGGGGCCTCAGGCTACCTAATCTAGTGCCTGATCAGTTGCAGTATTTAGTCAATATCTGTTTTGGATTTTCCTTATTTCACAATTATTTACCTGTTTCTGTTCACATTTGAAATTTACAATGAAAAACTATTACTCTGTCAGCTTTTTTTTTTAAGCGTATTTTTTAATATATATCAAATTTACACAAAATCCATGTATTTATATATTCAAGATGTAGATGTAGAAGCCATATCAGATATGAATATTTACAGACATGGGAAAAAAAAAAAAGGATATAATCAGAATAAAATTTCACTGGAGTGGAATGAATAGAGGAAAAAAAGACAAAAAAATCCTTTTTTGTTTTTTATCACAAGCTAAGTTTGCTGTAAAGCATTTGATAATGAAAAATTATGTGCTGTTTTTGTCTTCTATATTCTTTCTTGTCATAGGGTAAATATGGTAAAAATTGGACAGCTAGACTAACTGAAGATGACAACAAAGGAAAGGACAAAGAAAAAGTCTGTTGTAATTTAATCTAAAGAGGTACCATAATTTATTTTCAGTTGGCATTCAATTTTCAACACACTCATTTTAAAATGTATTACTGTATAGTTTTGAATCTTATAGTAATTTGGGAATTGACTTTGCTCTTCTCGGAGTTACAGATATGAGGCGTATTAATGAACATGAGCTTCAGATGACAAATTATGCTTGAAGTTCTCATGTCTTTTAATTCATTTTTGATGAGAACATGGATGTTTTCTGAAATATAGATGGCATTTGCCAGACAAAATGGTCATCTGATTTCAACATACAATGTGATGCTTCAGTGAAGTTTGAACTTTAGACTGATTTAAAATTCATTGGTAATAGTTCAATAAAGGATTTTCCCTGGCTCAGAATAGTATAATGTGCTGGTTAGTGTCTTCTATTCAGCCACTCTGAAGTTTCATTTATGGCTTTTTTTTTTTTTAATGAATGAATGCTGTGCTAACCTATGAATTTCAGACATGCTTCATTTTGCTTAGTGTCAGAAACAGTGCTGATGCATAAGGATTTTTATTAAGAGAAGGATATTCAGTGGCACAAACTGAATCGTATTGTTTAGAACACAATATACTTATGCCAAGTTCTTAAAAAAGTGACACACACAGATTAAAATGAATTCTGGGGAAGAGAAATCCATTTTATTATATATTTGTAAACACAAATTTATGCTTATGATAACCAAATTGAATCAATTAACATGAAGTCATAGGAAACAAAACACTAAAAAAAACCATTATCTAGCTTTCCAACTCCAATTTCATAATAAACCAAAGGACATTATTTGATAACTCCATCCATAATTTTTTTTTTTTTCCAAGAAGTAGAAAAGGAAAGTCCTAGACCTTTCCACAAGGCAGAAGTCAATTATTATATTCACATTTAAAATGTTTTTTTTTATACTGTTTTTCATTATTCGTCAGTAAATACAGCTAGTCCATTTTTTCCAGTTTTTTGAGGGTATATAAATTAACTTTTTATTTGTTATACTACATCATGCTCTGTGACTATACTCTGTTTAAATCTTCATATGAATTCTGTCCTTGCCCATTAATTACTGTAAAAATATTAATTCCTCTCAGGCTCTAGGTGACTCTTAAGCCATCTGTGAAAGTGCAGCTTCAAATGTATACTCCAGGGAGTTGTAAGTCAATCCTGCTCTAGCTGAAGATTAGGCTGACAAGTCTATAGACTGAGGCCAAAACCTATCTAAGGTTGCATATATCTACCTCCAACACAGAGCCAAGATCTCTGGGGCCTGAAACAAGGGTAGAGACCAGCAGAGAATCATAGAATTGTAGAATCATAGAATGGTTCTCCAGGTTAAACAATGTCATTGATAAAGATGTTAAAGATTATAGGTCCCAAGACAGGCCTCTGGGAAACACCACTTGTTATTGTCCTCCATGTGGACATAGCACCATTGACAACAGTCCTCTGACAGCAACCTTCCAACCAACCATCCTTTGGACCCATATCACTCAAATTTAGATTTGAGAATGTGGTGTGGAGCTATATCAAAGGCTTTGCACAAGTCCAGGTAGACAATATCAGCTGCTCTTCCTTCATCTAAGAATGAAGCATTCCATCATAGAAAGCCACCAGATTGGTCAGGCACAATTTGCCTCTAGTGAAGCCATGCTGGCTGACTTGGATCTCCTCATCCCACATGTACATTAATATGCCTTCCAGGAGGATCTGTCCTATGACCTTCACAAGCACAGACATACAAATATACAGAAACAGGCTATCTGACAATAACTTTTAGTAACTTGAGAATTACATTCTTAATTCTAGGAGAGTAAGAAACGTAAACAAGTTTTTTAAATTAATTTGAGACAGATACAGAGAGATATAGATCCATGAAGTTGTAACAGGTTGGTTTTCTCTAATTTTCCATAATTATGGACGTTTAAATCTAGTTTTATTTTTAAATTGCATAACGCCCAGCACAGAATGACTCTCACCACTGCTTCATATCCGTAAGCTGTAGTCAGCAAAGCATTCAAAGAATAGAAAAAAGCTCTCCTGCTTATTGTTTACAGAAGAACATTTTAGTGAATCTCATTCTTTACATGTTCTTCAGCTACTGTTATCATTTCTGTTTCCACATAATGCATATATTCTTATACTACAAGACAGGCAGGTGTTCTTTCCTTAGTGCTATCCTGGAACAGTTATTAATTTAGATTAATTTGGTGCTTTAACTTCGAACACCTTTCTTTATTTACAGTCTTCCTTTTTACACTGTGGCCTACATTTTAAAATGCAACTTCTAATTTTGTGCTGACAATCAATTCTATTACATGTGCAAGTACTTGGAGCATTTAGGTGCCCAAATACCTGATTACAGGCACAATTTATATTGTTAAACTCTAAATAATATTAATTTTGATCATAAAATGGGTAGTTTGGTTGAAGTTTTCTTTATTTTTGATGCAAAATATGAAGATGCTGTTTAAAATAAATAGAAGAACATTATTTCTCATTTTTAAAATCTGTGATATGCCAGAATATCATGAAGATTTTAATGTCCTGAAAATATGATTGTAGCACTTTCTTCACTTTGAACCCAGGTCACAAAAACTACAGATCCAGTCAAGCAAATTATCTATAGATAAAAATCCTTCTGTTTTTTATGAGGGTAATACCAGAAAAAAGAAAAATGGACTGCAGAGGCTTTTTAATAAAATTTAGATCAAGTAAATTATGTGTGCATTAGGAAATTACCTTTTTTTATTTTTGTTCTTCTTCTATCTTTCTCCCAGAGAGCAGTTACTGTGCATGAACGCGAATTTGAAGTGTATCCTGTTGCTTCAAATGGTGTAATGCTTTTTGAACAGAGGTTACCAGTAATGCTAAATCATATGACTGACTGTTGCAATGAATGAACATCTACTAAGAAATATGTCAAGACTGACATTTCTCTCATCAACTCAAATGAATTATTTGAACCCAGACCACTAGAAGGGAAAGACTTTAAGTGCACCACCCCACTGGATCGCTGTAAGACTGAAGCAAATTATTATTCTATGGTTATTATGCCATATTAACAATAGAAAATGGTAAGCACACGTCTTTTTCTGTGTGCATAGTGACCATTATGAAGGAACTATCTTGTGTGTCATTTGATAGACAAATATTAATGGGGAGATGAGTCCCCAGGTCAACATTTACAGGCAGGAAAAAGGTATTTCTCCAATTACAGACTTACTGTAATGTCTTTGGTCTTATAATGCATTCCCTGGGAAAGAGTTACAGGATCACCACGATAGAATATTCTAAATTTTGGCTTCTGTATCTTATTTTAACAATTAAAAGACAGTGGTATTCTGCTACTGTCCCAGTGCATTGCTACACGTTCTCTAATTCTGAAATGGTTACTTCAGCTCAAGTGTCCTAGGAATTCTCCTTCCTGGTGATTACTGTAGAAATAGGACTTCAAATGGTACAGCTGAATTTTAGTCTGAGATTTATGGCTTCATCAAGCTTTTTGGGAAGAGAAAATTTGAACTTTGAATCTTAGCCTACTTAATAATAAAGAAAACATAATGAACATTGTATTTATTTTAAGAACCATAAAAAGCGTAGGTTTTTGGAGGTGTTTTTTTGTTTTTTCTTTTGTTTTAAATACAATAAATATTGCTTAGATGATACAGCAGTATCTCACAAGAACTCTAATCAAAACAATCTTTATGTCTCTTCAAGAATGCAGGCTTTCATTTACAATCCTTTAAGTGATAATAACTATCCCAATTATTGAAGTTAATAAATTAAACTCCTTAATTTTTTACTTTTACACAGGGTCTTCACTACTGCCTAGAACAGTCTGATGTCCAGGCAAAAATTCTTTTTGCATCCTAGGACGCTCATAATGAAGATAACAAAAGATAAAAAGCAACATAGACCAAAAAGTACAAGTCCAGTGGAATATTATCCTGCTTGAAATGAAAACATTTTCTTTCTGTCAAAATCCTAGCATAACTTTATGGGTAATTAGGGCCAATGTACAACCATAAATCACTGCATTTGCAAGCTAATCCCAATATGGACTGGGAATAAGAGCTCAAATAAGAGTTAATTATTTGCTAAATCTCATAGTATAATGTCTCAGACTTTATAAAGATATTTGCATATTTAATTTCAAGAGTATTAATTCTCTTTTGAAGCAGTGCTTTTTTTTAGCTTATTTGTTTAACTTAGTTTTGCTTTTTTGTTTGTTTGCTTTGTTTAATAGTAATCTGTATATGCAAACAAGAAGGCAGTATTTTCTTTTCACTTCTAAGCTTAACAGCAGCTCTTAAAATCTGTCACATAGATGGACAAACATTACTGAAGAGTCCAGCACATTATTTCAGCTCGTATGCACATATTTCTACAGAAGTATTTCAGTGGATGGAATAGATATTTTGTCTTGGACTTCATCAACTCCACCATTCAAACTTATCCAGTATTATCTTGTTAGATTCCAGCACTGTCAATCATGCTGCAAATATAAGGTCTTTGTCTTATGTAACTCTAATTGCTTAAAAATCAGAAATAAAGCTTAAGCTGGTCATTGTGTTCCAGCTATTGTTATAGAAAAAGGCAGGCATTATGCCAATTATTCTTTTCATCTTCCTGGCAGAAAAGACAGATTTCCATTGATGTTACCTCTGTTTGTCCATTAACAGCTGAGAGAAACCTGGATTTCAAGTGCAGATGAAATAAACAATTTTAGGTTATTTTCATGCAAGAAACAAAGGCTTAAATAGCTTCTTTGACACATTCAAAGAGTTTTCCTTGTGATATAGCAAATCCACTCAGATTCTCAATTGAGAAAATAAAATAATTCATAAATATCTATTCTCAAAATGATCTTCTAGCTTAATCTTTTCTTCTTTCTTATTGTGGTTAACAAACAGATAGCTCCTTTTTTTAAGTGCTTCTTTGCAGTTGTTTTTGATAATGACATTTCAAGTGAACCCAATTAAAATACTGATCATCTGTCAACAGCTTATGGGATGGTATGGCCCAGCTCTGTTACGACTAGGGCAGGGAGCCCAAGGATCCATGCCCTGTGAAAGGGAAAAGGGAAAAAAGGTAAAAGGGGGATGGGCCTAGTAACAAAACAGTGGCAACATTCTGAGGTGGAAAGCTAATTTACTAAATAAGTTACTGGAATACAAAATAACACAATATAATACAATATAATTGGAATTGAAGCTAATAAATAAAAGAAAATGAGCAAAAGAGTATCTGATAAAATGAAGGTCTTTCTCTAAACGCTGAAGGCAAGACGGCAGCGAGCATCCCCTGTTGGGTTGATCCCTGAAGGATAGAGAGTATTTCATGACATGTAAACAGTTTTTATCTTTCCCTCTGAGCAGAAAACGTAAAAATGCAAAGCAACACAAAGTCCCCTGGGGTACATTGTTGTTCTTCTCTTCTGAGACAGGTATACCTGTAACTATCGATGATCCATGGAATTAGAGCATTCACTCTTTAACTCCCAGTGCACTACATGATGTTATGATATGGAATATCAATAACAAAAATCATAAAAACCATTACATCATTTTTCTTTCAGAAATAGTTAACAGATGAATTTCAGATAAAATGAATACAATCATACCTCCTAAAAATATAACAGTTATGTCAGATAGAGTTCTTTCTGTCTTTAAGATGACAAGCAATTTGAACAGAAATCTTCTGACTGATTCACAAACACATGCTGAATGGAAGTGTTGGAACATTTCAAAATCAAAGTCCAAACTAATTCTATTGCACATATTAATTGAAGTCTAAAATTATCAAAGAATAAGTCAGAAGAAAATGCAAACTCCTTTTTCAACACTTGCTTCCAGGCTACTTGATAGTTACCACATTCCAAAGCATTGATCTGTAAAGAAACACAGGAAAATGAAAAAGAGACAAAAATGAAAACTTATTAGTTGAAAGGAAGTTCCATGCTTCCAAATGTAACTCTTGCTTCTTTTTCAAACTTTATGTATAAAAATGTAAAAGTTAATGTATAATTTTGGATAATTTTGTGGACAAGTAATATTCATTATTCAGCTATTGATAAAGTTCTCTTAAGTAGGTAATCACAATAATTAAATTACATTCCTGGAAGTCCCTGTACTAGACTATGTTTAACAGTATTTACTTAGGTCATATTATCTGCACGAATATCAATGACTACATCTCTAGCAGTATCTTATTTTTTCTTTTTTAATCAAAAAGAGACACCAGTTGTTTTCAAATTGCAATGCCTGTGATAACTTACATAGCTACCAGATGATGGATATTTACTTAGCTGCAGATAGGGCCTAGGTAGATTCTCTTGTGTGAAATTTACTGTGCATGAAGATAGCAGCCTCCTGATGGTGCAGTTGCAGTGTCTACATGAGTGACGATTTTCTGCATGTAGATTTTAATCCAAACCAATCTGAAAGATTATCGAGAAAATATAATTTGAAAAAGACAAAAATACACACAGTCATAGCAGTGCTAACAATGCACGCACTTACAGGATCTGGCAAAGACTCTTATTTTATTCCGTATCAGAAGAGCAAAATAAAGTGCCTTCTAAATGTAACATAAAGGAAGATTTAAAAACAAATTTCCTAAATCAGAGCCATACATGGTCACAAAAGTCTTTCTTTTAGCAATCCCTTAAAACCTACATTTTCACTTAAAATATTGCTGCTGATTCTATCTGTTTTACAGGACTTCTGTAGCGTGAACTAGGATTTGAAATTCAAGATGCAGCCTATACATCCATGTCCTGGTTTTGTCAATATTTCACATCATATCATGTGTCAGGCTGTTTGGTACTGGACTGCAGTGCACCATGGAGCTGCATTTCCTAGGTCCTCTGATTCTGGCAGTCTTAGTTTATCCCATTCTTGGAGGGGGAACTTACTGAGTTCCAGCTCTCCAAGAGGAAGATACACTTGAGAAGGGACAGACTACAGTTTCCAGGAGTCTCCAGTAATCGCTATTAACTTTACAAGATTAAGTAGAACTTTTCAAATGAATGTGTTTATACCACCTCACTCTTACATGTTTGTGTTAATTTCAATTTTTTTTACAGTTTGTTATAATATTAATATAATTATCAGGTGTTTTCCACTTCAGAGTGTCGACATATCTGACTGTAATGGTTACCAGCAATCCAGGAATTCCAATTTATCATATTTAAATGTCTGTTTGGATTAAAATCAAAGCAATTTCCCTATCAACCTGACAAAAATAGTGTGTTGGACTTGAGCACTTGATTCTCAGTATTCAGGATTTGAAGGCAACCTACTGTCAGTTGAAGAAATCAACAGGAAAATCTTGCAAGGTAAATAAGAAATAGTACTAGAATTGACTGATTTTATATTTTAAAGATGCAAACTATATACAAATATATCATTGATAAGTATCTCGAGTTTTCAGAAGATTAAATATTTAGTCTCAGGTAGTGAACAAACTTATTTTTGTTTAAGGAGTAAAAAATAAATAAATAGTAATGTAATTAATATTACTAATGTACAAAATAGAAGTCCCAAAGCAAAAAGTGAGTATATTTAAGGAAAGAGGAACAAGTAATATAATCCTATTCATAATGTCCTATAAGGAAGGGAAAATGAAAAGAAATTTAAGAAAACAAAACATTTGCCTAATAAAATGGATAACTCTCTAAAAGCTATGTCAGAAGAACAGAAATCAAATGAGGAAAAATTATCCTTTATAAAATTGAATGATTATATCTACATCAAAAGCAATACTTACAAGCACAAACTAAAGTAATATGCTACATTGGAACTTTGAATGTCCACATCATAGTTGCCTGTGATAAAGAACATATTTTACAACAGAATGGTGTTTTCCAAACTGCCTCATGTTTTAGAGAAATGTTGTATTAATGCACCAGGTGGCTTCCAGATTACATGCTTTCAGCCACTTATTTCTGAAAACTGCCAAGATGAAAAAAAAAAAAGATAAACATTAACATTGATTTTTCTAGTTCTGAAGTATAATGGTCTCATTAACATGATAGCAGTAACTTGAAAAGATTAGTTATAAAAACTTTTCATACAAATGATTTTTAAAAGCATACGAAAAAACTCATGCAATAGAAAACTGTTGCTCCTGTGTGATCTAAGTTCTGAAAAGTAGAAATGAAGTAGAATATGTTAAGACTGCATATGCTCACTAAAATAATTTCCAGTAGGGCAGAACTGACAGGATACCTTTGGAAACCATGGCTACCAGGCTAACTGAAGATAAACAACAAAAGACGGATTGAAATTGTTTGAAAATAGTGGTAGTTTTGACTGCAAGCTCCTGCAATAGTCATTGCCAATACATTAGCTTTTTCCTGCTTACTTCATATCCATGCCTCATTTAGTCCCTGAAGGACAAAATGAACATAGGTTTCAATAATAGATTTTCAAGAAATCAAACTTTTTTGCCTAAGGGTGATAACCACTATCTCTTTTTCTTTGTTATCCTTATAGTTAACACAACCTTTAACCTGTTGCCTCATCCTCATTTTATCTCGAGGCTGGAGCATTGTGAAGAATTCTTTTTAGGAAGGGACAAGACTGCGACTTAATTTACCTTTTTATTGTGTGTGCTTTTTGTTTTGTTTTTTGTTCTTTTGTGTGTGTTTGAGCTTGCAGATGGTTAAATGTTTTCTCTCTTTTATTTTTTTTCTCTTCAGTACCAGGTTCATTATTCTGCATTAAGCTGCACAGAACTGCATTTGTCATCTATTAGTCCTGTTACTGTCCACATTGTTCCTCATTATTTACTGTTCCTCCTAATTCAAAATCACATGGAAATCTTGCTTTCAAAAGCATTATCCAATTTATATGAATAAAAATAGTAGAGGACAAAGCACTAGTGCTTGCAATACCAGCATCTCACTAATAACTTCTGATTTAGCAAAGAACAGCTTCTACTTCTCCTTTTGTCCTCCTGCAGAAATTCACATTACTGAGTTTTTGTGCTGTATTTCTAGTATGTTTTTGAGGTTAACCTTTGAAAAATAACTTATACAACTGTGTTCTAAAACAGATTCTCTTTTTTTCTCATATCTACCCAGAGAACTGTATTCCTTCAGTACTACATTAAAAGAAAAAATGTCAGAATCTTGGTTTATCATAATGTAGACATCGAAATAAAGAGGAAAGAAAATCCGGTGATTTAGAGAACAGAAAAATTATTATTCTTTTGGCACGATACAGTTCATTCATAATATCAAACATTGTACTTGTTTGATGAAACAGACAGCACTTTCCATTGGTTATTCTTACTAGCTTTACCTGTACTAAGAGCATGAAATGTCCGTTTTTCTTCATGGAAATCCTGAAAGTTGTGCCTGTGTTAGATGAACAGAATATCAATTTTTGAGCTTTTTATTTATATATTATACTGTATCATGTAGATCTGTAAATTTTCCATGTAACAGATTTTCTGACCCAAAACTACACTGACTTGCATCAGAGGGTTTGAACTCCAGTGTGCTTTGACCCTCATTTACTTTAGTGCAATGTTGTTTTAATTTACTTGTTTGCTAAACTTCTTATTCCTTTCTGTCTTTTTTAGATGGGGTAGAGGTTATGTAATAACTTTTAAGAAGCAAGAATCTCTTAGCCAGCTCTTACCTTCCTCATGACATAGGACAAGGTTCTGTTTCAGAGTATGTTAAAGAATCCTAATATATGCTATGAAATTAAATTTTAAATATAAACATTGTAAAATATTCTGTACCGTCTGAAAAAATATTATAGATTTTAAAGCTGACCTGTTATCTGTTGGCAGTTTTTATTGGACTTACTGCTTGTGGTAAATAACAAATTCACATTAATAAACAAGAATGCAAAGTGTTTTGCTTTCTAGGAATTTTTAATTTGCAAACTCATTTCATTAAATTTTAAGTGTTTAAAAATATCTGTGTCTGCTAAACCTGTGGCTTCCCAAAATAATTCGGTACATGGTTTCTTCACTCATTAATTTTATACTAACATTTTTCATGTTTATTTCAGTTTTTACCTTCTGCAGGTTTTTTTTGTTGTTTGTTTGTTTTTTAAGCAAGAAACAACATAAGGAACAGAACATTACATTTATTATAAAGTTGTTACATAATACACCCTTACAAATGCATATGTGACACATGATTAACAGGAATAACTAAGTCAGTCAACAAAGTCTGATTTCTGATAAATGTGTGTGAACTGAGAAACAATTTCTGTAGTCAAAAAAGATAACTCTTTTAGGTCATAACAATTACTTAAACACCAATTAAACAATCAATATGGCTTTTAATAAAAGTTGCATTGTAAAAATCTGAGTAGGAACAACTTTCTCCTTTAGATCTTTTAAGTTATTTGAAATTCATAGTCTTTAAAAACAGAATTCAATTTATATTAGAAAGTTTCAGAGGAAAAGTAGATTTCAATGCTAGGCCTCGATTTTTGTTATTAGTGAGTATGTTTACTAACCAGAAAACTGGGATCTTTACTCTCCTTAACTTTAATTTATAAGCAATGCTGGGTATGGGCAACACGAGCAGAAAAGATTTATTCACACAAGTATTTAAACATAAGTAACAAACAGAAAAGAAGCAAAACAGAATGTCAGATAAACAAGAAAAGTACATTTGCAACATGAGTAAATTGGCAATTATGAATATAATACATAGGTCACTGTTACATTCATATTTTTCCCCTTCAGTCTGAACGACATACTAATTCATGTTGAAGACAAAACTCTGTCTTGGTGGTGGCTAATCATAGAAAATTTCCAAAATTATAACTATTTGTCTCCCAATCCAATTCCCAAATTATGGGGAAAATCTCTATTAAAAGCAAAGATCTTTCTGTCCAGGTGGCAACCACTGGAGAACTTCGCCTTTGAGAACAAATAACAGAGAATGTAAAGGAGACCTGACAGCACTTCCAAGAAACAAAAAGAGGAAAAAGAAAAAAGGCAAGAAGTGACTCTCCTTTTCAACAATAAATAGCAACAGAAGTGAAACCTATGAGAAGTTTCACAAAGCGTTTGTCTCTGAAAAATTAGTAACTACCCTAGTGTTTTCTTCATGCCTCAGGTTCCCTGCAGCGAAATGGGAATACAAGCACCTCTCTAGGAATGCTGAAAAAACGATATTCTTCCCTGCTTTTAGGACTGTAAGAATTGTCCTGATAATGGAGGGTCAAATCTCTCCTTATCTGAAATTCCTGGCATCATGAACAGCAGAAGTTTTAAAGATGGTTAATATGTTTGCTGCCACGCAGTATAGAAATTTATTCACATTAAATGATACACTTTAGTCGGTATCTCAGCTGCTTTATTATCAGATAGTTCCAATATGAAGACTATTTTTTCTCTTCTCTCCTTACTTCAGTTTCTGACAGTTGCATTCTTATTTCCTGAAAAGATGAAGAAGGAAGGCATTTTTCTAGTGGTGTGGTTCGACAGGTACAAAGAAATTATCAGGCTTCAGCTTGACAGAGTCCTTATCAGATGTAATAGTACACTCCATTTTGTGGTGCTGGACCAACAAAGAAAATATGTGTATATATATATATATATATATATGTATATATATATTGGGTCTTATTGGGTCTCTATCTCTGCTACTTGAGACTTGCTTGAGTCTTTCAAAGTGCAGGTATGTATCTGAAGCTGGTGACTGGATTATCCCACAAAGTTCCTTTCCAGAGTTTGAAGGGGTGCCCCCTAGAGAAACTATGCAGCCTGCAAGAATTTTGACCTATCTGCACCCAGATATTTGATTCCCTATTGCATATAGAAATTAGAACCAAACAAATATTACTTATGAATGATAATGAAATGAACAACTTCTCATTTCTATGGGCAAATAATACTCTCTTCCATTCCCAATTTAAATCAAACTGCAGAGTTACTAATAAAACTAAGTCATGACTCACAAAGTTAAGTTCTTTTGCATTAATCTTAAACTCTTTAGGAGTTATTGGAGTCTCACATCATTAAAACCAATGTCAGTGGTATAGTCTGCAGTAACGATTAAATTTACAGCAAGACACATTGCTTTATAACCATAATAAAGAGAAAAATATGTAGATATTGTTTACATTGAACTGCTGAAGAAAATAAATGGTTTACTGGGATACCCTCCTTGGTATAGGAAATCCATTCTCTGAGAATTCATGTGGGTTTTTTTTTTAGTTTGTTTTCCTTTATTTTAAAATAGTGACATTAGATCATAAAATAACTGTGTCTGGGGAGGGGAGGTGCAATGTCAAATAATTCTGCAGAAGGCCAAATTATATTAAAAGCATCTTTCTGTGCAAAATTTCAGTATTTTTAACTCATTTTATTACCACTGTTTGCAGCATAAATATTGCATATATTAATTTAACAGTATATAGCATATTTAATGGTGTACCACCAGACTAACCAGAATAAAATAGTTCAGTTACAGCAGGTGTGAAATCTGTCCCATTTGTATCACCAAAGTACAGGTAACAAAGTATTGTCCACACATTTACTATAGTTCAGGAACAACAGCATTCTAAAAAAGGCAAAAAAATCCATCCAGAAACATACTCATCCGATCATCTGAAATCACTGTAGGGAAGGTTGCCAAATAAACTTTCACAAATGTATGAATCAGGGTATTAATATTTATTCTTTTTCTAATTAGAATGCTTTTTTAATTAATAAGGGGGGAAAATCTTTCCTTTTTATGTAAAAATTATAAAAGCATTTTGTACACTAATTCTGCAAGTACATAATACCTCACTTTGAGTGTGTCCACTTTGGCTGACAAGGAGCTACTGCTCTAAGAGAGGCCTTCAGTCTCTCTTAGGTAATAAAAACTCATCGAAGATTTAAGAGGGAATACTAAGATGGAGCAGCTTTGCTTTTGTGTTAGTTGCAATGTCTCAAATCCAGCATGCTGCAGCTGGGCTGTTAAATCTATATATTAGGAGTTTATATGGCTTAAACAGTTACTGTCTGAGAAATCTGAGATTAGACTTCATCTCTGCAGGCTCTTTCATTAAATATTTTGTGTTGTTTTTATTTTTTGTTTGTTTTGTTTTGTTTTCATTCCAATGGAATATTTACAAAACCAAACTATTTGGTTAAACCAACATTGCTAATCTAAATTTGTGAGTTTTAGCTATGACTTCTCAGATGAGTAGAATAGTACATACACAACAAGGAAGCCTTGAGAGGGTTAAAACGAGGGCAGGTAAATAGGGAAGAATACAGGGAGATTGTCCAAGAACTTAGGGATCAGATGAGGAAAGCTAAAGTCTTGATAGAATTAAATCTGAATTTAAGGACATCAAGAGTATTGAGAAAAGTTTCTATAGCTGTGTTGGTGATAAAAGGAAGACTGGAGAAAAAGTGGGCTCTTTCTAGAACAAAACAGGATATAGAGAAGGCTGAGGTACTCAACAATTATTTTGCCTAGACTTTACCAATTGCTCTGGCCACACTGCCGACACTGCAAGAATAGGTAAAGGCAAGGACTGCAAGAATGAAAAACTGTCCACTGTAGGAGGTCATGCTCAAGACCATCTAAGGAACGTCAAGTTACACGGGTGTATGGGAATAATGGGGTACACCTGCAGGTCCTGAGGAAAATGGCAAATGAAGTTGCTAATACAAAGGCGCAATAATTCTGAACTAAAAGACAGTGGATTTATATTAAAGAAATTATTCACTATGAGGGTGGTGAGGCACTGGAATAAACTGTCCAGAGAAATTATGGTGCTCCACACATGGAAGTATTCAAAAGCAGATCTATCAAAGTCTGATCTATTGGAAGGTGTCAATGATCATAGCTGGGGAATTGGAACTAGATAATCTTTAATGTCCCATCCAACCAAAACCATTCTATGATTCTATATACAAGGGAATAAAAAAACATAATTGGTAACATTTTAAGAGAAATTTTTAATAATTTCTAGTAAATATTTTTTCAGCTAACATTATTTTATTTTGAAACCAAAACAGACATACAAACAGAAATATCCATATTTTTTTTATATACTCTGTGTCAACTCAAAGGAGGCTAGTTTAGAGGACTTTTAGAGGACTAGTTTAGAGTAGAAAAGTGATTTAAGCTAAAATAAGATTAACTGTTATTCCTGTAAATAGAATGTAGCTTTACTAACCAGACCTTTAAGTTTTCCTGTAGATGCAAAGAAGAAAATATAAACTTCAATATGATTCCCTTTCAGTTGTTTTCTAATGTTTAATGAAAGCATCATACTGTAAACCACAGAGAATATGTGATCATATATATGTATATTTCTAGAAACAGTTTATAGGTAGCATGTATAATGAATGCTAAAAGCTTGACAAAATGTTTATCTTTAACACATCCACGTGTTCAATCTAGGGAAACAAACAAAATCTTTACAGATTTGATTCAATTTAGCTGTACAAGAGGGAGTAGTTATTCTTTTATGAGTGTGCGCATAAACAAATAAATAAACTCCTTTAAAGAAGTCTTTATGTTATATCAGTATCAGAAAGACTAGAAAACTAGAAAACAATTCCTTTGTGTTTTTAGCTTTGTCACTGTTGAAAAATAAAATTCCACTAAAATGGCAATGATCTATGGACGAATGCTGCACAAAGCAGTATCTCATTGATGAGAACGCTTAGGAATAGATAAGAGAATTCACTTCCCATTTAACTTTCCTCTTTGAGGCCAAAATATTATCACTATCCTTGAAAAAGGAAAAGGAAATAAAAAGAATGACACCTTTGATCTGTTTACTTTTATTGAAAAGTTGGCATTATAGTAATTGCTATGGGAGATGGAATATTATTTCTACTTATACAACTACTTATGCATGTCTGATTGTTTAAATTAAATGTATGCAAATTCTTTTAGGAGCTTATCAACACTGCTAACATAACCACTACTAATTTCATATCACATAAAATAAAAATATACATATTTTCTAATTTGAAGTGCTCCCAAAAATGTGAGTCTTAAATATTTGAAACAGATGATACTGTTTGAGGAAACTACTATGCGAAAAATCATTTTAGGTATAATGGGGCTAAGGTTGTTTAGGAATACGGTAAATCTTACTTTGAATTTAATTATTTTTTATTCCCTATAAATATGGACTCATGTAGGTATAAAATGTCTTGCTTTCCAATATGTAAAAGATGAGCATTTCAATCAACTAAAGCTTCAAAATTATGTTTAGGGTCTCTTGGCAAGTAGTCATGTACGTATAAGTTGACATCACCCGGAAGAAACTAAGATTTCAGCATAGGTCACAAATTAAATTCTGTAATAGTACTTGAGGCTCTATATGAAGGTTACAACCAAGGAGAAAGTGCATGAAGGAGTCTAAAATTGTATTTGTCTTTGTAAGTCCCTCTACAAGGCTAACAGTTCAAAATTCCTACTTTTTTCTTGTTCCTTGTCTCACAGATCATATAAAAGTATTGCAGTTTGTCTCACTAGGGCACTACTTGTTCTAAAATGTGATAAAATTCAGATTTTATAATGAGTGAATTAAATATTTCATTAAATATTTTAAGGGTCCCCAAAAAAGTATTCTAAGTTTACCTAGCTTGAAGTAGATATTAAGATGAACACTTTAGCTTAAGCTGAAGAGAAAAAAGAAGTTTCTTGGATGTCAGTAATCACTATAAATATAGTCAAGGCTTATATTTTGTTTTTAAGAAGGCATTATATAAAAGACAAAATTTGTCATTTTCTAAGGTTACTTTTTTTCCTGCTTAGAAAATAAAGTGGGGAAATAAACAGTCATTCAGAACATTAATTTTTCATTGTTTAATAATCTATTGTTAATAATCTAATAATCTACTGTTTAATTGAAACATACATTAATAATCACCTGCTTGCTGGAAAACAAACTTCAAAGAGCTAAAGGACATAGAAAAATGCAAGCCATATACTACTGCATTTTATTGAGCTCAGAGTAATCTAAAAGTATGGAGCGTGGAGCACTGACAGCATTTGGTACAAGTTGACAATGACATGCAGAGCATCCTAAGCAATAGTGTTTATCTCATAGAGCATCTGAAATATTCATAGATTCCAACAGTAGAATAAATTTATTGTCTGCTGTAAGAGATATAAGAGGTTGATAAACTGCTTTTCTGACCTTGGAGAACTTTGTTGGCACATTAAGGGACTTTGATACATAGCAAGGTGCAGACATTCACTATGATTTGTTAAGTGCATTCTGCTGGTACTGCACTATTAGGCGAATTGAAAACAAAAGATGTTTCTCAAGAAAGTAGCATGAAAAACAACAACAACAAAAAAAAACCCAACAAAACAGCAGATTCTCTGCTACTGTCCCTGTGGCAATCATCATCAAAAATCCCTAAGGGGGAAAAATGCTAAAATTTATAACAATATCATTTGGAGATAGGGAGATATGTTTCGTGCTCCAGTTTTCTGATTTTCATAGAATTATAGAATATCCCAAATTGAAAGAGATCCACGAGGATCATCAATTCCAACTCCTGGCTCCACACAGCAAAAAACAGACCATTCATCTGAAAGCAGTATCCAATGATACCATGACTTCTTTGAAGAGACTGTTCCAGCACCTGACCACAGCCTAGGTGAAAAATTTTTTCCTAAGAACCAATCTGAACCTCTTTTGCTGTCCCTCAGTTCCTATCAGTCATCTGAGAAAAGAGATCAACGCCTGCCTTTCTCCACTCAAGAGGATGATGTGGTCTGACATGACCCTCATTTTAGTCTCTTTTCTAGGCTGAGCAAAGCAAGAGACTTCAGCTCCTCACACTTTTTGCTCTCTACAACATTCACCATCTTTGTAGCCCTCCTTTGGATTCTCTTTAACAGTTTTATGTCCTTCTTATATTGTAATGCTAAAAACTGCACATAGTGCTCAAGGTGAGGCTGCACAGCACTGAGCAGAGTGGGGCAATCTCTTCCCTACAGCACCTAACATGGTCTGGCATACTATAGGGTTCATCACACTGGCCCCTTTGATTTCCAGGGAACACTGCTGGCTCATATTAAACTTGTTGACAACTTGCTGTTTGTGTTCTTCGTACTCTGATAATAAAGTGTTTGACCCAGGCTGCTTTGCCTATCAAGTACTGAGTACTGGGGTTCTAATCACTTGTATATGGGCCTCAAAGATGCTATAGGTGTGGAAGCAAGGGTTTAATTTTCTACTGTTACAAATACCCTTCACATGCTGAGAACTGGAAAAACTTGGTGGAAGAAAAAATGTGTCACAACTTGAACGTGAAGCTCAATGGATATGGAGAAGGAGTGGCGTTATAGGAAGGTTTTAATTTCTTTCTAGAAGAATATTATTCCACAAGTAGGGTATCTGTTAATATGGAAATAAATATTTTGGTTCATATTAACAGATAGTGGCTTAGAAAGACATTATTTAACCATCTTTTTCCCTAAGTTTCTATGCCATGAAGGACGGTAACCACCAATTTTATGATGATTCAGAAATACAAAGAAGGCCAAAAGTAAATTCAAAGAAGCAAAAGACAAAGGATTCGGAAGGCTATGATTAATGTGATGATCTTCTACAAAAGCAGAATTCAGAGGGAATAATTTGCCTCTAGAAACGGTACCTGTCTTGCTTCCACTGAGATTCAGAATTCAGTCTGAAAATTGCTGAACACAAAGGAACACTTGCCCTTATGTTGTGATGCATATGTGGCCTAGATCAGCTGGTACAACACCCTCTGGGAGGTCCCGTCAATTACCAGCCATGTTGGAGGCTGCTGAGAAAGCTGACAACATCATCACTGAAAGCTTCACATTCTGGTGACTGTCACACTTCTGGACAGCCTCTAGAGCATTTTCTCAAAACTCTTGTGAGTGAAGAGTGGATGGCAAGGACTGGAAACCTGTTCCTCCTCCCAGGGAAGTCTTTTGGTAACTTCTCACAGCTGTTTACTGAGGAAGGGCACCATAACACAGGCTATTTAAGAGCATTCATTTTAATATCCTCTCTTCTAGCTCTCAGATTACCTTGTTATCAGAATCTTCTCATTCTCTCCTGTCTTGATAGACCAATACAGGTTATAGAAGTGGTTAAATTACCTGTTTTTCTCAACCTCAGAAACTCAAGAGTTGTAACTACAGAGGCAGTGGCATCAGCACATAGGGCCTCCAGAGATCAGCAGTTTGCTTCACGAAATTGCCATCTGTAACTCTGAATAATTAAATATAACTGATAATCAATCAGAAGCATATGGTTAGCATAACAGAAATTGAACTGTCGCTGAAGTCAGGGAAAAAGCTGCTTCACTGAGGATTAAGAAGATTGGATTTTAGTTACCTGCTCACTATACTGCATGTGAATAAAAAGAGGATTTTAGTTTTCAGTATAAGTAGTCTATTAATCCTAATAAATGCAACCATCTTTTCTACAGAAACATTTAACATGAGTTTAGTGCTTTTACCTCACTCTAATATTCCTGTCATAAAATAAAATGCAAAAAAATCTATCTTAAATAAAAGCTACAGGTCCATCTTGTATATTTTACTGATAAAGACTTACTGGTTTTAGCTTGAAAATAGCAAGAAAAGACATAAGGGTAAGGGCTGAACTGTGTTTCCTAATTCAATCAAACAAAAGCAAAACAGGCAAAATGATTCTGCTTCCATGGTTTATGAGAAACTGAATGCATATGAGCAAGACAGCTCTGTTTCCTTTAAGACAATAAATAAAAAGCAGATATTGGACTCCAGGACACAGCATACTGGATAGCTACTGAAAACAAGGAGGAATCTAATTGCTACCAAGGGCCACAATCCCACTCCTCCTTTACAAGATACTTATATTTCTAGAAGTCATTGACTTCTGATGAAATGCCTACATTTTGGTGCTACTAACACATAGAGGCAAAGATTTATATGAATACTGCTTTCATTTTCCTGCTTTCTGCAGAAAGAACGTACCTGAGTATTGAAAGAAGCCACTTGGTCTTTCAGCCCACAACTGTTACTCCCTGTAGGAGTACATACTTAAATAACACACATTCTAAACAAAGCTTTTCAGCTGGCAGATCTGGTTAGCCCAACAGGCAGCTAATAAGGACCAGTATGCCATTGGTCTGTGAATATACACATACAGAACTACACAAAATGATAGTTTATTCACTTAATGTGTTCACAGGCACTGCCCTAGTAACACTGCATGCTTGAGCCTAAGCAACTGACAGTGCCAAAGGGCTCATTATGAATGCCTCTGACAATGAATAATCAGCAAGGGATTGACAGTAAGCATAGGTAATTTTGATTGAATAGACACTCTAGGTTCACATGGACAATTCAGAAGCCCATTATACTTGTTTAATGAACATGAGTAGAGTAATAGAGATCATTCATTAATTCACTACATTAATTGAAGGCAGATTTGTTACCTTTCGTCTTTGTTTAATTTTGCCATTATCTGACCCAGCTTTATATTGTTGATATACTTAATACTCTGTGAACTATTTCATGTTGACTCTTCGATATATTATAAAAAATTCAATACAAATTCATTAAGAGCAAGACTGAAGTGGGATAAACACTAACTCCAGTTTTAGAGCTATCTATATTTTAATTTTCAATATAAAATGTTCTTTCTGACCTTTTATTAAGCTCTATTATATTAAACCAGAATGCTCTATTACAATTGGTCTATGTTCACATTGGTATTTCTAATAAATCTTGGAAAAGGAAAATATTTATAATTTAAGCTTGTCCATCACCATATTCATTCAGCAATAGCAGGAGTTTTATATAAGAGAATATCTATCTTTCATGTTCAATCAAGAAAAATGACTCACCTATCTGTACAGCCTTTCATAAAAGTTTTTTTTTGAGCCATTAAGATCTTTTATAGATTTCTTGCTTCCTCTGACTGTTTTGATTACAAACTTGAATTTTGGTGACTATTGAGATAGCACATGAGCTTGCACATTTACTCATTTTTGGATAGTTTTGAGCCCTGTCTTTGCTTTAGCTGAAGACTGATGGCATGTTAACACTTCTGAGGTTACTTGTTCTTAAGTACATCTTCTGGGTTATATGTCATAATGACAAGCAGCCAGCGTTGTAGGTGGTGGAAACATTACAGCCCTGTTGCAGGGTTACAGTTCATAGACTGAATCAGCTCAAAAGATGTATGGGTGGTCCAATGATTGCTGAGTGCTCGGTCCAAGAGTTTAAAAGAGAGAATCAATGAGCCACAACTGTGTAAAATAGGGGTCAAATATGTACAGATGAGGCTCCACATATATCAGATAAGGCAATGTTTTATTTTCTGTTATGTAACATTTTTTACAGAAACGTGGCTCAGCAACACTTTATTAAAAGTAGATTGGTATTAATTAATTCAGATAATTGTCTGCTCTAGAGGACAGGAGAATAGCTGTACAGTTCTGAGCCACCTTTTGCATATTGTGATCTATATTAAAATCTATGTATCAACTCAGAATTGCTGAACAGATATTCAATCAAAGCTCTCTCCTACGCTGACTGCCCTTTGGTTTTGTATCAGTGATTTTCTACAAGCACAATCTGCTCCTCCAGTCATGACTTCCTTACTTTTTCATCCTCCTGACTTTCTATTCTGAGTTCCTCTGGACTGTCAAATCTATTTCAGGTCTTTATAAAATATTTCTGGATGTATAAATGATATTCTCTCTGTGATTTTGAGTCACTTTCTTCGACATGAAAGGAAGCCTTGAAGTAACTTAGGCAAAATTCCCAACTCAAGTGAACCAGGGAATATTCAGAAAGTCTCATCAGCTCAGGATTGAGCACATTTGGAGAAACACAGAAGTCAGTTAAGACCATTGGATGCTTTAATTCTTACTCTCTGACAGCTGATCTCATTTTAAGTCTACAGGATTCTTACAGTGACCTTTTGTGTGATTCCATCCTCCACTTCTAGAACAACATAATCTATAACATTATTCTTAAAACTGAGTTGCTAGTTTCTCTGGCCCAAACTGTTGGTGATTTCACAAATGGAATTCCATTGCAGACCTACTTTCAACATACAAAAGCCACAGCCCACATTGTTAATACATTTTTAATGCGGAAAACATATTCCCTGTGAGAGCTCTTTGGAATGGGTTTGCTGGAGGTTGTGATGGTGAGAGAGGTGCTTTGAGGATGAAGGACTGCTGTAATAAGGGAACTAGACCATGTCTGATCCTCCCATTCATGAAAGGAAGACTCTTATTTCTGTTCCTCTGAGCGTTTGTAAAGTTGAGGTTTCTGAACTGGCATTTGGGAAATTGAGATAAGAATGAATTTAAACTGTGGGCTGAAGGAAAAGGAATTGTGAGTGGTTCATATGCTAGCTGCATCAGGTTACATCAGCAAAAGAAATTTAAATGAATGTGAATACAGAATTAAAAAAAGCAATACCATCTATGTAGGAAAATAACAACTAAAAGGTATTGGTATATTGGTATAGATATACTGATAAGAATAATAGTAAAGTTAGACAATGTACTTCTGAAAATATTATCTTTAGTTTTGTAAGGACATTGGATATGACCATTAAAACTGTTGTAAGCAGCTCAAAGTTAAAAAAAATATATACTGATCAAATAATTTTCCAAAACAATGGTAGGGAAAGTTTCTTAACTGAATTTAAGAAAAATCTGGCTAATTTCATGAAAATAATTATGACTATGATGTGGTTAATATAAGAGGGAATAGATGCCAACATCTATTCTAGCCCTACTTTTAATACTTAAGAAAAAAAAACTTGATTGGCATATGAAAGAAAAATTTACATTTAATTTTCTCCAGTTTTGTTTATAAACAATTTTTGTAGTTAGTCAAAACTGCAAATGCTTTGTTAAAGATCACTGTATTCAGTTTCATCTTCCATTTTATTAAATCAAATTAAATAACCTGTTGAGATTTGAATTTTATAGATCTCAATAATTTTTCAAATTTTCATTATAATAGTTATTTCATTATAATGACATGATGATATAAGTGGAATTTTTTTTATGTTTCTTTCTTTCAGACAAACAACAAATCTGATATATTCTATTATAAAGCAATACAAGTGAGAGTGACAGAATCTGGTATTATCCTGCCTCCTAGAAAAACAAAAACAATAATTAAAACAAACAAAAAAAAAAGTAAGAAAACAGGAAAATTTTTCCCAGCTTTTAAGAATAACGTCTGATTAAAATATCTTCCACTGGCTGTTTTAAGAGTGTACACCTTGCTTTCATTAATGGTATTAGTACTCTCCTTACTTCTTAAAAGCTGTATTCCTATTTACAGTACTGGCAGAATGAGTAGTAGTAAAAGTAGCTTTTCATCTATAGTTAAGCTTGCTCTTTTAGAGTGAGGACTGCATTAAACTGGGTCTGCAAAATAATTTGTAAGTATTGGAGATGAATTTTATTTTTTATATGGACCTTAGGATTTGAGAAAATTGGATAGATAATAATTGCATTTTAGTACCCTAGCTACTAATGGCAGTTTATTAATATGCAGCTTTCAGCATAACATAGTGAAATATGCATTTTAACATGAGGTAAACAGTCTTTCAGATTTAAGGGAAAAAAACCAAACACCACAACTTTTTTTACTGAGCCAGAAAAGTCTGCCAAACAGGTCTGACTGAATGTCAATATCCTAATGTTATTTCAACAAGTTTATGCCTGTCATGAGAGAAGAATGAAGTATTCTATAAAGTGACTGGGGATCAGGCTCTGACCCTTCAGAAATTATTTTCCTTCCACTGGTGTGTCTCAAAAATTTAATATGCTTCATGAGATTTTCTCTCGCTGATGAAAGTATTTCTTGTGATGAACCTTAAATACATTGTGAGATTTTTATGTACTGCTCCTATTCCATAAATGGGTACTAGGGCAGAGCTAGTCCAATTTTCCACATGTAGCTAATTGTTTAATAGTTAACCACAGAGTCTAAGATAATCATTTGGGCTTCCTCTGTCTCAAATGAAAATAAAAAGGTATCCATCCCAGAGAACAGTATACTTTCATTATTCTAAATACAAATTTTAGGATCAAGAGTTTCTGAAGAGTCTCTCTCAATAGACTAAGAGAAGCCTAAAACTAAATTAGTCAGTTCAGATTAGATGTCTGACAAGATGGCTAACAGTAGATTAATCTCACCCAGAGAAACTAAAGCCACGAGCTTTTAAGGTATTTAAGTCCCATCAATAAAATATAATAGGATGAAAGAAATGCTGATTGTTTCTGGACAACAGACCTCTGCATATACCAGCAGTGGGAATAGAAGAGTGGTTAAGAAAATTGAAGTGCATCTTTCTAGGACAGAACTGGTAAAGTAATACCTGAACTATTTTTTCTATAGATCTTGTAATAGAAATCACACATTATATATGGAAAAAAAAAATGGTTGTAGTATTCTAATTTTTTTTTTCACCTGATTAGGAAAAAGGTCTTTTGATAGACTAAAACAAAAGCAAGACCTTTCTCCAGAAAATCGTCTGAATACATCATGGCACTTAAGAACATGTGCATTCATATTCAGTATGTTTCCGTCCTTTCCCTGAGTATGGTCTACATTGAGATCCATTTGAATCAAACCTAATAACAGGCTATATTTATGCATAAGATGTTAAAAGAAAAACAGTGTACAGGAGATGAACCCTGAAGAAAATCTACCTAAATAAAGATTCAATACATTTAATAATTGTATTTTCATTACAGCAAATGAACCAAATATATTTGATTAAATGGGAGAATTAAATGTAGTTTATTTATTTCCTGTGTTAAAAAAGAACCCCTCATTTTTGCCTTTAACTATATCTGCCTTGTTTTACTGTTAACTTTTAAAAGTTATTCAGTGCTGTTCCCAGTTGAATCAATTATTTCAGCATAGGAGCAAGGCCGAGCCCAGATGCTTAAATTCCTGCCATTTTCACTTGATCTTAACTCTGACAAATTTCTACTGCTGCAATTTAGAAGTACTAAATTGATTAAAACATTTTGAGCAGAATCTTTGGAAAGGACCTTGGAATCTGGCTCAAGGATATTCGAGCTTATTACACAGCACTCAGACCAACAGGCCAGAAGTTAAATGAGAGTCTAATTTTCATACAAACTAACAAATGAAAAGGATTATTTTCAGATCCAAAGCAAAGATATTCATTTTAAATGAGCCTACTTTTCTGATAACTCACAGAACATATGAAACTCATTGGAATCTTTTCCAGAAACACTGAAAATTAAATTGCTATTATTCAGCTTAAATATTAAATCACATTTGTGCTTAGCAGAAGTTTGAACTTGATCACAAAAGCTTATTCAGTATAAAAGTGATGAGAAAGAGAGACAAACTCTAATACCCTAAAATGTTTTAGAGTATAGTCCAATTTAAAAGATACAGAATCAGTACTTCAGCTAAAGATTAAGTTTTATGTGACAAAGGAATTTCTTTACTCATATGAATAGCAGTGAGTAAAGACCATCCAATTCTGCATTTCTTTTTATAGTGACCCTAAAAATCCACCCCAGGCCTGTAAACATGCTTTTTTGGTCATGCACACTTAAGGTGGAATTCACATCTTTAGTGTACAAGAATGTGGAGGACTTAAAATTATTTCCACAGTTATTCAGAAGGAGGGAAATCTAGTTCAAGAATCAATTCAGAATAAAGACTCTAAGACTTAGGTGAGTCTGAGGGGGTGTGATGGAGAGAAAGGCCCTTCTCTGGGTGCTTACAGTTAGAGTTGCTCTATCAGAGTTCCTATCTTGTTGTCTGCAGGTCCAGAGACTCACTCTTCTCAGAGGGATGGCCACTGAATTCATATAAATCAACTGTCTGTGCTGCAGTGTTCATCTTCTGTGTGAGCTGCATTTTGCAAGACATGGTAAATATGATCATCCTGTACAACATCAGTTCCTTTGAATCCTGTAATTTGCTTTGCTGCAATTATTTTGTTTACAAACATATGTTCTAGTATACAGGAGACATGCATTTTATCATGCAGGTTTATACAAATGTTAATAGGAGTGACGACCAGGCAGGTTTTCACAAAAGCACAAAACAAAGTAAAAGAAATAAGCTACTTTCAATACATGGAATTAAGGAATCACTAGTGTAGTGTCCCAAGAGGGACTCACAAAGGTATTCCTGCTATTCATTTTCTAAAGCTGAAGGGACAAGTCAATTCTAATGCCTCTATTGACTGCCATCTAGGGGTCCTAAGAATTTTATAGTGGATATCTTTTGTGCCATCAGCTGTATTCTTTTTTTACTTAGACAATAGAGACAGGAAATTTCCCTTTTCTGTGATCCTAACGGTCACTTTTCCAGCAGATGTCTGCAGCAGAAGCCTCGTAATTTTAAAACTCACCCTGGCAAATAAAAACAAAGGACTTTGAAAGACTTAATGTTAATTGTGTATCATGTATAAATACAGAAAGAGTGTTTATTATTACTGATCATGATTTATATAGGATATTTATAGCACTGATAGTAAATTTGTACTACTAAAGCATTAAAAATCAAAGAAAAGGATAGATTTTTCCACTGAACACTCTCAGCTTCTCCTGGCTTGGCCAGAAGTTCTGGGTAGCTGCCTCCTCAGAAAATCCTGGTTAACATTCACTCATCACTCACTCACCTCCCCCTCCAACAAAAGCCAAAAATAACCACAAAGAATCCATGAGGCTGGGCTATCATTTCCAACTTCCCGTAATAATGATACTATTTTGTTTTGAGAAGATCCTTGAGAAGATTCTTGAAAATTAGCACAATTGCTGCTTGCTTTCTGAAGATTACCATATATGAACTATCACAGATCACTGACTTACACCTGACATAATTTCTCTAGACAATGAAGAGTGTATACACGGCTATCAGTTTTAGCCAACACCAGAGGAAATACTTTCCTTTTTCTTCTGTGTGATATGTACATGTCCACTCACTATACTTATGTATGTAGTGTTCTTTCTCTTAGGGAATGGTCTGTCTATTTGTCATGGACTATGAACTTCAAGTTAGTAGAAAATAATGGAAGTTATACTTTAAAAATGGCAACTTAAAAATTTCAGAATAACCTTCCATGTATTCAGAGCACCTAAATGTGTTTGACACAGTACCATTATTTTATATAAACCACCTAGGATTACAGTGGTGAAATCCTTGTTACATCTATTTGTCTGACCTTTTTTCCTTTTAATTTTTTGTGTTTTTTTTTTAATTATTCTTTAGAGGGTATACAGCACTAATTTTAATTGGTGGTTACATTGCAATCTGTGGCCACCCAGAGATCTTTGTAAATAACATGCTACTTCACAATATTATTCTCATTTCAGCTAGCAAATGGAATTTTAATGGAGTCTGTTTATTTTATTTCATTTTGCAGGAAAAAAGGATGGAAAGAAAACAAAGAAAACGATGGCAATTTAAATATCTCATTAAAGAATAAGCATTTCTATTCTACTCACCTCTGTGACATAGAAGACAACATTTTTTGAGCAAAAAACTTATCGTTGCCTTTCTTATCAATCAAACCTCCCAAAGAGGAGTCTCAAATATCCAGAAAACTTCAATCAAGACCTAAGTGTACATCTTCTATTTGTTCCCAAACAAAGAATGTTGCAATTTATTTTAAAGTCATCCAGATACGCTTACCCCTAAATATCATTGCATTGGCAAATAAATTCTGGAAGGAAAAAGTTTTTACTTATGCTACTTTGACCCAGGAGGACTCGTGGAAGAAAGAAAAATTACCTATCCCAGAATTAGTGTGGCCCAAGGATATCAATTCCATTTCTTCTGATTTTTAATCTTGCAGGATGCAAAACCACATTAGAAACAAAGTAGGTATTCATGGCACAAAATTCACTGTGACTGAGGATGGCAAAATGAAGTGAGTGCTTTTAAATAGGGCTGTATAGGGCACAACACACTGCTCTAAGATTGTTTTCAGTGAGCTCTCAGTACAAGTGCTAAGTGATACACAGAATTTTTGCTGAGACAACTTGGAATGAGGACATGGAAAGTTTAAGGCAAAACACAGTGTGGGAACTCTGCATCCCAATATTTTAGGCATATATTATATGTAAATGTTTATTGCTTACATTAGAATAAAAGTTACTTGAACTTTTAATTTCTGAGTGACTACTAATTTTTTTTTTTTACGTGGCTTCAGACTAGTACCTAATCACATAATCACAGATTGTAGGGGTTGGAAGGGACCTCTAGAGATCATCTAGTCCAACCCCCTGCCAAAGCAGCTCCCTAGCCCAGGTTGCACAGGTAGGCGTCCAGGCGGGTCTTGAATATCACCAGAGAAGGAGACTCCACCACCTCTCTGTGCAGCTGTGCCACTGCTCCATCACTGCACTGGGAAGAAATTCCCAATCACATTTGTGCAGAACTTCCTACGCCCTAGTTTGTGGCCATTTCCTCTCATCCTATCACCTACCACACACTGCTGAGAAGGGTCCAGCCTCATCCCTTTGCTCCTGCTTCTCAGATATTTATAGATGTGGATCAGATTCACCCTGAGTCTTCTTTTTTTCAAGGCTGAACAGACCCAGGTCTCCCACCCTTTCCTCATAAGGGAGGTGTTCCACACCCTTTGTCATCTTTGTGGCCCTCTGCTGGACTCTTTCAAGGAGATCCCGGCCTTTTTTTGTACCAGAGAGCCCAGATCTGGACACAGTACTTCAGGTGAACTAAAGTGAACTATTATCTAAAAACAGTACAAAGAAAGAGCAATCTTTCCTGCAGTATTGAACTGTAACTAAAAATGATTATGTCCCTGCAGGGCTACAAATTCTGTTGTTGATTTAGGTGAGACGCCCAAGTTTCTGTCTTCAGTTCACTACATATAAAATTGAACTAAACATACTTTTTTGTAATACCTCATTATCTTCCTGACTTTTCAAGAACATGAACCATTCCATGTTGTGTACCTGCACTTGACAGAGCAAAATTCAGTATATTTCTCGGAACACATAAATGGTATCATACTAAGTAAAGTGATATTGAAAAGTTGGTCTGCATAAATTTCATTCAAAAGAGCAAAAGAGTACAAAATTACAGAATACTTCACTTCCTGCTTCATATACTTCAGTGTACTAGAGATAACTTTAGGTTAGACATCACAACAGAGACAGTTATTCCACACCAAATGTATCCTTGACCAAAACCACAATTATTTTGGCACATTCTATAAGCTATTTTGTGTTTGTGCCTATGTATGTGCATACATGCTTGAGAAGGAGGGACTGTCTACTCAATGCAAAATTCAGTTATTCAGGCTAAGTGAAAATGCAGTGCTCTTCCTCTGGCAAGTTGGACAAGCAACAAATGGCCTGTCCCCTGAGGACCTGCTGACAAGCTGCACTCTGTTTGTTTTTCTGGGCCATTTCTCTTAAATAAAACTTAAAGCAGGTGATTTAGTTTCTTAAGTGAGTCTCAGAGAGAGATTATTCTGGCAGGTGGTCCTCATTGCCAGCATGCTTGATTGGTACGGTAAGCCAATTCACTTATACTCATGGGTAACTTTCCAGTCCCATCCTCCCTAGAGTTCTGCTCTTTCAAGCACCACTTTTACACCCTCTTATGTAGAAAACATTAAAGCTGGCTAGGACTCCTTCTGTATTTCTTGTATTCAATTTTGACTGCAGTGTAAATATGTGAACAATATCATACACAATGATAAATGCAAATATTCCACTCTCATCTGGCTAAGTGTTCTTCACATCAACGAAAGACAGCAGATGGGCCTGTTTGGCTGTTTTAAGGAGAGAGAGAAAGGGGCAGATATTTTTGTCATAATTTATCCCGTACTGTGGAGCTTTTCTGGTCTAAGCTTAGTTCAGAATTCTGCTTCCAGAAATCTGTGTACAAGGAAATATATTCACATGTGGAATGTTTCTTTTCCAATATTATATTTCTAGATGAGTCCTTGCACTTTTTTATAATTCAAGTAAAATGTCTTGTGTGTAGTTTGTTAAGCTCTTAAAATATTCAGATCCATTCTGTCGTGGCCACAGTAGTTTTTTCAGATAATCATAATCTGGTCCACAGTTATATATACACATGTATAAGCACTCCTCCATATGTTGAGGTATGGCTCACCTTGAGAGAGGAACATCCCTCAGTGCAATTGATCAAATATTGCTGCCCAGGAGCTGGCAAAGGTTTGGCATGACTCTTGATTCTACTCCTTGCTTACTGATATTTGCCTTGTGTGGTGATAGTAATATTAACTCTTGCAGCATAAGAAAATTTCTGTTGAGATTTACTATTACATAAAGCATAAAACTATTGCAGTTTTGCTTGCCGATGCAGCAGATGTTTGTAGAAACTGATTTTATTTCTCTGTCAATGAAAAATACTGGATGGTCTGTGTTATTCTATTCCATGTATTTTATCTTGATCCTGGAGGTACTCAAACATAGAATCACTTGTTTTGTCTGCTGCACTCCATTTTCTCAGTCATTTCCATTATTAAAAGTCAAAGGCTAAATAAGTAGTAACAACGAAATAGTTGTGCCTATCTTTCTGCTTAAAACCTAAATATGTATTTAATTCATAACCAAATTCTAAAGGTGCTATAGGAAGTTAGTTATCAGCTTGATTGCTGTTTGTCCACCATTTTCTGCCATCTTTTTTGAACAAGTATTTCTGTATATATAATGTAGATTTTCTGTCTAAAGTTATGATGTGCAAAGACCTGTGAGAAGCTACAAATCACCGCAAAAGTCCCTTGCACCGAAGCTGGTAACTGCTCTCTTGTCTCTTGCTCTGTAAAAAATGTCACCCTCATATTCATGATCCATTATTTTTCTTACAGACATGAAAGAGAGGAAGACTTCTCCATTCACTAATGTTCAGTATGCCTTGAGCCTGGATATCAAAGATAGGAGAAAAGGAGGAGGAGATATAATGAAAGAAAGATACAGGAAGACCATGAGGTCATGACTGATAAAATTGATTTTTTTCCTATGAAATTATTTGACTTCACATTTTAATTGAGAAAAAAGTTTTTTACTAAAAAGTAACTTCTTTTTTTAACAAGAAAAAAAAAGAAACAGTAATTTTTCTCTATGTTGTGGAATTAATTTCTACAAGAAGATGTTTCAGTTAAAATGAACCTCTACATAGCAAAGAATTTTGATATAAAATCAGTTGTATGCCACAGACACGCTGTATCCTGTACTTCTCTCCTGCTCTAAGTTATTCCCATCTGTTGAAATTTCAGCTTGTCACTATTGTAGATTTCTCATGGATTTGCGTAATGTCAGAGAGGAGATATGCGTCAGACCCAGCAAGAGAAGGCAATTTTCCCAGTCCCAGTTTTGGTAACTTTGTCTTTTTCTTCCTGTTTTCACTGACTACTTTTCTACTAGCAACCCACTCCTGCCTCTGCACTACTTTTACATGGAAAACTGTAATTTCAAATATCTTTGCCCACACTTCAAAGACTTCACAATGAGTGTTGCTCCAAAAGTAGTGCCTCTTATTTTACTATGTTGGCCCACAGTATCAGAGGGAGATGTTGGAGGTACAGCAGTAGAGATTGAACTTTCTCAACAATAATACATTACATTTTATTGCTGTGTTACAGATGGCAGCAGAGGGGCAGTCTGACAAAGTGGCATCTGACATGGGACTTTATGTGAAGCGAAGTGGTGTCATTGAATTCCTTCATGAGGGATAAATGGCATCCATTAACATTATGGACAGTTGCTGTACACTTAAGGAGACAAAAAAAATGTTATGGGTATGGTGAGGAATTAGGTGTTGAGTTTCAGCAGTTGCAAGAGAGGTAGTCTGTCACCTCCACTACTGCTTTTTAGTAGTGCAGCATGCAGATTTTTGTTCATCTCTGGAAAAAAAATGCACAGGTAATTTAATGTCTATGTTGAAAAATAGTGTTTCGTACCTGAGAATTTGCTCTACCAAATAGGGTTATTGTGCTCTTTGTTGTGGTTTCCATGGAAATAAATAGGAAGCATTACTTTTGGAGGAACCTACATACCTTTTGTGGTACTCAAACTGATTACTTTTTATCCTTTAGAGTGGACAGTTTTCAACAGTTTCTTATTCATCATGTAGAGTGTAATCTTCTCCCTAAAGGCAGATGGATGCCTTTCTTGAGGTATGTTTCTCACTGGTTTGCAGTGTGTGCAGAATAACAACCAACACAGGTCCTCTAAACTGCACCAGCCAAGCCACAGCCACTTACTATGCAATCAGGCAAAAAGAACAACTGACCAAATTGTTTGTTCTTCCAAAGCACTCTTTCTCTCTCTCATGCCTCATCTCCACAGTTGCTTAATGTACTCCATCTTTATGCTTAGCGGCTCGTTTACTAACGCTCCATGGATATTGTTTAAATGGGTTCAGTAAGTCATTGTTTTCATAGATATACCCCTGTTCCCTCAGCTGACACCATTTCTACAAAAGCAGCAGACTGCACTGCTGCTGCTGCTGGTTGATTCTGAGAAGCAATTTCACAGTGAAGATTTGCTTCTTTTTCTCTACAGGCTGCTTGACAGTGATGCATGAGAAGGCTCTTATGAGCAAGTACTGGGCTCCTTTCTTTCCCTCCTGACAC
The DNA here is from genome assembly GCF_038088225.1 of Cyrtonyx montezumae. Classification (NCBI taxonomy): domain Eukaryota; kingdom Metazoa; phylum Chordata; class Aves; order Galliformes; family Odontophoridae; genus Cyrtonyx; species Cyrtonyx montezumae. The sequence continues at coordinate 118,291,213 of NW_027072089.1, read as the reverse complement.
AGCCATTGCTTTGAGCTTTGACACAGCTTACAGAAGATCATACTGGAATTGAGGATTTTGCTCTGGTCACCAGTTTCTCTCTGACACTCTGCTGTAAATGGGATCATTGAACCCTACATTCCTCTGGTAGTGTTATGGATTTCTTTAAGTTGTCTTGCAAATCACTGTTCAATCTTCTGCTTGGATGGTTATGTACGTGAGGTCTAAATACGTAGATATGGAGGAAAAGCTGAAACATGGGCATCTTACTCTGATATCCAGAGAACAGCCTGTCCTGAGGCTGTTGAGCCTATCTTGTGATGAGTACCATCCTCTTTTAACCTGTAGCTATGCAGGAAATAGGATTTTTTGAAAAATAAAAATTCTCATATTTACTACTATTCTGTCACCACATCTATGATGTACAAAAAGGCAAACTCTTTCTTTCTTTATTCAGCAACATTTGCTTTATACAGCAACTCTAATGGAATAACTACTATGCATTTTTACTGCCATCCATTTAATACTAACATCCAATAAATAACTATCACATATAATAAAGATAGAATTGTAATGGAAGCAAATGCCACTCTTACTGAAATATAAATGATGTGTTTATGAGAAAACTGTAATGCCCTATGGGACAAGTTATTGTATGCAATACACTGGAGAGTAAGAACATAAGCTCCTTGGGGGAAAAAGTGACAGCATGTCTGCAGATTTTGAAAAGCAGGGAACAGAAATATTTGGCCAGAACTTGCTATTAATGTGTTGATTTTGCAAGTGCTTCTTCAGATTTTCTGTTCTTTCAAGACTCATCTGTGTATTCTCAGTGTGTCTGATTATTCAGGCTTTTTAAAATACATATTTATTTGTTCACTTGTCTGTTTAGGTATAGTTGGAAGAATCTGAGAATTCAGCTTACTAAACTGGGTGGTCATTCTTCCAACAAATTAGTAAAATAATGGATTTTAAATTTAAAAATATTCAAGATGAGCAATCTATTGCAACGTAAGCATCACATCCAGTTTTACAAATCTGTACTTAATGATTTTCATTTCTTCTGTCCATTGAGTCTCATAGACTCTCACAACAAAATCTGAGATCCAGTTGAGAGCAGAGGAAATACTTTTACCTCTGTGGGACACATTATCAAATTGTTGTGGTAGGTGTCTTTTTTTCCCAAGAGTTTTCATCTCTGCTTGAGTAGCAATTTAGCTTTTGTCTGAATTACTCATTATGGCATATAATTGTAAGATTATGATATAAATGAGGATAATGGCATATACTAATAATTTATATACCTGAAAGAATCAAGCTTTAGCTACTATTCATGTTTGTAAATATATTCTTACTGTAAAGAGCAGAAATGATTTTCTCAATTTTTCCCAATCCAAAAACCATTATTTTTTCCTATTCATGCCTGAAAATAATTGTACAGTGATAAAATAATTGAATAAAAAAGTATAACAACATGAGATCTTTCAAAAAATATACAATTTAAACAATTATCTATATAGTTGGGTTGAATGAAATTGTAAACAAAGTAGAAGCATACATAAAATGCAACAATTTTACACATTGTGAACTGAAATAAGTAAATTTTCATCATGACTTTAAAGGGTGATTTTTTTTTCGTTTCATTTGCTAATGGGGAATGTGACCTGAATGAGATTTTATGCATTCATAAATGCTGTCTTTATTGGATGTTCCTAAAAGTAAAAACAAAATACACACTAATACACTGTGAGTTAAAATATTTTCATTCAACATATTAAGAAATTCAGAAGTACACAACACACTGAAAGATTTCTTTAATACCATGTTCTGTAGCTGAATTACTGCAAAAGGACCATGTGGTAAAACTGCAGTTTCCATGGTAACCTTGATTGTTTTTAATAGCAAGGAACTAAGAAACATAAAATATTACTTGATTGGCAGCTGTCGTTAGACTGAATCAGTTTTTCTAATACACAAAATGAATTTTACTAAGTAACAAACTATCTTCTTTGATTTTTGTTGTTGTCGTTGATGATGATGATTGACACTACTAGATTTTCAATATCTAGTGTTTTGTAATAATTTCTAAAAACAGATATTTCATATGGCAAAACTTAGAACATTTCGGAGATATAAAAGTAGAAATGTTAATAGGTTCTGTCTGTGTTTGAAGAGGTTTAAACAAACATGTCCTGGTATTCCTTCTATGTTTTTAATTACAGTTTTCTTACTCCAGATTCACTGCCTCCAGCATCTTTAGACACAGGAGTGTATTTTTGTCCACTTTCCAGTATAACAATAACTTATGCTTATCATTTCTTGTTAGTCACTCTCTTTTTCTGTTTGATCCAAATTTCTCTGTTGTCCATATGGTGCTATTTGATTACAATTTCTTCTCCATTCACATCAAAGAGAAATCAGTTTCTTTAACAACTGTCAGTTAATTGTAAGACTGCATTTCTAAGAACTCTATGTTTGCTGGAATCTTCATCAACTAGATATATGAAAGGAATGCTGTCTATATAAAAAATAAATAAATAAAGGACACAGGAGTTATCAATGAACAAATTCATCTATATACTATCTATGCAGTTAAAAATGCACCTTGTAGAATATTTTGTGATAGCTGCATTATATTTATAATCTTCCTGGATGTCTTGATTCTGAGGGTGGACATCTCTAAACAGTCCCAAAAGTGCTATTGTTATGCTGAAATTGAATTCCAACAAGCATCAATACTTACATGCATTTTGAGAAGACTTGTGTATATCACCCAGAATCACAGAATTGTAGGGGCTGGAAGGGACCTCTAGAGATCATCTAGTCCAAACTCCCTGACAAAGTAGCTCCAAAGCCCAGGTTGCACAGGTAGGCATCCAGATGGGCCTTGAACATTTCCAGAGAATGAGACTCTACAAACTCTGGGCCATCTGTTCCAGTGCTCCATCACCCCCACTGTGAAGAAGTTCCCAATCACATTTGTGTGGAACCTCCTATGCGTTAATTTGTGGCCATTTCCCCTTGTCCTTTTGCCATACAACACTGAAAAGAGACCAGCCTTGTTCCTTTGCCTCCTGCTTCTTAGATATTTATAGATGTGGATCAGATTCACTCTGAGTCTTCTTTTCTCAAGGCTGAACAGACCTAGGTCTCTCAGCCTTTCCTCATAAGAGATGTGGTCCAGGCTCTTTATCGTCTTTGTGAACCTCCACTGAGCCACATTTTATAGAGTCTAGCCTTTCTAAACAAAACTAACCTGCAGTTAAAATGCCAAAGGCTGAGAAAGTGTATTTGACATGTGTGGCTAGTAACATACTGAGGATTACACTTGTCTTTTCAGCACAGTTCAGTACATATATACATACTATGCATATGCACTCTGTAAATATGTTCCTAAGTATATGTCACTGTGTATGTGTATGTGATCAAAATGCAGGATCAGACACCTAGCCCTACTGAAACTCATGCAGTTTACCTTGGCAAATTGATCCAGTCTGTCCAGATCCCTCTGTAGTGCCTTGTTATCCTCCAGCAGAACTACAATCCCTCCCAACTTGGTGCTGCCTGTAAACTTACGGAGGGTGCACTCAATCCCTTATCAAGATCTTTGATAAAAATGATGAGTAGGAGTACTGAGCCCTGGGGGACACCACTTAAGACTGACCACCAACTGGACTTGACTACATTGACCACAACACTTTTGGGCCAGCCATCCAGCCAATGTTTCACCCAACAGAACACATGCCCATCCAAACCATGGGCAGACAGATGCTCCATGAGGATGTTGTGAGGGACAGTGTCAAAGCCTTTAGTGAAGTCCAGGTAGACCATATTGAATAAAATCAGGTTTGTTGAACAAGATCTACCGTTCATGAACGTTCTCTTCTCTTCTTTCTCTTCTCTTCTCTTTCTTCTCTTCCTTTCTTTCTTCTTTTTTTGAAATTTGAAATTTTTTATTTAATTCTTTAAAACCTTCTGCTAATATATATATTTGTCATTATTAAGTCTCACAGGGTGATTTCTTAAACAGGAAGAGTGTGGTAGATCCCACCTGCATGGAGTAAACACCATGTTGTTCTTGTAACATGATAAACATAAATACAGAATTGCAAAGAACAGGATTTACCTTCAGTTATTCTACTACATAGGCCATAATTCAGATGGGTATAAAAGCCCATATGAGGATTTATGAACAATTTTCCTGTTATAAATTCAAAGAAGAATAAGTGAATTATTAAATAAGGTCAAAGAAAGGTTGACATATGAACTCCTACCTAATTACTCCTTCAAAAATGGAAGAAAGAAAGAAATATTTCAGACTTCAGAAATGTTCAGTATTAAGGATACCCAGTAGTTTGGAATCATTCATCTCAGATACACTTGGGAAATAAAAAGAAAATAAATCACAAGGAGTAATGTTGAAATAATATATTTGTATTATTATATTAGAAGATAAATAGAACAAGTAAAAACTTACCTGCAAGTAACATTTAAGATTATTGTGGTCCCCAGTGTAAGTTAACCATCCAAACTTATATTATTATAATATTTATTTAATGTTATTGTGTATTAATTCTTTAAAAATCATGCAAGGATTGAAACAGTGATAAAAGTGACTTAGTGATCTGGCAAGCAACTTTCTGCCCTTCTTGAAGTCAATTATTACCTTTTTCAAAATCCACAATCATTAAAAAGCAAAAATTTGGTATTTATTTATTGTTCTTTTGTTTGTTTGTTTGATTGTTTTTGTTAGGAAATCATATGACTATTAATTTGTGACTTGCTAAAGCACAATCACAGCAAGGGAGGGAACAATTCTGCATTGTACAGCAGAAGCTGCAGGCATAGAATACGGAAACTTTTTTTTCTGCTAAAAAAAAAAAAAAAGACTCCCTTGAGAAATGTACTTTTAAAAAAGCTCTGCTTTCCTAAAGCATTAAAGATTTTGTACTGTTCTATAAATGGACATCTGTTCTATAAGCTATACCTCTAAAAGATGACAATGGTTGTCATGTCAAATCTCAACAGGCCACCTTTACTCATGTTCTCCTCAGTTAAGAAATGCTTCTGTAGCAGAACGAAACATAACCTTTAAAATTGAATGTAAGAAATCCCTTCCTCTCAGTGGATTTAGTTTAAGTCAGACTCTCTCCTTTATAGCTACTGTCAGATAGGAGTTCTTCCATGATGAATGAGGTGGTATTTTGTGTTCCTCCTTCAATCTTTCTCAGATGAACAAGGATAAAATTGTATTAATATAGCTATGTGTTTGTTTTGCTCTTGTAGAAGGATAGATCTACTGCTACAAATCTTGCATCATATTTATTCTTCTTGGCTCAGGTACAAGCATGCATGCATTTTGTATACGTTATGCAATGGCTGCTCTTAGAGTCTCTGAGCTTCCATTACCCATAGAATTTCTGCAGAAGTTTTGGTTACAATACAGAAAACACAAATCTACTTATTTGGCTCAAGATAACTTGAAACTATGTACTGAATTTTGATAAACACCTCAATCTTGTGGTCTCCTTGTTTAACAAACTATTTTTCTTTGCACAGATTCTGATACTCTGTTTCTGAAAATGTAGGTGAAAATGGATAATCTGTTAGTGGTTTGAAAACCACTTTCAGACTGTTTGGTTTGACCATCTCACTTTTCTGTTCTTTCTTATGGGTATGATAGCTCACTCTTGCTACTTAACAGAGTTTTGCATGAATGACATGAAAAATGACAGGAAAAAAATGTAAATATTGATGGTGCCTTCACAAAGTTTCTCTTTTGCCAACAAAATATGTGTCATCAGAACAAATGCTTTAAATCGTATAGGTTATGAAGAACAGTTTTGTCCTCATCCTTCTATGACTACAAGGACTACAGAAATTAAGGGGAAAGGAGAGAACTAATCAAGCCATTCAACCAATTTTTTTCTATTAAAAAAGAACTGTTTCTTTTTTTTTCTTTATTTTCTGTTTTTTATTCAAGACTATTTTCCAAAGAACAGAAGCAGAACATTTTGATGTAACAAAGAAATGACTCCTGGTCAATGAAGATCAGATGACTCCTATTCATATTTCTCAATCATTAAATATTTGCAAAATACCCATGATGCACAAATCCTAACTCTGGGTGCACTGTTCCAGATGTAAATGGTAGAATGCTCCCCAGGAACTGTGTCACCCTGTGTGCACTACAGAACAGCTTCACTCTGTCATGCTCACAGCAGGTATATTCAGAAGCAGGCACATGAGACAAATTGTGGCTATATCTGCTCAGCATGTTATGAAATCTTTCATGTGTGTAATAAAATGGATAGTTTGGATTTTTCAGGAGGAGTAAAGGGATCCATTTCTTTCTTTTTTTTTTTTTTTTTTACTTTTCTCCTTTTTTTTTTTTTTTAATTCCCCCCACATATATTTATAGATAGCATGTAGAATTCACATGGCATGACTTGCAAATGTAATCATCAGCATGAAAAAAAGTTAGAAAGGTCAGAAATTTTGGGATCTGCTACTCTGCTACTTTATTTTAAAATAAAATTTGCATTGTTTGTTGAGCAGAAAGAAGAGGAAAGGGTTTTGTTGCACTGAGGGAAAGTGCTGTTCATTCTCTAAACTGACGGTAATGGTAAGAGCTGTATTAGAGAAGCAAGTGGACTTTTAGTATTATACAATTAAATATGAATGAAAGAGACTCTTCTGTTCATCTTGTCATTATATATGCTTAATTCTTAATTTCTACAGCTAGTTACAGATTGGCATTTGTGGTTAATTTGATACCTAGTATGTAGCTAGAACATAAGGTCTCCTGTCATATAATATATTGTTTATTATGCTCTGGAGAAACATTCTTGTAATTCACTGGGCACTTCTGGGAAGTGATAGCATTGTAATTGATACAGAAAAGACACATGCAAACATGTTTCCTTTTATTTAATTTACTGTATGACAGACAGACATCTCAATACATTTGTAACTGAGTTAGGCAATGCAAAAGAAGAATCCAAAGCTGTGCAGTTCATATTTTAATGGTAACATAAATCAATGTCACTCTTCTGATGTTAATATATTCTCATCAATCCACGTAAGCTAAGAATCTGTCCCACAAACTGTCACAACTAATTCTTTGAAAATCCAGTGGATATTTGACACTGAACATCCAGTTTACTTTAAATTATATTTGAAGACATTAATTCATCTTTTTCAGACCATAGATTTACTGAAACTGAGACCAAATTGTAGTGCTTCTCATAGGACTGTTCTCTTCAACAATTCAGATTTTGTTATTATGATGAATACCTGATCCAGAAGGCAAATAAAAGAACATGCTTCAGTTGATCAAATCTCTTCATTCAAAATTCAGTAGAAAGGATAAGATATTGCACGTCGTCCACACAATTTGTTCACATTCTTTAAAAGGTGGTATTTAAGTAGTATTCCAAAATTCCAAAATATTCACATAAAATTATAAAGTTCAAAAACCATAACGTTACATATAAATCTTGCTTCTCCTACTATCATCTGGTGTTTTTACTCCTTTATTATAAAATTATGTTTTGAGCAAAGTTCAATCCGTATGTATTTGAAACTAGCTGATAGTTTTAGTTATTACTGATAGTTTTTCATATGTTTTAATATATAGAAAATAATAGTTTCTAACAAATCCAGGTATGTTTACAATGTTGTGTGGATAAAACTCCTTAAACTCTTTAAGCTCTGAGTTCTTTTGAAACACAATCAAAAATCAAAAACCATACAATTTTATTTATGTATTTATTAAAAATATTTATACTATTTAATACAATATTGCTTATGCAGACATCTTTAAAGTCTTTTAATTATTTTAATTAACAGCATGAAAATTCATAACCATCAGAAACTTATTGTTTGAAACACAATCCTTTTTTTTATTTTTATTTTTTTTAGTTGCTGTTCAGTGCATTACAGGCATGAAATGTGAATTTTGTTTTGTTTTCCTCTTCTTTTTTCTTTTTCTTTTAAATTACAGTTATTTCCTGAGCCCCAAAAATTGAATATCCAATGATTCTTACTTGAGATTTAAAGAATTCCAAACAAAACTCAAACAATGCTGCATTAAAATACTCAAATATTTATAAAATCCAGATAAAATATCTGAGATTCTAAATTTATGATCTAGAGGTACTATGGGAATGCCATTTATATATATGTTAGTTAATTTTTGGCAAAGCTATTGCTAACATATCTTTGCTAATTGAGTTTTTAGAAATAGCAGGTATGTACAGGGAATAATGAATTTCATATTACAAGAATTTGATGAACACCATAGTGAAAGGAAGATTATTACTTTATGAACCACAGAATCCCTGACTTCTTTATCTTAAGAAAAAAAAATGTTGCCAGTAGACATTAAGTAGTAGTAAAGAATTTGATGCTTCCAAGTTTTAGATCTCTTTGCCCAGTAATGCTCATGTGAATATTTAACTTTTTCTATTTTTCAGTACTAAAACTCATGTCGATTTATCATTATATTTAGCACAAATAACTCTGAAACTTCTTTGTTAAATATAGTATTTATGTCATTGTTGCTACTCTGTCAGGTGTCAATATTCTGTCAATATCAGTGACATCAAAATCAGAAATTTAGGTCAGGAAGTTGAAAAATAACTGTAGATCAGTAGAGATTCAAGGGCATCAGATACATCCCTCATATGTTTGATGAGAATCTCCAGAAATATTAGGAATCTGATATTTAGGATGTCACAGGAATCATAGCTACTCATCCTCTGTCATTTGCTAAGACAGACAAAAGTCAGTGATGAAGAAGGAAAAAATAGCACTTTTGCTCATTCACAGTAATTCATGAGCATCTCAGTTGAATGAACTACAAGAATCTTTCCCTGGAAGAAGATGTAAGATAAACTACATGTTGTGAGTCAGTGACTCCTGAAAAGTTGGTTTGGAGCACCTTGACCTGGTCAAAAATATCCCAAGGATCTTTATGAACAACACTGTGGTATATGTGAAGATAACTGCAAAGGCCATTGATAACTGAAGTGGGAATAAAGCAACAAATTTTGGTCAGAATGTAATTAAGGGAACTATTGCTTGTGAGGTGTTTTTCATTTGTATCTGGGCCACAGTGAGTCATTGTTGATTCAGTCATGTTTGACATACTATGAACTCTGCAAACAGCAGTTGTTACACTCCGCTCACATTTACCCATTTGATCTCAGGAATGTTGTGCCTAACCAACCTGATTACACAATGATTAAAAGGTCATTAAGACCACTGAAGAATCTATGCTGTGAAAACAGATGGAGAGAAAAGAAGGAAAACGGGCAAAAATTGCAGAAGATTGTTTACTATCAATATAAATGGAGAAACAGAACAGAAATAGAGATTGAAGGAAATAATGCAATTTTCTGCCAGCTAGCACTGCCTTCCAGGAGAGAAATCACCAACACCAAAAGTCTGTCCTCACACAGACAACAGGGTGACAGTGGAGAAATTGCTTGTAGTAAAGGAATTGAAGAAAAGAAGTTGATGCAGAAAAAAAATTCTATAAGGCATTAGAAATGTAGGGTTTTCACACGCCATTTCAGTTCTCATAAAGCAACCTCAGATCAACAAAACAAACAGAAACAATCAGAACTTCTTCAAATGAAATTTTATTATTAAATAATAAAGCAATGGTAGGAAAACAAAACAAAACAAAACAAAACAACACTACCATAGAAAAATGTTCAATGCTCATTCATTTAATTAATGAATTTGAGATTTATTTTAGAAGAGGTTTATTTTAGCAAGTTGCATGTAAAAAAAAATGCAGTTCAGTGTAGCTAAGCAATTCTGAGTTGTGAGTATGACAGTCTTTAATAAATCTTTGAGCTGAGTGTAAAGTTATAGACTGGCATTACATGTAGAGTATTAAATATTCAAGGTCCCACTAGTCCTAGACAGTCCAAACTCCAGTTTCTACAAATTAGACTTCTAGTGCCACATTCAAATCAACACAGGGTGAGAGAGGGAAGTCATGCAGCTGGAATTACAGACTGCTTACTTAAAAGCAACTGGGAATGTCAACTTTTGCCTGCTTCCTAAGATAATTATCTTTGAATTAACTGTGCTCATGTTCACCGTATTGACAAAAACAGCCCCATTTCTTGTCAGCCACTTTAGTAAAATGAAGAATATGAAAGAAAAAATGATAAAAGGGTAGGAAGGCAGAAAAAGATGAACAGGAATATGGACTTCAAGTGCAAACAAAATTAAAACATGAACAAAATTGTATTCACTCAAAAGCAAGCAAAACTGTTCAGAATAATCTCTGTTCAGCAACAAAGATAATGACACTCCACATAAATATCTAATGACTTCAATACAAGGAACTAACTATAATGAACCTTCATCTTAAAATATAAAAAACACTGCTAGAAGATGCAGCTGCAATCTGATCTCTACCTTTCCATTTTAGGTGGAGCTAGAGGTTTGCTGATTATGAATGGCACAAAAGTATCTTAATTCAGAGCAAAACTCATAAATATCACTGTGCATGTCTTTTTAAAGTGTGAACAGTGAACAGGAAAAATTGTCACTGTTATTTAGAAAACTCTAATGTCTAAAGAATCCTTCTGAATTTAGGTAAACACTAAAAGGAACTATGAAACATCTTCTAATATCAAAAATAATGTCTTCCGAAACATTCAAAGCAACATACAGACTTAAAATAATTTCAAAATTTATCCTTAGATTTTGGTTTTTTTTAATCATCACAGAGCATAGTTTCTACTTTGCTTCATATTCAAATATTTGTGACTGAAAAAAGGATGCAAGACTCTCAGATCTGTAATATAAATATCAGTTGAAGAAATCACAATATAATACTGTAACATGCATACAGATGTTGTTTCAAGTGTGCATGAAGCCAATGTGCTTTTATAGCAATTATAAAGTAACACAACAATAGAAAGTAAGAAATTTATGAAAATATACCTAAATTATTTGATCACAATCTTATTGTCATTTAAAAAAATCATTTGCCTTATCATGATAGGAAAATTAAGACATGGATCAACTCCCTGTTCAGGAATGAATAGTTTAATGTTCTTTAGTTTCACTGATGCCATTACTCATTTAAAAATGCATATAACTCAGGTATTTTACCACTACATTTCAAGGAAATTTCAAGGAATTATTCACATGGGATTTTATACTTACCTAAGAACATGAACTTAATGAAGTAATGTAGCAAGGCAGAAGCACCATAGTCTAGAGAAAAAGTAGATTAATTCCTTCCTACAGTGAGAAGTTAATCTTGCCTAGGTAGGAAGTGAAGATCAAATAATGCTCTTGACAAAGTATCATATATCTCAAATTCAACGTTCCTTCACATTGCATAAATGAAGATATGCAAAAGCTGACACACAATGGATGAAGAACAATGAAAGGACAAAGGAGCTGCACCAATACTAGAACATTTTCTCTCTTAGAAACTGTATCATGAAGGTGTGAACAGCAAAAACATCTTAACAGGAAGAAAGAAAAGAAGGTCTAGCCTTTCTGTTTTGTACTGATTCTTATTCCACTGTGGTATAATGTGGGAAATAATCTCCTTGTCTGTGACTGCTTGTACTGTTCAATCACTGTCCACAGAACACCTAGAGCATGATGAGTTGCTGTTTAAGATTGATAGTAATACATTAATTGGTGTTCTAGTTTCAAGTGACACTATGTTAATAGCACACCCAATGCTTTAGTTACTGAAATGCTTTAGTTACTGCTGAATGATGAGAGCATACCTAAAACCAAATCAGTAGGGAAGAGCCACTGCCTTTACGGCGCAGCATCTTCAGGTAGAGTGAAGCCAGTACAACTGGTCTGAAGTAGGTAAGAGGTTATTCCATACCACATAACATGAAGATGATAAAGAGGAAGAAGATGATAAAGCTGTGGGATGTTGACTAGGGGATAGGTCACTGCTTGGGGGATTGGCTTGGCATTGGTTGCTGGTAGGTAAGATGCTGTGTTGATAGTAGGGGTGTGGGTTAACAAGCAGTTCTGTTGCTAGCTCACTGGGTTGACAGTGAATAATTACTGGCCCACAATGGCAGAATCATTCTGACAAAATGCCACATGACATGGAAATGCATATTAAGCAAAGGTATGGAGCTGAATTCCTCCATGTGGAAAAATAGTACCAATTGACATTCATTAATGATTGCTGAATGCTTATGGAGAACAAATAGTGGATGTGAGCACAGTGAGCTAGTGGGTGATGTGTGTTTCAGCAATGTTAATAGAGATGTGAAAGACAAGTCACGTTCAGAATGGCAATGTAGATTTTTGCAAGTGTTGCATGCAGACTCCTGTTACTCACTGGCAAAAATGCATAGTTAATGGTGGCGACTATGTTGAAAAACAGTGTTTCATTCTGAGAATGTGCTTTAGCAAATAATGTTATTGTGCTCTTTGTACTTTTTGTAATTTCCATGGAAACAATTATAAGGCATCATTTTTGGAGTAACCTTCGTTAATTGCATTTTTGTTCCTATTTTCCTTTTCAGTTTTTAATTTGAACCCAAGAGTTCTATTTTATTTCCAATTCTCTCCCCACTGGGAGGGGATTGAGAAAATGGCTATGTGGTGCTTAGTTGTCTGTTGGATTAAATCACAAGAGTTGAGCATAGGATGGAAGTACCATTAAATGAGGGATTTTAAGAGTCTGAAGATTTTTTTTCATTCTCACTATGAATAAGTGGTCAAAAAAAATAATAATCTAGGGATCAATGAAAACTATTTTGGACTGAATAAAATGGCAGTACAATCAAAATATGTTTGTGATTTCTTAATCTACAAAAACATTTTAGCTTCCAGCCAAAGCTGATATTTTTACTTTTTCAGAAATCCTTCAACAGAAAAATTTCTTACATAGTCCTCTTTACTCAAAAAGTAATTCTAAGTGATCCACCTGTACCACTGAATCAAATATTTTCAAATGGACTAAAAGGAAAAAAAAAAAAGGATTTTTATTCAAATGAATATAACTGCTTCAAAGTGAAGAGGATAAAGGCAAATAGTTATGGTTTTGTGACATAAACCACCAGTATCACAACTCATAATTTCCGGTACTTTTTCCCTCTGCTGCCACAATAGACTAAACAGTGTATGATAAAAGTTTTCTACCTGCAGTTTCATTTCTTTAGATATTTTCTCTGTTAATGTAAGTTAGAGTGTCCATCAGGCCACTCTGATTCACCACTGTAATATTCAAATTGGTTACAATGGAAGCAAAGTTAGCAAAGTGACAAAGAAAATTGGAGAACAATATTTGCATTGTTTGAAGCTTAACCATTACCAGCATGTCCAAAGCGTTTGTGATGTCACCTGTTCCTGAGTGTACTGTCTACCCTGGTTTTCTCACAGCCTCCCTCCAACCTCTTTTTTATTATACAGCTCTTAATTTTATAACACATGGAAACAACTTGATAATGTGATTAAACAATGTATAAAAACAATCGAGGAAAGCAGTATAGTCTCCCAGTGTTGCTTGATCCAAAAGCATAATTTATGCTGTTATTACTTCTGCAATATGTAGACATTTAAAGATATCCAGGAATGTTTATTAGGTATGCAATAGTAGTTCCTTTTATTTTTTTTTCTTCTCCATTTATCTTACCCCATGTGATCTCTAGTAATAAGAAGCAGTTTAGGAAGGCTCTGTGAATGCATTTATCCTTGGGAGATGAGATTCCAAGAGCTGGAACAGCTAATGAAAAATTGTCAAATTTCCTGGCATCCATATAAAGATTTACTTTTCATACCAATATGACATGAAAGCTATACTCTGACCTTCATTCATGTAATTCAGTTAAAGTGCATCAATCATATTTTCTTTTCTTGGTTGAGTGGAGATCATATTGTTTCATTTTGGGAACAATTTGCCCACGGTGTATTAAGTACCATATTATGCCTCAATGAAAGTGATATTGTGAAGAAATAAGAACACCAGCAGGAAATGTACCTTGTTAAAAAAAGCTATAAATGATCTTGTCTGTGCTCTGAAAGTTGATTGCCTTTGCACCCAAAGACAGTATCATGTAATCAGTTTTTATTCCGAATTTTATGTCTCTTCACTCTGAGAAGAAAGAAATAGAGACCAGTTAGAAAATGATGGGTGAGATTAAAAGGAAATATCAGGTGCCAAAGGCAAAACTGAGGAAGACTAAACTGTCTAAATCAGAAAATGGAATCTAAAATCTCTGGTACAACATGTGCTTGGGTTTCCTAGGCATTATTCTTCTGAATCATGTTCATGCTCAAATGTTAGCAACTAGAATCCTAACTATGGTGTACTGTTATTCAGGATTTACAAATAAGATGGAGAGATATCTATTCTACTTAAAGACACTGACCCTTTTAAATAGTACAAATGTGCTATTAATCAATGCCTTTCACTACTACTTAGTTATCCATGGTAGACAACTAAAGAGAAAAATTCTCTCCTCAGAGGAAGAGGATTCAAACCATCTTTCTTATTTACTAGTTAAAGGCTCTATCAATGAGGCAGCAGATAAGAGTGTGTGCCCAAGTCTCTGCATGAGACACATATAAATATTGTGTTTATTCTGTCTTCCCTTTCCCCCCTCCTCGTCATCACCTCCCTCTTCAGAATGAAAGTTGTATTAGTTTGCAATAAAAATATATATAAACTTGCAATATTACTTGCACTGTTTGCATGATCTCTTTGCTATTAATTTATTTTTTGTACAGTTTTGTGTTCTTGACAAGTTGTAGTCTACATTTTTTAATTATTAACTGAACCATGACAACTGTAGATATATATTTTAAACAAAAATATCTTAAAATGATATTCCATGCTTTAGGTATTTTGTATCTAATTTGGTTAGCAAAAGACTCTGATTTGTTTTTTTATTAATAACTTAGGAATGTTTTTGGAATAGTAAGGTCAGACAAATGACACCAAGTTCTGTGGTCTCATTTGCATAAAAACCTTGTCAAATTATGTCAAATAATAGAGCTTGGACTATGAGTCTTTAGAATGCAGAACTTCTATCAGGTGAAAACTTCTTTATCACTATCCCTGTACACTCTAAAATGCTTCTATCATGGCACCAAAAATAAGGTTACCCTGTGACCTGTTTTAGATATTAGATATCCATAAAATAAATGTTTAAAGAAAGTCATCCTGGTATCATTATTCTAGTAGGCTATAATGACCTTAAGTTGAATTCTAGGTTGTAATGGAGGTAATTTTTGTACCAAATAATTTATTTCCAAATGTGATTATATTGTTAATTCAAAGAGAAGCACAGAAAATCCTCTCTAGCCAGAAAAATCCTTTGCACAGACTCAGACAAATCTAGTTGTTCATCTCCTAGACAAATAACACTAAAATCATAAGTTTGGATACCCAGCCCCTCCAAACTATTTTGTATGAAGTATGACCAATACCCATGCCTCTGCAGTAACCTCCAGTGGGAAAGCTTTACTGTCTTTACTGGTGCTGAACTGGTTTCAGACAGTACGATGCAGTAGACTACAGACGAGTTAGTCACATACAATGATACAATGGTTGTTTGTTTTTGTTTTGTTGTTGTTGTTGTTTGTTTTTTGTATTTACATCCACAACTCAGCACAAAGCTCCCTATCATTTTTTGTCTGTAAAGTAAGCTTTCCAGCTTCCTCTGTCCTTGTCATCCCTTTTTTTTTGTGCTTGCTATTCATAGCTGATAATCTCCACAATGGTTCCTATCTTAAACCTATGCAGAATAGAGTTTATGGTGGTCTTTCACAAAGCAAGCACACCTCAAACAGTAGTGCAGTTATTAATACATAGCTATTTATCAAACTACTTCTTTTTAAAGTTTCTAATTTGTTTATCTATTTCAACTTCTGTGAGCATGCTCATTATTGGGCTAGAAGATTTGAGATTTGGGAGGGGATAGCTGCTGTCTCATTATAACTTCCATCTCCACACTCATGGGTGTGGTTTTTAATATGCAACTAGGCACTAATGAACCAAAAGATCACTTACAGGACACTTGTAGTTTCTTGTTGACACGAGAGTTGTTATTACTTTTGGAATACTTCTGGCAAAACTATTTATCTTAACACTTTTTTTTTTTTTTTAGTATATCAAGTGTTTATATTTTCTTATCCTTGGTGACCTACATCTTTACTATCCTTACTAGGATATATGCTAAGATTAATACACTTTCTTAAGCTTTTATGCGATAACTAAATATGGATTGAAATATACAAGTATCAGGCTATTATTTAACAGTTTTTTTGTCATGTATATTTTCTGAACAGTTATTCAGTGTGGGAGGTGGACTACTGATTTTTGCTAAGAAAAAGTGCCACTCAATTGTGTTTTACACCTGTTGATCGAATTTTCAAGAAAGAAGTTAGACAAATTATAGACAAATCATAGACAATAATTCAAAAAGAAGCAGTAAGAAATGTAATAGCTGTAAGAACTGTAATAAAAATTTGTAAAAGTCAGAGGTCTTACAGTTCCTTAGCTGGGAATATTCTTTCTCTTTGAAGATATTAAAATTAATCTTTTACTGATTTGGTAAGATACACTGCTAGCTTTTCTCAGTTTTTCTTTCTGCTTTTTAAGATCTTATTATTACTGCATTTGATTCCAATAAATGTGTCAATGCTCATTAAAAACATTAATGCTGTACCCAGATCCTTATGGTGTTTCTCTGTCTCCTGTGTGCTGTAAATTTTACTCAGAAGCTCTGCATGGACGTATGAAATAGCCCAAAAGGGAGATATCTATTCTAGTTATATCCTTATAACCTGTACTTGTGAGATATTTAAAATACAGTGCCAAAAACACTTAAAGGATTGGCACTAGTCCCTTGGTAGCAGGGACACTCTCAGGCACAGACCAGGAAAAAACTGGGGGTTTCTGTGTGTTTTTCTTCCACAACAAAATGTCCCCCTCCCTGCCTTTCCTTACCCGATAATCATTATAAGCCCATAATGATACTATGAATTACACTGTAAATGTATTTAGGAGTAGCTGAAATAATCTATGACAGAAACAAAATCTTCTGAAGAGTTTACTCTGTTACTATTTATGCTAAATGACTATGTATTATTCTTTGTCCAACAAAGTTGGACTCTGTAAAAGAGATGCCTTGGTAAGAGGTCGCGTACATCGATATCACAGAGATAGAAAACCATTAAAAAAAGACAAGTATATGTTAAATGTCACTAATAAACAACATTGTCTGTTATTTCAGTGAAATAATCTCAGTATATGAATTTTTAATGAGCACCTACATTTTATCCACCAAGATATGTGCCACCAAGATATATGAACTCTAAAGCAATACAGAAAAGCTTCTAGTCATTGCAGTTTAGAACTGTTGCTCATTTACTTGATCTACTTGTTAAACAAATGTCATGAAAATAAAAGAAAAATAAAAAGAGTAAGTTTATTTCAGTGTTATCTTTTTGCAGGAAGAAAATCAGCCGTTTAAAATTTTCAGCAAGTGCTTTGTATCTTGTAGATGATTTCTAAGAGATGAGATAGAGCACTGAATCCTCTGTTACACAGATTTAGTGGTTATGGACTTCAACAGAAGGGCAGCAGCATTTATCCTGGGAAAGTCTATCTCTGAAAAAAAAAAAAAAAAGGCAGTTCTACAGAAGATAAACTTTTATTTTGCTGGAAATAAAAAGCTATGTCACTGTGAATTGAGTAACTTTCTCTGTAGGGATGAATATGTTCACTTATACATGTTTCTAGCTATTTCCTTGGTACTAAATCATTTCCATGGTGAAAGAAAAAACTCACAGTTTTGGTTATTACTTGCACATACATTTCCCCTTTATCTTGGGTATTATTACAATTTATATATTATGTTACTATTTTATATAGGTATGTGCTACATATGCATATATATATATATATAATCAACCATCCTTTCTGGAGTTTGAGACTCCAGCGACTCGAGATTGAAAAGTTCTGCTAACTTTGTTACCTGACTTTTCTTCTGAAAGAAACTGCTGCCATTCACTGGTTACAATGAAGGAAAGAGTCGTCATACCTCTTACAGCTGTTTCATTCTCCCTGCACATATAGTTGTGCTGTTTGAATTCAACTCACTGCTGAATTTCACATACAAAATGTTTAGAGATTTACTTTCTTTCAAATAAAAACTGAGAATACAAGAGAAACAGATAATAGCTTCAGGGAGGTAAGGAAATCATCCGTCAGTAAATACTGGGAAGAAACAAACTGCTGTTACAACTGAAAGGTATATACAGTTCAGCAAAATGCTACTCTAGATTGACTAGATTTCCACTGACTAAAATGAGAACTTAAACATATCTGAAATGCAGACAGTTTATTTGAAGATGTGTAAAGCTAGGGCCTGAAAGTTGTAAGAGTTCTTTCATCATGTTCACCTAACCTTTTAACCTGTCTATAGTAACACTGACATATGTTGCTCTGCATGTAATGCCTCCTATTTGTTTCAATTGAATTTACCAAGTATACAAAGAGCACAATATTGCTACTTGATAGAGCAAAATTTCAGATACAAAACACTATTTTTCAATGTTGCCACCACCATTAGCCATGCATTTTTTGTCAGTGGTGAACAAGAGTCTACATGCTGCACTCAAAACTCTGCATGACTGTCTGGAGCGTGGCTTGTCTTTCATGTTGCTGTCACCACTGCTGAAATGCATCACCCACTGCCTCACTGTGCTCACATCCTCTATTTGACTTCCATAAACATTTAGTAAGCATTGATGAATGTGCTTTTTTTTTTTTTTTTTCCACATGGAAGATTTCCATACCTTTGTTTCATACACACTTCTGTATCAGATGATGTTCTGTCAATCTGCCCCTCTGATGTAAGACAACTGTCATGGTTTGAAAAAACCATGACAACAACAAAATGTAATGGAACATTGGTGGGAAGGGCTCAACCTCTACTGACATATCACCAACATCTGCCTCTGGCATCAAGGACAACATAATCAAATTGGAGCATTACTTTTGGAGCAGCCCTGTGATAATAGGTACTTTGGAAAAAGTACAGAAACAGAGATTAAATCTGGTGATGGTTCCTGAAAATATTCTCTCTGTCATTCAGTGATTTATAGCTATCAATATTATTTTACATCCCAAATTTTCTTTCCTAATACATCACCAATAAATAGTGCCTTGCTCTGCTCCTCCTGACGGATCTAGAACAACAGTCCTGCTAGAATTAAAGGAACAGGAATGAGATGTCAAATTATATATCCTGCAGATTCCTTTTGATATTAAGCCATACAATCAAAGGTGGGCTTTTATTGTTACATTTGTTGGTGTGTTTTCTTGTTGTTGTTGTTGCTGCTGTTGCTAGTAACTACGCCTGTATCATTTGTTTTGCTACCTTAACTTTTACAGCTGAAAAATGCAAAAAGCAAAACAGTAATTGTCACATTCAGGCTGCTTTTAATCTATTTTCCAGCAGATTGTCTTGACTATTAACTTGTTCTCTTGAATTTTCTGTTTGTTGCAAGTAATTTGCCAGGGTTTGCCACAGATATTCACATTCAACACAAGAAAAAAAGTCCTATTTCTTACTCTGACACTTGTACACCTGTGTTATGACAATTCCTTCATTCCGCAGTTATCTCTGGAATTATTCCAACCAATTATCTTAAACAAAACAGCTCTAAAATTAGGTAAGACATACATTTTTTGTTAGTGCAGTAAAATGTTTTCTAGGATTGTTGAGTTACAGAAGGATCATAGTGTCCAGTTCCTGTACATTTTACCTCTTCTACAAATGTTTTCAGCTAGAGATGAATAATTCCTGCATTTTCAGATTTATGTAAGATGCTTGGAGTTACATGAAAAAACAAGGCTGTAACTTTTGAAATACTTTTCATGTGTAATCTTACAGTTGATGCAAATGAGCATTTGCAAATGAAAAATATCTTAATCATTATTTGAAGGCAAAAATGTTCTGCAATGTTTGCTTGCATTGTTGTCTTATATAAATGAATTCACTTCCTGCAAATCAAAATTATAGTGGATTAAACAATATATTTTCTGGATTCTGAGATTCCTAAATCACAAGATTAATTTGTGTGTGCAATTTTAGAAAAAAAAAAAAAAAAAAAGGTCCAAAAGTTTGTTTGAAAAATCAGGGTAGAAAGAAGCACATTTATGCTCTAAACAAGACAGATATGAAGACATCTGAAGTATATATATATATACATATATATATATATATGTCACTCTCTCCTTAGTTTTAATTGAGCATTACATAATTTTGCATATGATATATTGCAAACACCATATAAATACACATAATGAGAACATATTCCTATGGTTCCTATTATAACTTTGAAAAACTTTATTGGAAAGCTGAACATAAAAACTTCTATTTCTTGGAATGCAATTTCAAGTAACAGCATATAGTCATGTTTTTTAATGTTAAATTAGAGATTGGATTGTACAAAGTAACTACTTTTTAATGTATAATAATATCTAATTTAAAACTTTCTATAATATGTTGTGGTAGAATTTAAATAAAGATGAAAAGTTATTACCCAGCTACTCCAGTGCTTTACAATTTTAAAATAGTCTTCCGATTAAATATGTGAAATATTTTTGCACAGTATTTAAAATGGAGTACAGTTGTTGAAAGTTAGCTAAGAAAAAAGTAGCAAAATTCCCTTGCCTCTGAATTTCTAGTGAATCTAGTACAGAATAGCATTTTGTATCTTCAATTTGAAATGAAAGTGATTAGACATTGCCAGTCTCAACATAAAATTTGTTTGTTTTAATTAATATTACACTTCCTTTAATTTAATAATAAGTAGAATACTTGTTGGTTTGTTTTTGTCATGTATTAAAACAATAAAATAGCAATAATATATCTGTCCTGACTAAAAAATAAATACTCAGATGAATATTATGCACAGTTTTGGGACTACTAATTATACACACGATGAACTATAGGTGTAAAATACAGTTTTGAGTTTATCCAGTAATATTGCCAAACCTACTGAACTTTTCTGATTCAGTTTTCAAAGAGCTGTCACTGGTCTTGCAGCAAATGAAAGTGGTGTTTTCTCACTCAGAGTGTCATTCCTACAGATGATGCTCTAATGTACATGAAATAGACAATAGTATGTATTCATAGTCTGAAATGGCAGCTATAGTAAATAGGATCACTTTCAGGCCATAGTGTGAGTGCAATCACATTTTTATCTCATTTTTAGTAAAATTACCTTAGGCTTTCTTAGTTTCCATTCTAGATTAAGTATTTGCCTAATATAACAGCAGTAATGATAAGTTTATAACTATTCAATCAATTCTGAGTAATTAGTAACATGAAACTGAAGCATCTGAGGGTGATAGCCAGAAAAGCTCTGGTAACAGAATTTCAAATTCCATAGATGGAATTATTACTTTGATCCAATTAACCACAGCTTTTTATTTTTCTTTTGTCTTTTTGTCCCTGAATTTCTGTTTGTGTAAGAGTCAGACAATTGTTGATAATTCGAGATTAAATACATCTCTGTACTATTAACCATGCAGGAAAGGTTACAGATGCTGGAGCAAGCTTAATTTGAATCAGTATCAACTCAGTGAGAAGACTGCAGTTTCTCATATGGTCAGCATAAAGTGTGTGTGGCTGCTAAATGTAGAAAATTATCTCAGCTTGAACTGCTCATCAGTTTTCTGGAGGAAAAAAAAAAAAGGATAAAAAAGGATAAAAGCAAAGAGTTTCATGGTAATTCATCTGTCTACTCTTTTCAAAATGAATTAAATATAGAAATTTTCTCTCATAAAATCAACTGTATTTATTTATTTATTATAATATCTAAAACCCATCAAAAAGCAACAAGTAATAAGATATAGTTTAATGATGTATGTACTAACTCTGAAATGTGCATTAGTGGAACTCCAGCAAGTCTGACAAAATGTCATGGCATAATTATTTCCTAATTAGCTAGTGTAGTCAAACATGTAGGATTTACTGCTATTTACATGACTTTTCATTATAGAACTCAGAAAAGAAAATAACAAATACATGTTGTAAAAAAAATTCTTTCTGGTGCAGTTTCAAAATGGCACCATACTCTGAAGTATCTCATGCTTACTGTCATCTTTTATTTCATTTTGAAATCTTTGAAGTATATATATATATATACTTCTCATAACTGTCCAGGATGCTATAGATGGCATCCTTTCCCTCTAGTGTGTCGACAACACCACTGAACTTGATGTCATCTGCAAATTTGCTGGGGGTGCAATTGATCCCACTGTTCGTGTCACTTGCTAAGATGTTAAATAACATCAGTCTCAATACCATTCCCTGAGGAATGCCACTGATACTGTTCTACACCTGTACATTGAAGTGTTGATTGCAACTCCCTGAGTATGGCCATTCAGCCAATTCCTTATCCAGTGAGTGATCCATCCATCGAATCCATCTTTCTACCATTTGGCCACGAGGATGTCCCTGGTGTATCATTTCTTGACTACATTATCTGTGACAGCTAATGTAGTTCTTAAATTTAGACAAAATGATTTGCTGCTTTGTGTGAAATTTCCCTCATTAAACAGCATGTTGGTTTTAAGTCTCAGTACTCTGTAGACAGCTACACACATATATACTGACAATCATATTTGAAGGAAATATACATTTCTCCAGCAGTATGGACAAAAATAGATAGGAAGCTAGCAAACTAACAGCATTTAGGGCAACAATTTTCTAATCTGACCTGCTGTCTACAAAGACAGGGTGATATGTACCCTCAGAAGGTAAAATTTCTATACTCTATCTGTCTTGTGGACAGATCCTTAGAATAGTAGACTGCATATATTATACTGACTTTCAAAGAAATTAGGACTTGAAACCAATCATCAGGTTGTAGGTATCTACAACTTAAGCAAGAGATATAGGATGTCTGCATAGATAATGTAAAACAATTAAGAACCAAATCTACCCCCATGATTTAAAATGAGAGAAGAAATCATCAAAAAACAATGCACAGGGTAGTTCATTCTGTAGAGATATTCTCTTTTCCCATAGATGTAATGGGCACAATTACACAGACTGCAAGTCTCTATATCAGGTACTTATTCATTTTTACATAAGGTAAGTCTCAATTTTAGTGTCTTGTTTTTGAGATGACTCTTTTAATATTCCTCAGAAATGTCCACTAAAAATATTACTCTGTTGCTTCATGATGAAGAAATCTGTATTCCGTAGCACTGGACTTAAATACATATTGCTTTAATTATAAAACAGCATTTTAGTTTTTATTAAAACAAAACCTGGAGAGTCACTACTAAATTGTTTTAAATGCACTGAACTGAATAATTTTAAAATAAAACTTTTAAATACCTTTGAATGAAACAGTGAAGAAAAGATTTTCTGCTGTAGAGCAAGTCATCATCCTTGGCTTTCTAAACTCTCCAAAACATAAAGGATAGTTCTATTATTTAACGTGTTTGTGTTAGCCACAGCATGAAAATGTATTTTCCCATTTATAAACTCAGACAATACTAGAAGAGTAGCCATAACCTCCTTATGCAAGTGAAAAATTATTTCTTTGTGCTCAGAAGGGTGCAGCTTATTCCCTGATGCACATGGAAGAACACTGTAAATAACACTTTAACATCCACACCCCAGCTCATACTGAACAAACACAATGTATGGCTCAAGCTCATGAAAAAAAAAAAAAAAAGAAATATTAGTTATGTCTGAAATATCTCTGACTAATATGCAATCTGTCATCTTCAGAAACAAGAATCATCTAGAAAAGATGTGAAGTAAACGAATCGATATGACAGGTCTTACTTTAGCCACATTATTCCACGTGTCATGGTAGTTTTACTAACTATAAAAAAAATTACCTAGTTCTTCTGTTCTTTTCTATGCTTCCTACTTCTACTTTTACTACAAAGTTAGCACTGTAAGCAATATATTCATCCTGACCATAGAGGACAAGACACTCAAGATGGGATCTGCTGTGAAACATATGATTTATTATAGATAACGTGTTTCATGAGATCAGTCACAAGTAAATCTAGTAAAGAAATCTGGGGGAGTGAGATCAAGGTTAGAGGATGGGTCAAATTAACCACCTCTGCTGCTTAGCATTGCAAGGACAGAGAGGTAAAATTACAGACATATTTTGTGATACCTGAGTACCAATGTCAGTATTGATAATGGCTTTAGTTATAACTCTTTTAAACTTCTATATTAATGACATAGATCTACCACTTGAATTCGTGTTCTTGGTCACAATTCTCCATGGACATCAGAAATGGTAATGCCTAAATTAAATTGCTTGATATTCAGGAGATGAAATAAGTATTGGAAGCTTAACTTGCACACTGGCTCTGAGCCTGGTCTAATCTCCAGGCCTCACTGATGCTTTACTTCTGTTTTCTTTTCTTTTTTCTTTTTTTCCTTTCAGTCAAAAATAATGCCTGTTACATAATTCCTGCTTATATACTTCATATCGTCAAAGAAAATATGAGTGTTTTGTTTGCAGCTATTAATATGTTCTAGTCATCTTTTTGTTCCCTTGAACTGAAGTAAATAAAAGGGTAGCACACCCATTGTTAAGTACCAAGAAAGTGTCTTAAAGTATATCTGGCCTGGAAACAATATAAATTACACACAAAATGTGATTATAAAAACTTGAAAGAAAAAGGAAATAAAATCATAGCTATTACGTGAGATTTTCTATCCACAAGAGAACTGGCTCTATACAAAATAGTTTATTTTTTATATCAAAGCATATCAATCGCAACTTACTGTAATAGATCGCTTTAGTGACTGTATTTGTGATGGCAGAAATCTCAGAGAACACATTGTACCACTGCTGTAGCTCATGAAGAAGCAAATGCAGTGTAGTGTATCATGACAGACTGAAATGGAATTCCAGCCATGTGAAGGTAAATTTTCCAGCTGTGCTAGCACAGATTGGAATAACTCACTCATGACTGCTGCAGAATAAAGTGTCAGTCCGTATCTCAAACTATAGCTATCAACCACTTTGTATCATTGTCTGCAACAGACAAAGACTCTAGAGTAACAAGGTGAGATTAATACATTTCTAGGAAGAAAATTATGGTTTTATAATATATTTTGCCATGTTCATTTTTTCTTCCAAGAGATTTTGCATTGGCTTCTGAACATTTATTCATTTGTTTTGTTTTGTTTTGTTTTTTAAATGAACTTAGCACTTCTTGCATGTTACTCATTGATATTTTTTTCTTAGAGAGGAAATTCTTTTTTTTTCTTGTGCTGTTCCATAAATGACAGACATACTAGTGAAGATTGTGCTACTGCCATGACCAATTAACAAAGGTAGTGAGGCATATACAAAAGCTAATACTGGGAAAATAAGTAGATCAAGAACATTAATATGGGAGGATGCCACAGGATGAGTGTAGGGAGGACTGACAATTTCAAAGTACACTCTTACAAAATGTCAGCCACGAAAATAATAGTGCATTAGTGAATTTTGTGGAAGAGAACTTGTAGAAGCAACAAAATTGATTTCAACTCAGAACGCTTTTTTCATATTCACTAGTCTCTCAGCTCATATTTCTGTGATGAAAGTTACCCAGACCTTCAGCTGCTTGGCTTGTTATTACAGGGTGGGCTTCCTACCTAATGCAAGAGTAGAGAGTTTGAATCCAAGATCAGACAAATACTAGTCTTTGAACTGAAAGATGAACAGAAATATCAACAGAAAATGCGTATTAACATCAATGACTTCAGATAATGATTCTCCTTTTCCCGTACTCCTGATTTATGATATGTTACAATATAAAGAATATGAGGTATTATCTTCTGAAATAAAATCAAGCATAAATACAAACAAACAGAAGAGAGAAAGGATGAAGAGCATAAAAAATCTACAGCTTCCAACAACAGAAGTAGGAGCTGTATTAGGGCATACAGCCTAATATTTTTTGCAAGAGTATCAACAGAAATGCTTTTCAGAAGAAACAATTCAATTTCCTCAACTGTATCAGTGCAAACTTCTTCCTGACTTAGACATTCTACGTTCAGAATATCTTTGCATATTTCTGATTTCTTGCCCCCTCAGAAAAGGCCAGCTTAATTTTAATTGTAAATAGTATATTCATCACTTATTTCAGCTGTAGAAGTCTTCCTCTTCTCTTATGCAAGTACATAAAACTCAGATTGGACAGACCCTCTGTCTCACAGCTACTCCTATTTCTCTCCTTACTATATTCACATATGTACATTTAATGTAATTTACCTTACAGAGTTACACAGTAAAAACATATAGTATCTCAGTTCATCCAAAATTAAAAGAACATGGCTCTTGTCCTTTTTCCAGCATGCATTTTACAATCGACCAATAATTTCTGACTTTATTCTGGTCTCAGAGTTTCTTTCTGTTATTTAAATAGCATCAGGAAAAACAGATCACCCACTCAAAAACGTCACTCATTTCTAACCCAATGAACCTTTTTAGGTACATATAAGAGGCCACAAAATTAGTGAACACTGAACCTCTAAAAAGCTGGAATCAGAACTTATCTTTGCAATAGCACATAAAGTCATTGAAATATATGTTTAAACAACACTTATTTCAGTGAAAATCTTCATTAACTGTTTGGCAAATTCACTCAGCTTCTCCCAGCTGCAGGACTGGATAGAAAATGAACTCTAATTGGACTTTGAGGTAGCAAATTTGACACTCTACAGAAAAAAAGCTATCTGAAAAATCTGCAGCTGGGGTTTAAGTTTGTTTTGGTTTGTTTAATTTTGATATTTCTTTCACCACAGATGTCAAAATCTTGTGAAGGTTTGAAACACATGAAAATGATTTATTCCAGACCCAACCAGCTTTTCGCCAGCTGTAGAGAAGTCAAACTGTGGAAGAGAAGTTACTCATTTTAGTTCTTCTCAATATACATTTGACTCGAGCATTTTATGACAGATATTAGGGTTCATTCATGGACTATTTATGAAATATAGAAGAAGGAAAAATAAACTATCAGAAAGAAAGTGCAGAACTCAAAGCAATAATCTAAGAGTAATTTACAGTACCTACTGACAGCAAGTGTGGATAACTAACTCCTATTTCACTCCTTTGTACTCCCACTTATAATCGGGAACAAAAAATGCAGAGATGAAAGCAGTTCTCGAAAGACTCATCACATCAATGGGTGCAGTCTTCTGTGAGGAAACACTAGGAAACTTGATGTTAAATTGCAGATTCCTAATGAGATGCTACAAATCAGCACCAAACATGAAAAATAATTGACTGTAGATTTTATCCAGGAAATTATCTGGATAAAAGTATGCATGTTTTAACACTATGTATATAGACAATAACAAGAATTTAAAAAATATATTTATAAAGCTCTTACATCTGAAGAATTTCTAGAACTGAAATGCTTTTTTTTTCTATACAACTGATAATCATTTTTGTCCTCCATACAATTTTTTTTTTTTAGGTTTTATCTTAACACTCTTGAAATGGGAATGAAGAGACCTGAGTGGAACACAAGGAATTGGATATGCTATAATAAGTAGTGCATGCAGTGGCAAATAAAATACTTCTTGCTTTTTCTTATTTCTCTTTTTCCTCAAACTTGAACATTTTGAATGTGTTTCAAAGAACTCCCACAATGATACTATAATATCTTATACTGAATCAACTTCTCTGGTGCACTAGGCTGAATATATATATAATACTCTGGAGATAATTATTTTTCATCTGGCCTTAGTTTGGGCCTCCCTTATGGAAGATACTGACATAGAAGAATGACCAAAAGGTTGAAACACATGGCTTGTAAAAGAAGTTGAAGTAATTGGTTTCATTCATCCTTAACAAGAAATGATAAAAGGAGATCTGATTAATGTCTACAGGTATCTATCTAATATGAAAATATTGAGAAGATGGAGACAGAAGGTTCATTGTGATCTGAAAAGAGACAATGAGCAGAAGCTCCAAAAGAAAAAAAAAATCAGGCAACTCTCAGGGAGATTTTTAGAGAGGATTACCCAGAGAAGCTGTGTAATCTCCATCCCTGGAAAACACTTCTGGGCACAGCCCTGGGAAAATTCATCTAATGGCCCTGATCAGAACAGGGGATTGAACTAAAGGACTCTCACCCGCTCAACCTGCATTGTATTAAGAATAAATGAATTGGGCAATAATAACAATGTGTTATTAAAGCCATTCTGCAGTTCTGGGAGAATATTCATAACTTTGTGTATTCATTTGACCATAGTATGGATTTTAAAAAAATGGAAATAAGATTATTTCTTTAAAGATGACCAAACTCAGTTTATCAGTATACTAGTTCCGCTAAAGGAAAAGTACAGGGAGAAGCATATAGAGAGGTAATTTACATCTAATTAGTTGATTATAGCTGTTCAAAATGTGAAAATTATTTATTTCAGTTACGATCTTTCTGATATGAAATAATCTGTAGTCTGGCTTGCAATTAGTAGCATGCATTATACAGCAGGTATCTATTCTCAGTTTAACCTCAGTATATCTTTCTAAATCACTGAAGACTTTTGGATCAGTATGGAGTTGATGCAAGGTTGAATTCATTTCTGTTTAAGCATCCTGTTACTTGAGCACAATATAAACCTTCACTGTCATCTGCTGGACTGGTTCCCACCTTTTCTTAATGGCTCAGCCTCCCTGCTCTCCTTTCATAACAATGCTTATGTAGGTAAATAATGAAGATAACATACATTAGTAACACCAGAGCCTTACATGATGGTTATACAGGAGAACACTATTATTACTGTTACTGTATTTGTTACTTCAGATGGAAGGATAGCTGGTGTTATAATGGCCCTTAAAAAACATGGTGGATGAATTAATTTCTGTAAAATAATCTGACTTTTCTGTGTTGCTCACTCCTTCCTTTCCCCTCTTTTTTTTCCCCTGATGTTTGGAATTTTTTCCTGTATTAAGCTTGATTGAACAATCAACATTCTGATAAATCCCTGTTTCTCTCTTTTCCTTCTCATTTTATTACAACCCATAAATAGAGACAAGCCAGGAAGGGAAGATAAGTATATATCTATAATTATAACAGTATAAAAACAACTCTTGAAACATATTAATCACTGACTAATCTTCCATACTAATTTATGCCACTTGTCTAACAGCAGCACTTTCCTTCTCTGATCTTTCCTATTCTAAGTCTACAACTTCGTGATCACATTCCTGACTAGCTGATGCAGCAAACTGGTATTATCATTTAGACTACAACTTCCTGATTCCCATTATAAGACAACTGTTAGCTTTATGCTTAATCAGAAAAAAATAAACATCTTCATTTAGGAAGGGGAAGGAGAAGATAATTTTTCCTAAATGTAGTAAAAATGGCAAAATGAAATTGTTATATTATTATATTCTATGAAAAATTAGAAAGAGATGAAAGATAAATGTGGTAGGAGATGAGAAGAGAAACAGTCTTGGGCATGAATATTATCACTTCAAACACAACTAAGAACTTAGAAGATAAAATCCTTGACTCTCAGTTCAGTTTTACTGCTGGCAGATGTATGGATTCTCTAGGTTAAGTAAAATTTGGTGGGTTCCCTTCACAAGAAGATAAGAAGTGCTGACTATCTTCTGCTCCTGTTGAACCTATGAGTTTAGGTAAATGAGTTAAGCTTTTTAAGTGAATAACAGCTGTCAGTAGAAGATGAAAGTCTGTTATAGCTGAACCTTAGTTTTTCAGTTATCTGTCTTGTTTCTTATTGTCAGTGGTTTTCGGGGTGGTTCAACCCAGTTCTGTGATGATTGGGGTGGACCCATGCCCCGGGGAAGGGGAAAGGGGAAAGGGAAAAAGGGAAAAGGAAGATGGGCCTAAAAAAAAACAGCAGCAACAATCTGAGAAGAAAAGCTAATTAACTAAATAAGATACCAGAATGCAAAATAACACAATATAATACAATATAATCAGAATTGAAGCAAAAAAAAATAAAAGAAAATGACCAAGAGACAGTGTCCAATAAACCGAAGGCCTTACAGTAAATGCTGAAGGCAAGACTGATAGAGAGCACTTACTACTGGGTTGATCCTAAAGGGAAGAGGCTGCGTCTCGTGACACACAAAACAGTTTTTATCTTTCCCTCTGAGTGGAAAATGAAAAAAATGCAAAGTAATGCAGAGTCCTCTGAGGTACATAGTTCTTCTCTTCTGAGACAGGTATACCAAGAGATATTGATGATCCACAGAGCTGCAGCATTAACTCTTTAACTCCCAATGCACTACATGATGTTATGATGTGGAATACAAATATCAAAAATCATAAAACCCTGATGCTTATTTTGCAATCAGGGAAACACTAATCCTATGTAGTTTCCACTTGGTAGCATCAGAAACAGAAGCAAACACTGTGTGACTCACTGTTGCTCTTGATGGCCTGTAAATCAAAAGGATTTGACCATTCTCCACTGCTTCTTGTTTTATTGTTCATTTATATTGGTTGTCACAGCTTTGGATTTCGTGGTGATTATGTGAAATGTGAAAATGCTGTTGTTAGTTTTTATTTTCTTAGGAATAATAGATTAAATCTCCAGATTCTTTGAGAGGTGGGGTGGGGGACACCGGGTTAAGAAAGGGAACAAGTGTAGATTTTTTCTAGTCTTTTCCACAAAATGAAGTCAAAACTGAAGAGCAACAACAATAAAAGATTAGAAAAATTGCAATTAAAATAGCTAAAGTATAAGAAACATAACGTGTCCAACTTGCCTGTACTGTGTACTATAAATACACTAGACTATTGAAATGTCAAAGGAAAATGTGCTGCTGTACCATATTTATTTCAAAGTAAAATATTGCCCTCAGTATACTTATTTACTGCTTTTTTGTGGGAGTTATTATTTTTTAATAAATAGCTTGTGCTACCATGTAAGTTACATGTTAAAAGTAGTTCATTAAACATTTCTAGCTACATGACAGCAATTGGGACTATTGTTCTGTCTCATATATTTTAGGAAAACTATTTAAAGATCAGATTTTATCATTTCATAGTATTTTCTTTCTGGAAGATCCAGTATTACTTGTTACTTCTGAAGGGAAAAAAAAGAGTTCATCAAAATATTTCCTAGCATTTAAAGAGTTAAATATATTTCAGTACATATTTTAGACAGTCGGTGGATGTTGAAATTTCATTAGAGAAGTAGCATGAATTTTTGACTCAGAAAAGAAAAATATCTTGGTAGTCAGCTGTACAAAGTTAATAGACCAAATTATAGCCTCATTTAAGTTATTATAAATCCAAAGACACTGCTAGTAAATTTAAATTTAGACTAAGCTTAATGACAGGAAAATTTGAGTAATACAGCAAGGGGAGATGCAGTTCACATGTTAATCAACGGAGCAGGGATATTCTGATTGTTGCTGGCTTCATGAAGAATCTGACATATAGAAAAGACACAAGATCCATCAAAACAAAATCCAAAGTATGTGCACACCTCCAACTATTGAAACCTTGCCTCAGTCTTATGAATTGTGAAATCTGCTTTGGGTGTGACTAGTGGTAGACCTCTCTTTTTCATACAGAATTTCTATATTGCACTAACTATGTCAATATTGTCTATCAATCATAATTTAGACAGTGCAGTGTCAATTTATGATACTTCAAATCGAGAACTCCGCTTTTTTCCACTAGCTTTATTCACATATATTCCAGAATATTAATGGTGGTGGATGAACTGCTAATGAGTGCTTTGAGTGAGGTCATTGTAGAGTCAAAAGGCAGATATTATTGCTGTGAAATAATGAAGTCAGCAGCCACAGCATGGAGATCAGTCCAATTTTTGAACATTTACCTGATCCTGATATTTTGATTGCCCTGCCAGAAACTCAATGTGTGGATTTATATATATGACACAATTTTAAACTATAAGGGGCCCCTGGCAGTTGAGAATAAAAATAACTGACATTCCAAATGACTCCATCACTTCAGAGGGAAAATTTTCACCAGAAGTTAAAGAACTTAGGGATTCCTATAAGGATAATCTTGCTAAACATGGTGGAAATGAAAAAAAATCACACATTTCCACTGCATAGGGAAAATATAAAGAAATACAAGTAAGCTTAGCTTTTGAAGCAGTTGCCTTTATCATCATTTCAGTATGAAATTCCAATGAAAGATTTTGCTTTCTGTAAAATAAGAAAATCATATTCCTGTCTTAAAATATTTATATCAGAAGACAGGAATATTTTTATTTGAAAAAGATATAAGCATTCATATGCACTTATATTTAAACCAAGTCAAAATATAAAATGAATTATGAAAATACTTTTATTGTTACAAATAAGTTCTTGAATAATTGGTAACAGTTGTTTTCAACCAATTTTAAACACAGTATCATCATAGAATTTGATAAATACATCAGGTCTAAATTCTAGTAGAAGAAACAATTATGGGAGGACTAGCCATGATATATCTAAGTGAAGAAATAAACATCAAAAAAGTGAAACATCAACTCATATTATCAGATGATCATGTTGGAAATTTTTTGGAATTCTTTTTTTACAAGATCTCACCAACGAATTATATATTTTTTCAGATTTGCCTGTTCAACTTTATCTAATTTTAAGTTTTCAAAATATTTTCCAACAATTTTTTAATCTTCATTTTTCCTTTCTAGACAGCTTCTTGCTTAAAAATTTAAACTTTTTGTTTGTTTGTTTGAGAAAAGAATGAGACCATCATTAGCAATGAGAAATAGATCAGTTTTATTCTCACATTTCCCATGGACCCATGCCCCAGGAAAGGCAAAGGGGCTAAAGAGAAAAGGTAGAGAGATGGCCCTAAAAGCAAAACAGTGGCCACAATCTAAGGAGGAAAACTAATTTACTAAATAAAATATTGGAATGAGAAATAACAAACATAAACACACACACACAAACACACACACACGCACAATAAAAAAAATAATTGAAGCTAATAAATCAAATTAAGTGAGAGAGATTGTCTGAAATGGAAGGCCTTACTCTAAAGCTGAAGGTGAGATTACTAGGGAGCTCCCACTGCAGACGAGCAGCAAGAGAGAAGTCTTGGGACTTAAGAGCAATTTTTTCTTTCCCTCTGAGTGGAAAATGGGAACACAAAGTCCAATGGAGTATATAGTTCTTATTCTCTTCTGAGAACCATGTACCCGAAAATTCAGCAGTCCATGAAACTGGAGCATTAACTTTTTAACTCCCGGTGCCTTACATGATGTTATGAGTGGAATTTTAATAACAAAAATAAAAAACCATGACATTGTCCTGTAAAGCTGTCAAGGCTCATTCAAATTTATTTTAAAATCACATAGTTGAGTTGCATAGCTTAGATAGACATAAATGTAATAGTGCCAATATGTTTAGAGATAAATGTAGTACACAAATTCTCATTAAAATTGGTAATCCTGTTTCGATCTTGAGAGTTGTTTACCTTAATCTAACTGAAGCAATTATTGAATCTGGTCACCTCTCCCTCTCTTCACAAGTGAGATGTGACATCTTTTATTTGATGTAATCAGTAAGATCCCCTCAGTGTTGAAAGGTTCAGAGTCTACCTCTCAGCTGAACCATGAGAACAGATTTTCTATATTGTGAAAACAGTCTTTCACGTAACTTGAACATATATAAGCTGAAGGACAGGAGGCCTGAGTAAATCTAAGCTTAAGAACAGAATGTGAAAGAGGCCATGGAACTTGTTATCACATGAAGATAAGAAAGTAGAATAGATGTCCGGTTGTTGAAGATAAGGGAACAAAACAGGTGCCTCACGTCAATGAAACACCAGTAAAAGCTGGTTTGGGCTATCCTCCCCCTTAAAAGGTTGGAAATTCACAGTGAGGATGATTACTAGTCAACCACTGATAACCCATCCCATGACCACCAGAGACCACCACTATGTATTTAGAATGCATGCTCAGAAATGTGGAACAGTATGTTAATTATTTCTCAGAATTTCAGCCTTTTTTCTTGGAGTGCAATGAATGTCTATATGCTATGTCTTTAAATATATAGTCATTTCTCTTTTTGCTGTGCTTGTTTGGTGGAGCTATTCCTCATGCACCCCATGCTATAAGAAAGGGAATACTTGCTTGACATAACTCATTGTCATGTCAAGTTACTTTGTCGGTTTTCTCAGCTTCACACCTATATGCCAGGAATGTTATCAGAAAGGAGAGATACAAGGGATACCGTCACTCCACATAGTAAGAACAAGCAGGAAGTGCTGGGAAGTGTCCTCTCAGCTATATACCAGAAATATATGAGAAAGAGTGGCAATGCATGCCTGCCTGTGAAATGCCAGTGATTTATTGCTATATTGTTATTGAGAAACTTTGAAAAAGTATAATGCGTGACCTTTTCCACCAGCAGTCACTTGGGCTCACAAAAATTGTTATGATCCCAATACTATAACTGAAAGAATTACAACTCTTGCTAAGGAGCAGAGAATGTGGCTGGGAAAGGGAAAAGCCATAGAATCACAGAATCATAGAACCACCAATGTTAGAAAAGATCCACAAGATAATGCAGTCCAACCACCTATCTATCACCAATAGTTCTCAATAAAACATGTCCCTCAACACAGTGTCTAAATGTTTCTTGAATACCTCCAGTGTTGGTGACTCCACCACCTCACTGCACAGCCCATTCCAGTGCCTGACCACTCTTTTGAAGAAGTATTTTCTCCTAACATCCAGTCTGAATCTTCCCTGGCAAAACTTAAAGCCATTCCCTCTTGTCTTATCACTAGTTATAAGAGAAAAAAGGCCAACTCCCAGCTCACTACAACCACCCTTCAGGTAGTTATAGAAACTGATAAGGTCTCCCCTGTTCCTCCTCTTCCCCAGATTGAACAAACCCAGTTCCCTCTTCTGTTCCTCCTAAGGCCTCTGCTCCAGACCACTTATCAGCTTCATTGCCCTTCTTTGGACACGCTCCAGGGCCTTTATGTCTTTCTTGCAGTGAGGAGCCCAAAACTGAACATAGTACTCAAGGTGTGGCCTCAACAGTACTGAGTACATGGGGACAACTATTTCTGATGCCACTGGCCTTTCTGGCCACCTGAGCACACTACTGGTTCATGTTCAGCCGAGCATTGACCGATACCCCCAGATCCATTTCCTCTGCACAGTCTTCCAGCCATTCTGCTCCAAGCCTGTAGCTTGAATGAACCCTATCTCATTGGCTTCAGCCCAGCCTGTCCAGATCCCTCTGTAGAGCTTTGCCAACCCCAGGCAGATTTACACTTCCAGCCAACTTGGTGTCATCTGCAAGCTTACTGAGGATGCACACAATGCCCTCATCCAGGTCATCAATAAAGATACTGAAAAGGACAGGTCCCAATACTGACCCCTGGGGAACAACATTTGTGACCAGTCATTAGCTGAACTTAATTCTATTCACCACCACTCTCTGGGCTTGGCCCTCCAGCCAGTTCTTTACTTCATAAAGAGGGTGTCTGTCCAAGCCATGGCCTGCCAGCTTCTGCAGAATACTGTGGGAGACAGTGTCAAAAGCTTTGATGAAGTCTAGCTAGGCTACATCAAAAGCCTTTCCCTCATCCACCAGATGGGTCACTAGATCATGGAAGAAGATCAGGTTAGCCAAGTACAGCCTGCTCTTCATGAACCCATGCTGGCTAGTCCTGATCCCCAGTTGTCCTTCTCATGCTACATGATCTCCCTCAAGACAATCTGCTCCATAACCTTCCCTGGCACCAAGGTCAGGCGAATAGTCCTGTAGTTCCCCAGATCCTTCTAATGACCCTTCTTGTAGATGGGAGCCACATTGGCAAGCCTCCAGTCTTCTGGGACCTCAACAGTGAACCAGGAGCACTGACAGATGATGGAAAGCAGCTCAGCTATCACCTCCGCCAGTTCTCTCACTACTGCTATATTAATTATGCTGCTGATGGAAACTTATAAAGTTAGCTATTTCAACAGAAAAGTAGATGGGGAAATAAACAGGTCCTACAGGACTTAATGAAAGTGTTACAAGATCAATTAAATGCAGGATTTGAGATGAATTGGCATTGTCTGGTATACTACATTGGGAAAAAATCTGCAGTTCAAAATAGAATAAAGCCAACTAGAGTTTTTGAGTTTGGTTAAATCAACCGATAAAAAGAAACTGGTTTTGGAACATCTATACCTGATACAGGAGTTAGAAATG
This sequence comes from Cyrtonyx montezumae, assembly GCF_038088225.1. Classification (NCBI taxonomy): domain Eukaryota; kingdom Metazoa; phylum Chordata; class Aves; order Galliformes; family Odontophoridae; genus Cyrtonyx; species Cyrtonyx montezumae. Next base: position 118,255,033 of record NW_027072089.1, on the reverse strand, counting down.
AGTTAGGAGATACTTTAATCTGAGAACAAGGAAGTACTGATGAGACCATTGATCAAAGCAAAGTCCACTGATAATGACCAAAGTGGACGGGCCCCACAAGTTGTTACTCATACAGTGCTGTACACAGCAATTGAGAAGGCAAAAATCCAATATAGTATGGTAGCTCAAGAAACTGAAATGGAATAGGTACAGAGGGTACTTCTGATCAGCTGTGATAGAATTTTCTTCTTAGGGCATACTAGGGGCCTGTTTTTCCTTAATCATCAATGATCAAGGAGATGCCTGGTTCTTAACATGCTACATATTGTTCTGAAGACCTTAACTCCTTGAAAAGTGGAGACACAGTATTCATTGAGACCTCAACTGTATATCATTTGTCAGAAAGTGCACAAAAAATATGTTTGTCTCCAATTGATGCAGAATAGACATATAATTTGGCAACAGTGTTAGAAGCCAAACCAAATAGTATGACACCCCTCCTCCTAGTCTAGGGTCTGGAATTGAGAAATTTCAATTTTTGATGGACAGCCCATCTACACCAGCATTAGAAATGCTTATTCAAGTTTGACAAGATAAAAAGTGCCGAATAGGAATGAGCAGCTCCCTTGGGAAAATAGAAGGATGGAGCTCCGACTCTGTAGTATTTTGAACCAGTTGCCAGTCCAGTTGCAACCAAGTTTCTCTATATGATTTTATTACAAGAAACCCAGATGATGCTGAAGCCAAGAACTGAATACACTGAATTAGTGTTTGTAACAACCATATTACTCTTTTTAATTTCAATGATTTTGAGTAAACCTAGATTGTAATAATATGAACTTTCACAATATAGAATATTGTGAAATATACATGGGCTTGTAATCTTTAATTCTATAACATTGGTGACTGATTTGGGAACTTACACTAACCCACATTAAACTCTTGATATGGCTAGCTCAGTGATCAGCTAATTTATCTGCCTTGTATTTGTCTGGTGAATGTTCAGTTGATTATGTGCTCATGTTTTCAATGAGTGCTTATATCATTCTTCCTTCTACAAAATTATACCATGTTAAGAAATGTTGATATTAATTCATTTGACTGAAGGGATTTGCAAACCTAGTTACAGCTTCCCCCCCATCATAGGCAAGACACGACCTTATCTTTCTATCTAGTCTTTAACTTCTCTAACTTATACAGTTTCTTTTAATGATGCATTGCTCTCAACATAGCTCACTGTAGTGATAATGGATTAAAAATGACCTTGCTTTGAGAGCAACAGAGCATTGAAACAAGGTGCCCAGAAATCTTGTGGCTCTGTCTCTGGTGACATCCCAAACCTGCCTGCAAGCTTTCCTGAGCAACCTACTGTAAGGAATCTGCTTTAGCAGAAGGACTAGATTATCTGCATAGGTTCATTACAAACCCTATGCTTCTGTGACTCTTATACTTCATATCTCATGACACTAAATACACTGAACAGATTTTTTTTTAATTTTCTCTTTTGAACGCTTTCTTCGCAGAAAATAGAAAGCATGAAAATAAAGATTATCTGTGCAACAGTTTTATGAGACATGTATATTGTAGCCAAACTAAGGAATACAAGAGACTGAGCCAGCAATGCAAAAACCCCATTAAAACTGTAGGGACACAGATATTTCTTCATGTGGATTTTATTAATTTTCTGTAAAGTTCTTTGTCAGTTCAACAGGCACAATACAAAAACTCATCAATCCTTTTTCTGTTCTTTTCAGTCAGGTGAGTTCAATAAACTCATTTTCAAATGGAGCAGGTGGGTGTACATACACTGTGTAAACAACACATTCTTGGCAGGGTTGTGCGTTGCCATTATCTCTTCTAGACAACAGACAGAGAAGGAAACCAACTCCTGCCTCTCTTAGTGCCAGACACCTGTTCATTTTTTTTCCATTGCATCTGCTTCACCTTCTGTTGCTCTGTCAATTGGTTTTGGGCTGTGGCATAATTCTCTTCAGTGTGAAGCATTCCTAAGAGTGAGTGAGGACTTTTGGTGTGTCCCAAGATTTCTCTAGGTTTCTGATGAAATGTTTCCATGTTATAAGAGTGATCTTCAAGTAAGATCACCATAAGATGCCCAGGGAAAAATATCCTTGCTGACATTTTAAAAACAACGCTGTTTACAGTAGGGAAAAAAAAAGGAAGGAAGGAAGGAAGGAAGGAAGGAAGGAAGGAAGGAAGGAAGGAAGGAAGGAAGGAAGGAAGGAAGGAAGGAAGGAAGAAAATTAAAATTAAGAAAAAACTCAGCTTTCTTGAGATGTTTAGGTCTTCATGTGAGATTCTAATTGAAAGGGAAGAAACCTAGTTTTACTGCAGTAATCAAACTGCAATGCAGTACATATTAATCATAGAACTATAGAATGGTTTGTGTTGAACGGATAAATAGTTCCAGAATACTGCTATGGGCAGGGATACTATAACGTCATCAATAGTGTCTGCAAGTTCTGTGGTTGTGTATTATTATGCATTACCTCTAATAAAGCAGGTATATGTAGGTCACTCCAAAAGTAATGCCTCCTATTGATTTCCATGGAAACTACAACAGATGCAAAGGGCACGATAACAGTTTAAATAGAGAACATTCTCAGCTACAAAATACTATTTTTCAATATATTAATTGCCATCAGCTCTGCATTTTCACCAGTGATGAACAAGAGTCTGTATGTAAAAATTTCATACAAGTGAATGTGACACATTCCCCCTATCACCACTGCTGAAACACACCACCAACCATTTCACTGTGCACACATCCACTGTTCGGGCTCCATAAATGTTCAGCAAGTATGAGTGAATGTCAGTAGGTGTCATTGTTCCATGTGAAAGAATTCAGTTCTACACTGTTTTTTCATACGCACTTCCAAGTCGGATGTCATTCTGCCAGACAGTCCCTCTGCTGCCAGCTGTCACACAGCAACAAAATGTAGCAGAATGTTGGTGGGAAAGTTCATCCTCCACGGTTATACCACCAGCATCTGCCTCTGATATCATGGGCCAACATAATCAGATAAGTGGCACACTTTCGAAACAGCCCTCATCTGTAATTTAATCAGCCCATTGGCAGAATCCTTGATCTTAGCTTACTTATGACAATCCAAAATCTCAAATTTTCAACAGATGGTGACAACTCGTTGAAGCTATTGTGGTGCTGGTAAAAATAATTTTATTATTTCAGTTTTGTTCTTTACAAAAATATAACTTTACATAATTAGGCACTCACTTAAATTCTTAAGAAAATCATCCATTCAAATTGGCATTTATATATGCTCTTAAAGTGTAGCTTAAGTAGTTTAAACAGAATTAATTTAACATGAGTTCTACTTCAAGTTTGTTGATATTCCTTAATATTTCCTGAGCTACACAAAATATGTAAGATTTTTTTTAACAACTGATAAAATGATATATTTTCTACCCACAACCAATACACAATTGCTTCACTGTTTAGGTAAAAAAGAAAAAAACAACAAAAAAAGCCCACCTTTCATATAAAACAAAAATTGTCAAAGATTTAAGAAATTCTGGTAAGTCATAAGGGTACTAGAAAATAAGAGTGGAAAGATGGGGATAGGTTTGTCTGTGCTCACTCTAACCACATTTTATGTTTGCCTCCAAGCAATTTAGTGATCTCAGTAAAACAGCTTGTAAAAAAAGGTTATGCTTGTTTAATAAGAACATCAAAAATAAGTCTGTCTACTTACTTCCATTTTGCAATAGTACTTGATTTTCTTACTATGAAAGCTTTCATATTTCATGTGCTTTAAGCCATTTTAAAATAGTTGTTAACAAATGATTGCATCAAGTCTCTGGAGGAAAAAAAATCATGCAATTTGTACTTGACAAAATGGAAATTTTTATCATGTTTGTGTTTTTCCAATGCAATGAAATAGTCTTTTAAAAGAGATCTATTTTTAATTCTCCTTTCTCATGTGTTCTTGTGGATGTACAGCTGTTAGACTGATAACTCTTCTTTTTTTAAACTGGCTTTTGTTTGATGTTTTCCTTTTCAGAGAAAAGAAATCTTCCAGATAATATGCCTAAGTATACCCAAGCCCTCCATTGGGGAAAAAAAATAGCATCAGTAAAAAAGCAATCCTGCACAGACTAACTGGACTCACTTTGTCTTGTGGTATGTGGACTCCAGATGCTGTTGCATCTGCAAGTGCTCACTCTTGTTAGCAGAAGCCACTGCAGCATCAATTGAAGTTGACATTGAGTATCATAATCAAAGACACACAATTCATTGCTTTTTTTCCCTCCATCCTTCTGTTTTGTTTTTTTTTTTCCTGTTTGCTAAAAACATGTTTACACCACAGCTTATGCAGTCAAGAAGAGGGAAAAGTTTACTGAGGTTTTTGAGGTCCCAAATACAACACCCAGGGTAGCTAGATACAGAGCAGGGTGTGGAACAGTATAAGAATAACATAATTTTTGTTCTTAGCTTGAACTCAGGAGAGGCCATAAGAGGAGAGCTGTGTCAGTAGAAGTAGATTTCAGTACCTTTCTGTTGACAGCTCATGGATGTGATAGAAAGCACAGCAAACAAGAGATGCACAGGGCACTCTTTTAAGGACTACATTCATGCTCTGAACTAGAACACTAACACAGATGTAACTGGAAGCTATACAAGCATTGTTAGCATGGAATGAAGCCCATGTAACAGCCTTCACAATCAGCAGGCAATATTAGCACAGGTTCTGGCTCAATACTATGCTAATCACATCTACCTGGCTTCTGGCCAGCAAAAAGTGCAGATAGAAGTCACTCGCCTCTGCCTAAAATGTACTTAAGTATGCTTTTCTCTTTCCTATGGTACAATTATGTTTATTGCATTATTGACTGATAATTTTGCAAGAGTTTAATGTTGTCTGGAGGATGACGGTCCATTTTTACATCAGTTGTAGAAGGTTTAAATGTATTTGTTTTTCTGCAATAAAAAGAAATTTGTTTAAATATCTGCTTTGAGTTTGAGAACAGGAGGTAAAATATTTCAATGTCATAGACTGAGTTAAATCACGATTTATGAATGTCAAAGGTCCCCAGTCTCCTGTTTGGAAAACCACCTTGCCAATTAGGCAGTGATATTTCTTGGACTTGATTCTTCCACATTTCATATGCAAAACAGACAGCATTTACAAGAGTTTGCCATTTTTCACATACTGCAAAATTTCATTCAAATGCTTTTTTGTTGTTGGTGGTGTTTTTGTTTTCTGTTTTTAACTTTAAATAGTAAAGTAAAAACCTTAATAGATTTAATGAAATCTATTCTCCATAATCCCAAACACAGATACATACTGTACTTCAGAGCAGCCTTGAGGAAAAGGATTTTGAGGGTGTCAACTGATGAAAGATTCAACATGAGGTGGCAGTGTGCACTTGCAGCCCAGAAGGCCAACTGTATCCTGGGTTGCATCAAGAGAAGTGTGACCAGTAGGTCAAGGGAGGTGATTCTGCCCCTCTGCTCTTGAGAGACCCTACCTGAATTACTGTGTACAGGTCTGGGGTTCCCAAAACAAGTTGTTAAGCAGGTCCAGAGGGAGGGTCATGAAGATAATAAGAGGGCTGGAGCACCTTCCCTATGACAACAGGCAGAGAGAGCTGGAGCTCTTCAGCACGCTAAAAAGAAAGTTGCGAGGAGACCTTATAGCAACCTTCCAGTACCTGTAGGGGGCATACAGGAAAGCTGGGGAGGGACATTTTACAAGGGCATGTAGTGACAGTATGAGGGGAAATGGCTTTAAACTGGAAGAGGGTAGATTTAGAGTAGATACTAGGAAGAATTTCATTACTGTGAGGATGGTGAGATGCTGAAACAGGTTGCTCAGCAAGGTTGTGGATGCTCCCTCCGTGGAAACATTCAAGGCCAGGCTGGATGGGACTTTGAGCAATTTGGTCTAGAGGGAGGTGTTCCTGCCTATAGCAGGGGTCGGAACTAGATGATCTTAAAGGTCCTTTCCAACCCAAACCATTCTATGATTGTATGAAAATCATTTGGTTTAAACAGTCACAATCAGTTTTAAAATAATTCACCTTTAATAGGCAACATACTGTTTTAATGCACTGCCCAAAACCATCTCCAAAATGCTGAAAACTGTACTGCTCTAGTTTCATTAACTGAGAACATATGTTAGCAGCCAATTTCTTAGTAGCTCCCTTGAGTGGTCCTGCAAGTCAGATTTCACTGATAATTGCTTTAATAAAATCTATTTTAACATAAAGAGCTTGACTTCAGATGTTGCCTACATTTTCTCTGCGTTCAGCTTTATGTATGTAAATGTCTGTTCAGACACTCTGTACCATAATGGGACTGCCCTCCCGATTAAGCACTTGCTTAAGTGCTTTACTTGGTCAAGGTCTAAAATCTAGGTATACTGGTAAAAGACTTTGAACATCTTAAAATTCTGCACATGAGTAAAAGAATGAGTTATTACCTGCATTTTCAGAAATCAACTACCTTATCAAACTAGGATTACCTACTTAAACTGCACACCCCAAAATGGCACAGGAGCTGAAATGCTGTTGGGGGCACTAGACTTAGTCTTCAGAATGAGAAATGAATATTTTCTTCAGTTTATGGCAATGCCATTGGGAAGGATAACCTTACTTAATCTTCTCATGGGAGCTGGACATAACTGAGGAAAAAATACAGGTAGTGTCCATCAGTTTTCATGGTTTAAACATGTGCCTATAGTCTACATTTCAAACCTTACATGATTTCTCACTCTCTGTATACTCATCCCAAGTCAATACAGCAGTCTTCTATCTATAAAAACTTTAATGAACTCTGAACTAAGATTGTGATATACCAGCAACGTGGGAATTAACCATTGCCAAACAGTGACCTGTGTCTTGCTGAGTTCTAACTAGATAATTTGTGAGATGGCAAGTAAAAGATAATGTGACTATGGCTGTTCAGTTGATGAATAAATAAGCTTATAATATTTCTGTCTGTTAAAATATTAAAAAAGATGTAAACAAAGAAGTTTCAAATTTAATATTAAAATGTGTCTATAATTGTTGTTTAATATTTTTTTAATAGATTACTGTTTTTGTTTAGGAGCTAGGAAGTTACCTTAAAATTAAGAAGAAGGTTCTCTGCCAGCTGGCACCATTTTGAAAGAATGAACAAAACCAGGTTCTGTCCTTCCTCTATATCATGGACATTGAAGGAGCTGATAGCTTTTCTACCATAGCTGGCAGTTGACAGGTAGAATAAAACAGTTTCAATTTCTAAACCTTAGATGGAACAGATAAACCATTGAATGCTAGATATTCCTATGACAGCATAGAAAAGATGTCTCTAGACCCTCACTGAGGTGGGACATGATCAGACCACTGAGCTTAAGATAAAGAAGTGATCATAGGAGAATGAATCTTGCCAGGAAGGAGGAATTAGAACAATTGCTCAACAGAGGATCACATCACCATTTACAATTCACTAACCAAATGGACAAGATAAAGAGCTTGACCAAAGAGAGTCCTCATTCTTGATATAAATGAAATATTTTATAATCCTATTTTCTTCTGAAGCATTTTAAAGCTACATCTACTAACATGACCAGGTTTGTTCCTGAAGAAAGCCTTCTGTTAATTGCAAAGGCTTCATTACTGAAAGATGTAAGTAGCTCATGTCTATTATTGATTACTTTTTTTCCCTGTTATTCAGAGACTACTGCCTTTTACTTCCTTTTACTCTTTTCTTCTCATTATGTATCCTCTCCCAGCCAAACATGGTTAAATAATCTGTTCCATGCCAAGTAACCCCTTTGGCAAGAATATTGTTGGCCTGTAATTTGTTTAAAAGTGGTGGATTGCTGAGATCCTTTCAAGAAAGCTGCATGAAAATCTCCTCAAATGAGTCTATGCCATTAGCAACAAGAGCCCAAACGGAGTCATTGTAGTGTCTGAATGTATATTATAGATCTCCCTCTGTAATTTAATTCTGGAACTGTGAATCTTAGGTAGCATTTGAAGAGCTGAAAAATGGCCCCACCATCCCTGTGTCTCTCACTCATGCTCAGAGATAGAGAGAAATCCATGGGAGAAATGTCCTTGTGAATGTATATGCACCTTGGCATTTATAAAAACTTTAGACCTCTGTGGGATGTAGAACTTGGCTTAGAGGAAATTAGAACAATTTGACATGGGTGCAATCTCTCATCCTGCACTACAGGTCTTGATTGACAGGGCCCTTGTAAATAGAGGATTCAAGAAAGAGGAGCCTTTTAAAATTACATATAAGATGACTGAAATGACATTCAAAATGTCAGTTTAAGCAAGAATGCATTTTCTGAATTATTCACATCACTATGTGCCTTTACATCTCTGCTGCATTTCCAGCACATTCATTATAAACCTCATCCCATGGATCTTTTAAGGAAATCTGCAGAAATTGAGCACTTAATATATATAATGGATTTGCATACATAAGAACAGTCTTTCTACGATGTACTGAACTGCACAACAAATTTATGTGAATGTTGGATGGAATAATTGTAGAATACTTTATATGTAAATGTTACTGCAATCTAAAGCTTCCTGCACAACAAGAAGACAAAAGAGAAAATATTATTTCACATATGTGTGAAACTAATATGCAGAAGTTTCCAGTGTTTAAAATGTAGGCATCCTAAAATATGAAATTATAACAGAAACAAATCAAATGTATAATAATAAATGAAGTTAATTACAACAAAGATGTTAGGTGTTCAGTGTGAGAAATACCTAACTACTATTTATGGACTCCTCTGGGCTGACTTTTTTGTTTATTTGTCTGCATTAATTACAGCAAGAGCTAAAAAAAAAACAATTCTGATTTGTTCTAGAGGTCAGTTACCTAATTCTTATGAACAAAAAAAGTCCTGCGTTTACATTTGCATAGCACTTAATTAAACAATATCAAATTTGGAGATAATATGTTATAATATGTTATAGCTTTCATAGCAGTAATGCTTCAAAAGGTAATTTTTCAGCTCAATCTGTAGGGATTTAGAATTCTAATGTATCTCACAGAGCATGTTTTTCTTCACTTGTCCCCAGTGAACAAGCATCTCCCTAGAGGACTCAGCTTTGTAGCTATATGGATGCTAACAATTTTGTTTGAAATAAATTACATATTAGTAGGATTATTTCTTAAAGGAATTCTTTTCACTGTAGAATGCTCAGATGAAGTAGTTGGGAGGATGTTTTTAAACTAAAATTCTTGTTTTGTGCTGGGAGCATACAGGCAAAGAAACTATGGTCTTCAGTACAGCAAGGATAAGAAGAAACCCAGTAGAGTTATTTTTTCATGTTTTTGCCCTGCAAAATTCATGTAGTCTTCAGTTTTGCGTGCCCCAGTTGATGTGAAACACTTCAGATTTGGATACTTTTCCATAATAAAGCTGTTTGAAGGAAAGAAAACATTTAAGTTCTGGCCACAAAAATTGAACATAGCCCAAAAGAAAATACTTGGAGCCAACATGTAGCCAGCTGGATGTCTCTTGGCTGGGCTTCACAGTATTCAGTCTGATCCCTCAATCCCTAAGATGTAATCAGCAATGAAAGATCCTCCAGAGTTTCTTTGCTGACCTTCTATTTCACTTCTCTCTCTTATTCTTGATGTAGCTGGCACATCGTGTTGCACAGATGCCTCTACTCTGATTCCCCATAGGAAGACACATACAAGCTGACACTTGTACAGTATATGGGAAACAGAGGAGAGGCACTGAAAAAGCGATGGGCCTGACAGTTTTGGAAGGAACAGCCAAAGAGCACAATTGGAGAGGTCGCTGCCATCTACATCAGGCAAATATTCTGTAAGCAAAGGCAAGGGGCAGACAGAAGCTGTCAACTTATACACAAAGACATTTGAGATTAGTAACTCATTTGCTTGCTGTTTGCAGTTTAAAAGCCCTGTATGTCAAGTTTTGACAGTACTTTTGAAAGTAGTTTACAAATCACTACTGTCTTTCAGTCTTTTTATCTTCCACACAAGAGTGAATGGAAATATCTGAACCTCGTATGAAAAACAAAGACACGGAGTAAAATTATCTATGTAAGATACACAGAAAGTGAAGAGTGACTTTCCATGAAGACAATATCAGCACAACTCTCTTATGGTTGGTTTGTAAAGAGTTTTCACTTTTGCATGTGCCTTTCGAACAAGATCAAGGCTTCTGTCTGGTGCTAAATCTGATCACTGACAATGGATGTAAAATCAACTGAATATCTTATCTCCAGCAGCTGGAAAAAGATCATTTTTTACTTATTAATATTCCAAGATTTATGAATAGAGTCCTATTTCATGATAAATGTATCTAATTAATTGCCTAATTAAAGCTCAACTATCTTATTGCAACATTTAGATTAATATATTAATAATAACTAAAGAAGATTAGTATAGTTATTGGTTTTACTATTTTTTTCTTTTGCTACACTGCACACTTTCATTCTGAGATTTCTAAAGACTACTTTATTGATTAGTACATAGGTCATTCCAAAAGTAATGCCTCCTATTTATTTCCATAGAAACTCCAACATGTATAAAGAGCACAATAACACCATTTCATAGAGCAAGTACTCAGCTACAAAATACTATTTTGTATACTGTTGTCACTGCTGAAATGTACCACTCACCAACTCAGGGTGCTCACACCCACTGTTTGGTCTCCATAAATGTTTGGTGAGCATCAATGAATATCAATGAATGTCATTTTTTCTGCGTGGAGAAATTTCTACACCTTTACTTCATATACACTTCCATGCCAGATGCTAGTCTGTCAGTCTGCCCCTCTGCTGCCACCTGTCTTATGGCAACAACATATTGGTGGGAAGGTTCAGCCTCTACAGTCATACTACCTCTAATATTCCGAGCTAACATAATAAAATGAGACACATTTCCTCTGGAACAGACTTTATATTTTAATATCAACTTCATAATCAGTGGATTGGATTAGGATAAAAGCTCTGTTGTGGTACACACTATGGACATTCATGAATGCATGTATTTTCTCATTGTATAGAGATAATTAAGAAAAAGTAATAATAAATTACATAATCAATTCTATTTTTCTTCATATAACTATGTTTGTCAGCTCAAAAATTTTGTATTAAAATTTCACTTAATTCTTCTAGAAAACATTTTTGAACTGTTGATCTATTTATTTATTTGAATATGTGGTTTTTCAGGCTTGAATCATCATTTAGAGTAACTTCAGAGATTTTGCTTTATATTTCATGGCATTTATCCAGCTGCAATTTTCTAAGTTAAACTCAGTTCTCAAAAAAAAAAACAAAAAAACACAACCAACCAACCAACTAACCAAAAAAACAAAAAAACAACAACACACTTGATGCATTGTATTGTTCCTACAAGCAGCCTCTTAGTAAGTGTAGACATGTTGCAATCAGCAATTCACATCTTTTTTTCCCAGTTATATCAGACAAGAGTGCCAATGTTACACATTGGTGTAGGTGAATGGAGGAAATTCTAGAAAGGTTAGCTTATGCATTTTCTGCTAGCATTCATCTATGGAAGAAATTCTGAAAAACATATGTATTAACCATTCTCAGACTCATCTGCTTCTCATAATCCCTGCTGTGAGTCAAGGATTGATCAGTGTGCAGTGCTAGAAAAAGGAGAATAATCAGAAGTAACTCTGGCAAACTACTGCTGTGGAAGTCCTGTCATGACAATAGACAGTAATAAAAAAAGAGTGCTTGGGGAAAGTTTGATCAGAATTGAAATTAGCAGATTGAAATTCAATAGAAACTGGTCTAACAAGAGGAAGCTCTGGAACTTAAATAGTTGGCATTGTGCGACTCTGTATGCTTGATGGAACATCAAAAAAGAAGGAAAATACAATCTAAAAAGTAAGAACAAGAAGGATAGTATTGATTATTTCACTCTATATCTGACATAAAACGAACATTTAGGCCAAGTGCTGAGTGAAAAGTGTTTTGGACCTCTGAGAAGGAAATTGCTGCCTGTTAAAATGTATCTAGTCAGGATGTGGATCTTCCTAAATAAACAGGAATAATTTACCTGAAGATCTATTATAATTTTCACCAAAATGTCCTACATGCTATCTTCCTTTGATAAGAAGACATAAGAGGGCTTAAAGTTACCTTTGTGTTCAGTTAAAGTTTTAGGCTATCTCCCATTGAATTACACAACAAATTGCCATTATTTGATGCTAAAACAGTTTGAGTTACAACGTATCATCACATTTCTTTGCACATTTCCTTCTCATTAAAAAATTATATTGTTGTTCATTCTTTACTTCATTAAAGTATCCTAAAATATCCTAAACTGTGTTTCTTCTAGGTTATTAAACAAATGTATCACCTAGGTGGTGATGTTAATTGAAATTGATGGGCAAAATATGTGAAATTTCTGTCTATTCCATCTCATTTCTGGATAAGATAGAAATTGTATGGTATTAGCCCAAGCCAAACAGATTTGCTTGGTGCTCCTTAAAGTCAGTCACGACTGTTCTGATTTTCTTGCCTTCTTATTTCCTCGTAGATGGTTGTTTTCCAAAAATTTTTGGACAACCTGACTACATGTTTTCCCAATATAGAGAAATACTGACTAGTACATTTTTTCTAGATCAACATATTTTTTTCATTTAGATTTTTTTTTTTAATTTGTAAATGTTTTTTCTATACCAGTGAGTTCCCTAGTTTAACTAAGTAATTTTGTTTAAACAGTTTCATCTTTTATTTCTTGATATTTTCCCCCTGTTCATCTTCTCCATGCAACTCACTATATAAAAAACAATTTCTTATTCTCATCAGCTGTCTGTTGTTCAAACTGAAGATGATAGGTCAGTTTAACCTCTCCTCTGGTAGAGATTAAATCAATCCCATAATCAATCCCTACACTTCATTATCTTTGTTGTCTTTCCTTTCACATTTTTAGTTCCACTCCCTTTTTGAACTTTTCACATGCACAGATGTTTGAACTCTTTATTCTATAGTTATGCTTTCAGTTTTTCCTGTTAATCTCTATCGTATTGTTATTTTTTTAATTACTGATGAGCACTGAGGTAAAGTGTTAATGAAATCAGTTTGAATGAATGCAAGTTATCTTTTTGGTATATAAGTCAGTAACTAGGAACACTGCACCCTGTAGACAGAAATTGTTCTTCTTCCATGCATAATGTTTTGAATAAACTTACATTGATTGTATATGCAATTTTTTTGCCTAACATTATTCCCAGAAGAATTTTTAGTAAGTTAAAGCTTCTGCTAATATTTTAAGTGATTGAAAGCCAAATGAAAGGAAGGGAGAGGCAGAAATTTTATTACCTGGGCAGAGTTCTTGAATTGTGATGCAAAGTAGAAGCCATTAAATATATCTAGACCAACAAAAAACATGGATTTAAAGATCTTTTTTAGGAAAGGCTGCAATACAGTAAAGCTTCTGTGGCATCACTGAAAGTTAAGAGCAAAATGCAAGTCATCACATAACTACAAGGGGAACTGGCTACAAACCGAATCATAGGAAGTTCTGCACAAATATGAGTGGGAACTTCTTCAAAGTAAGGGTGATGGAGCACTGGCACAGCTGCCCAGAGAGGCGGTGGAGTCTCCTCTCTGGAGATGTTCAAGTCCCGCCTGGATGCCTACCTGTGCAACCTTGTCTAGGGAGCTGCTTTTGGCTCTACAGTTCTGAGATTCTGAACAGTTACCTCAAGTCTATGCTGCTGAGTTTATTTACAAAATCAAGACAGAATACATATTTATACATATAATACCTATATGTATACATATGTTCTTTACGAATAACTCGTAAACATCTGTCTTCAATGCCAATCTCAATCTTTGACTGAGAGAGACAAATCACCAGTATTTCTTGCCTCAATTGTGATTTTTACTTAAGTTCAAGTTGCATACATCCACAGATTCACTGTCTATAGTGACAGCAGAAGATAGGCAGGTCTGTGGAAACCCCAGACATAATGTATCAAATATGTAGTTTATTTTCTAAAAGCCAACAACATGATATTTAATGGCTTTCTTCACATCCTTCTCTTGTTTGTTTTTTTTTCTTTTCTTTTCTGTGTGTGTGTGCTCTTTAACCACAGATCTAAACAAATCTGTCATTCATTTTCCAGACTTCATGGTAAGTCAGTCCCATTTTGTGCTCAGTTTCTGTCTCTGAAACATAGATGAAAGAGTGAAATAAGATGCAGAAGCTATAACATTTCTGCTTAGTCCTATCCAAAAGAACAAATAATAAAATATTAAAAAATAGAGAGACTATGCTTCCAAAATTAACCACATACTTCTGTATTTCTGTATAAGTATTTTGAAAAAAATATATTCTTCATACTAGAAAATTTTAATGTCTTGCAAAAAAAAAAGAATGCACTCAGAGGACAAATAAATCAACAAAATAGGCTTTTAAAATAATATAAATTTAATACATATAGAAATGCAGCAATAATCCACTCAGTGTCCTCCAGTTTTTTCCAGAGAATCATGGAATCATATAATCATAGATTGGCTTGGGTTGGAAAGGGATCTCAAGGATGATCAAGTTCCAGCCCTGCTGCCACAGGAAGGCCTGCCAGTTACCAGATAAATTATAGATCAATCTGCACAGGGCCTCATTCAGTCTGTCCTTAAACACATCCAGGGATGGGGCATCTACAACATCTCTGGACAACCTATTCCAACACCTTACCACCCAATAAGATCTACTAAAACCACTGGAACTGTAAATGGTTGAGTCAGACCATTATTTTCTAATATAAAAGTCGAATATTAAATCATGATCACACTCTGTGAAGTTGAGATGCTGTCTCAACTCTTTCAACAGTGCACTACTTGTGGGAGTCAGAATCTACATGCTGGTAGATTTACTAAGGCTACAAGTGCTTTAGTGATAGCATTACCAAAAGTTATGGAAAAAATCACAGTATTGGCAAAGTTAGGCTAAGACTGCAGTATATTTTTAAATATTCAAGGACTGCATACTGAACTACTGTGAGAAACATCTGTAACCCAATGCTGAAGAAGTTGCTGCATTAAGAAATATATGACTGACACTTATTTCTTAAGGTTAAACTCTGATTGCTGTCTTTATTTTAGCTTCACTACACTGATTCTTTTCAAATAAAGGAACAATATAAAAATAACATTCTTTCACTTTCTTTCCAAACAATTTGTTCTTTAATGTTCCAACTTTTACACTGTAGCTCTGTCAGACCTTTCCATAGTTTCTGAGTCTCAGAAGAGTTTCTTAATTCTCAGCTAATCTTGCCTCCATGTCTACCAGGTGCTGTAGCCTCATTTATCTTCCTTCTGACTGAAGCAGTGCAACCAGAAACTGTCACACCCACCAATAAATCTAGCCATAATTATGTTAGAAAAAAAAGCTGGAACACCACTCCTCACTTAGAAATAGTCTTGTTCTATTCATTTTCTTTCTTCATCCTTTCCTCCTCCTCTCTTCTCTAACTTTTTTCCCTTTGGAAAACATTACTGTCAAGATTCTCCAGAAAATATTATGAAGATGAGCAACATGTCATTTCTCCCTCAAAGCCCACAGATCTCTCAAAAGGTTTGCAATGAAGTTTAAACCTACTTATGCATGTGATTAGAAATTAGAGATTAATAAGGATTGACATGAACATTTCAGAAAGAATCTGTAATTACAGCTGTGAAAATGAACAGAGAAAAAAAAAATACAAAGGAACTATAATGCCATTTGGACCATTTTTTTAATGAATGTTTCCAATTTCATTTTCCAGGGCTAATCAGAAAAGTATTCTGCTGGAAACAAACCAAACAGTGTTAAATATGCAGGATTTGAAATACAATATTTGCAATTTTAGAATCACATTCTCCATTCTGATTCTGTGCATTATTCTTTTGTATATAATTTGGGTCAAAAGAAGATGTTATTAAATGTGAAAAGGCCCAAATGCATGAATAATAGCTATTTAATCAATGCAAGTCATTATTTGAAGAGAGGAAGAAGAAATCTTGATAAATCTGTGATACAAATACATAGGACAACATTATATGCACATGTAACAGATAAATCATTTTTTATTTCTGAATATATCTTCATATTCATTGTTCTCCACAAGACTTTCGTCAGACTTCAATTCAGCTATGGTTGTTAGACCTCAAACATTTATCACATAATATCCAAGCAGTAAATGTCAATGTGAATACAAGTAGTCCTTTACATCCCTAAACACAATCTATCAATTGACTGGAAGAATAGGATGTCAGTGAGAATTAGCATGGTAAACAGCATTTTTTCTTTACCCCACTGATTTCAAAGTGATGTTCAAAGTGTTTCACTGTTTCAAAGTGATTACAAAAGTAGATGGAAGAAGAAATTAGGTAAAAGTACTTGTTTGAATTGCTCTAGATCTCACTATGGCACTCAGGATCAGGCTGAAGTTCTTAGACAGTATCTCCAGCTGAATGCGACCATACTATCTGTTGGAGCATGAATCAGTGTGAACCGTTTCCTAGATTTCCTGGCCTAGAAAGAGAGAAGTCTTAGACTCAGTGTGATAATTAATGTTCGGATTATACAGAAACATGGATATCTGAGTATCTGAGACCATGTCTGCTGCATGTTCTATATTACAGAAAGATGTAAATATCTACTTTTAAAAATTACTACAGTCTTGTTTAATGCCCTCAAAAGGCTACCATCTTAAGGCATCTTTATTTTGTTAGCTCAATTTTATGTGCCTCTATACAAAAAACTGTAGTTGCATTATACTACTAGAAATCACTGGAGTATTCAAGATGTCATAAAAGTTTTCTGGAAACCATCTATACTAATTACTGCATGCTAATGAAATTAATAATATAATCAAGTATTGATACTGTTAAGGAAACAGTACTGCTAAAAGAAAAGTGATCTGTCTTAACAATATTCATAGTATGTGAATAATATTTTACATATTTGGGAGGCTAAAAAGGTTCTGTGCAAAATTACTTCTACCTTAATATACTTTCTACCTCAGGACAATACAGAAATTATTTCCAGCCATTCCTATATGTGTCTTTCAAAATAACAATACTATTTTTCATTATTTTATTATTTTTATAGTTCTGAGGGGATTTAGTTCTCAGTTTGATTGTATGTATTTATTAGAGGAGTTATTTTCATTCTTATAGGAATTGTTTTCTTGATAACATAGCAAGATCTTTAATTAAAGTTACACAAGAAGCCTCCTTGATTGTATTAAATCTTTTCTCCATTCCAGTTAAGTATGTATGGTTTTATGTTTTCCTGTATCCTTCACATTTCTTTAGCTATCCTAGGGAGAGCCTCTGGGGAGCAACGAGTCCTCACTGAAAGTAATTAGGGAATGGAAATCTTCTGTAGTAATAGTTTCACCTCACCTCTTTTACCATAAACTGTAACATGGGGAAACATCCTCAGAGCATCCTGTACCAGGCATGTCAACATGAAAAAGGTTCCTGGAAGCTTTGGATGTGACCCACTGGTAATCTATAGAAAGCACACATACATATTTGCACATGCAGAAATACACTGCATACATTCATATACATACACATACACACACACATACATACAAGTATAGATAGATATACAATATCCATAAAAATTATATTAATTACATTATTTTCTCAATTTTTCAACCAATTAACGTTGTCTGGCTATACATGCAAAAAAAAAAATAGAGAAGGGCAGTAAAATGACAAAAAATCAGGCAAAAATAGCTCGAAGCACTTCACTGGTTCGTATATAGGAGAATCTATCCTGCTTCTCAGTATACAGCTAAGAAATCCTGTAGCATAGCATGCCAGAAACTCATTGAAATGAGCAAGTCTCTTTGTAGTTTAAGCAGTCCATTCATTCATTCTTACTGTGCATGTTTGATAGAATGGATTGTTACAAAATAAGAGTATCAGCAAAGGAAGTATTCATACTAATGAAGAAAAAAGGGAGGAATTAGACTTTTACATTAGCTTAAAATTCCTAAGGGAACTCTCTTCCAGCCTCAACTATTGCGGTATGTGTAATGTTATATACAGGAGAACAAGAACAGGTTTGTAGGTACTAAAGAAAAAATGTAACTGCATATCCATTCTGGAGTTCATTCACACTATCAACTTATGAGTGATTTTCACTGTTAAAGTCATTTCTTAGTTTCTTTTATTTCCTAGTTTCCTTCCCCTTTCACTCTAGTCTCTTTCCTTTTCCCAGTACTATCAGACTCCATTCATCATGATAGGAAGTTTGATTAGGCTTGAAACTGTAGGCAAAGAAAACATAAATTCTCTAGTTAAAATTACCTTGATGAACTGAACCCAATGAAGAGTGCTACACTGACAGACAAGTGGCCAAGTAATCATCTGCTAGTAAATGACTGCTATTCAGAAAGTAATATAAGCTGTTTATACTCACTTGGATTTCTATATTTACTTTGTCAAAGTAAAATATCAAATTTCCTTTACTGTAAAACTGTGGTGAGTGGCGCTATTATAGATGTGAGTAACTGCTCTGTAGTGAGGTTGCTGAGGAGATCCAGAAAAAAACAAACACCTCCACTCTTATCCTGTAAGAACTACCACAATGAGAATACTAGAATTGAAACCCTATACAGTTAACAGAAAGAAGGTTTGAATGTGCTCGTAGCTTGCTCCCAGCTTTCATGACATGCTTCCATTCTTCAGCTTATTTGCATTTCTCCTGAATAGAACCTGATTGGTGTCTACAAGTCTCTCCTACAACCTGAAGTTATTAGCATCTGTGTGTTGAAACATCATGATACTTCAATATCCACAAAAAGTGATTTCATGCTAGCTGGCTTTCATCTAGTATAAATTCATCTCAATAAAATATCATAAAGGGTTGACCATAAACACTCAGTGACTTTTCAGGCAGAACTGGCAAACATTTTTATTTATTTTATCTTTATTTATTTATTTCAATTCAGTCCTGGCTATTTGTTCTTAGAAGAATCTCAGTTCACTCATTTTAATTATTTATTTATTTTCTGAAATTAGCAGATGTCAGAAGAAGCTAGTTTGATCCAAATGACTTTCAAGGTGAACCCCAAACATAACAGAGCTCCTGGAAGCTGAGTTTATTCAGTTCTTATACTCAATGCATTCGTTTTCAAACTGACTTACCATTTTGTACCCACTAAGAAAATGACTTTGGTTAACAATCTCTGCAATTTACTTATCTTAGTCTTTTGACATTTGCTTTTGTGTGTGGCTAAAACTGTGAATTTAGAGAAGAATTGACATTAGTTCCAAAACCTTGTTTTTCTCCACAGGATGTCTAGGACAAGGGTCTCATGTTCAAACTGGATAAAAGCACTGTGATTTAAGTAATGGGCAGTACATTTCTTTTACTGGAAAATTCTTTGGGTGCCTATTGCCTTGGGAAACAAGCAGAAGAGCCACAACTGAGAATCAGAGAATACTGCTGTGAAGAAAAATATGTTTTGTGTGTCCTTTTTTCTTTCTTAAGGCTACTAGAGAGATGAAGCTTTTCACAAATAATGTGCATCAGTCTTAGCAAAAGTTGTAAGATTTTACTGTAAACCTTTGTTACTTGAGATGTGAAACACAAGAGTTAACAATCAAGTTTTTTGTTAATACCTCAAAACAATGCTAGAATTTTAAGCAGAGAGACTTAAATAATAAATAATAAAGTGAAAAGATCTTTTAACAGATTGGTGCTAGAAACTATAGCAGATACATTTGTTAAAAAATTAAGTGATTAGCAGTTATTATTTATTTTCTTTAGTTTTCTTTTTCTAAGGTATGGAATATGCAATTGAGCTTTTGCTGGTTTCTGTATGAATTCTTTATTCTTTCTTTATCAATTCTATCTCCTGCTTATAAACTCCCCCAAAGTGATGGAAGGCTGCAATGAGTTCTTCCCAGAGCCTTCTCGAGGCTGAATAAGCACAACTCTCTCAGTCTTTTGTCATAGCAGAACTCCAGCCCTCTGATTGCCTTCATAGGCCTCCTCTGGATCTGCTCCAAACTCTCTACATCTTTCCTGTGCTTGGGGCTCCAGATCTGGATGCAGTAATCCAGAGGGGTGGCTCACAGGGGCAGAGTAGAGAAAAACAATCACCACACTCTCCCTGCTGACCACCCTCTTAAGAGTGGCTCCAGAGGAGAGCCATGAAGATTATAGGGACTGAAGCACTTCTCCAGTGAAGATAGACTTAGAAGCTGGGAATATTTAGTCCAGAAAGAATAAGGCACTGAGGAGATATTACTGCAGCCTTTCAATACTTGAAGGGAGCCTACAGGAAAGATGTGGAGAGACTTTTTATCAGGGAGGGCAATGAGGATAACAGATTTAAACAGAAAGAATAGGTGTATTTTACAAATAGCAAAAGAGAAACAATGTCTAGTAAGGGATGACTCTGCTATGTTCGCACTGAATATATTCACAGTATAAGTGAGTTATTCAAGCTATCTGGTTTATCTATGCCTCAGTTAAACACTTGGTTGTGTAAAATAATCTACAGAGAGCTTTATAGTACTTTGTTTACTGCACTGAGTGTCCTGGGTGAAACAATATACGTAGTAGATGAAAATTTATAACTTATTTCTTTGTAAGGTTCAGCAGGTTGCTTTTTAGGTTGTAGAGGAAGAAACATCTCATTCTGAGGGAATTATTAAAAAAATAAATGCAGTCTTAAGTGGTAGGTACTGTTTTAACA
Source organism: Cyrtonyx montezumae (assembly GCF_038088225.1). NCBI lineage: Eukaryota > Metazoa > Chordata > Aves > Galliformes > Odontophoridae > Cyrtonyx > Cyrtonyx montezumae. Next base: position 118,234,340 of record NW_027072089.1, on the reverse strand, counting down.
TTTTAGCCATAATAAGATGCAGCTGTATATTTATTTATCTATATAAACTTGTGATGCACTCTTCAAATGTGAACAGCACAGCTCATTGGTTTGTTTGCCTTGTATTTGCTCTTTCTGACAACTGCAGATGTTTTGTTATTTTGTTCTCATGACTTCTAAATTTGCGAACATAAAACCCACTCCATTTTAGACAACTGTTTATTTTTAAGTTAGTAAATAAACTGATTTTTAGCCCTACAATTCAGCTTACAACAACTTAAATAATTCTAAGCCATTTTCTCTTGAGATTTCTACTCTGAGTGAAACCTGCATTAAATCAGTTGCTAACAAAATTCTCTAGGAGGATAGGATCCAAGGATGGGGCTTTTGGGTACTTCCTCATAGGTAGCATGGCTTAGTTTTATTTATTTTATTATTGTCTACGAATGTCTAAAATGACCCATCTGGTGAAGAATCTGAGTTACTGACCCAGAACTCTTTGAAGGCTGGGGCGATAATTCTGTTAATTGGATGAGGCTTATTTAAGACAAAGCAAAAAATTTGTGGCTTCTGGAGTGGCTGCTGTAGGTCTAGGAAAGAGTAATTCTTTTCTATAATACTCTGCTGGGGACATTTAAATGTAATGTATACCTGTCTGTCATGGTGATGGATTTGCTACATTGATATATGCTCACTGAAGCATAAATTTTTACCAGAATTTGTTAATCACAAGCAAACAGAAACCAGCAACAGTCATAGCAAATTTCATTCATTACACATCTTTGTCTTGTTAATGACAGTGACGTCAACTATAAACCTTCTTCAATCTCATTTCTTCATCTCAGATATTGCACATATTTAATACATTGTAAGAACGTAGATTTCTCTCATTTCTGAAAGTATAGACTAAGTTACTGAAAAAAATGAAGGGAAAAGTAAATTCTAATTATTTCTTCAGTTAAGTTGTAACCTTTGCTGGAAATAAATCCTTACAAATATTTGAGCCCAAGTCCACTGATCCCTGTGATCTGGTCCAGTGACTTGGACAGGTACCAGCATTCAGATGTGGAGTCAAATTCTTGACTATGTGTTCTAGAAGTGTTTTGTGCTATGCAGGCATCAGTCACAAAGGGGACCACACACAAAAGCAGAATGATTAAAAACATAAAGGATGTGGAGGTTTATTATGAAAAAATTGAATATTTCACATAAAGAAAGCCAGTGCTTGATGATACACTCAGTTCTTTTGCATCTCTATTCATTCATGTGGCATAAAATTGAGAACAAAAGAGACTTCTTGATTAATGACCTCTGCTAATCATTCCAGTAGAATACACCGAGACTCTTCTTATTTGATTCCACTACCAAATTAAGTTTGTGTTGATCATAAATGTCACTTGCACACAAATCACACATAAATATTCAGAATGATCTATACTTTACCAGTTATAAAAGAATGCTTGGCAGCCAGAATGAGTTTAAACAAGCAATTAGTGCAAAAGTTATTAAACATTTTAAACAAATGTGCTGCATGAAACTCAAATTACAGGAGTCCAAAGAAATTTAACAGTGTCTTGAATATGCAGGTACCTTAGTTGGAGGGAGATTTGCCATCTATGAAAAGAAAAAATTATGTGCACGATAGTCTGATGTGCCAGAGAATTTTATTTCCTTAATTTTTATTTTTATTTTTATTTTTTAAATCTCTTTGATAAAGACTTCTGGGAACTTCCCTTGGTAAATTCCACAAAAGCAGTTACTAAAGGTCATCTCCTTAGATTTGAATTCATATAAACTTTCTTTATGACACGTCTTTTTGTGTTGCTCTAAATTACCAATCATGTATTCCTACATATGATCACACAAGACCATAGAAAATGAGTTTAAAATGGTCCGGAGAAAAACTTTTTAATGGAGTAGCTATTCACTTATATACAAGAGTTGCTCTGATAGAAATGCCTCCTGTTTCACTATGCTGGCCCACCGTGTCAGAGGCTGGTGCTGGTGGTATAAGCTGAAACTTCCTGCCAATATTCTGTTACATTTTGTTGCCATGTGAGGGATATCAGCAGAAGGACAGTCTGACAAAATGGAGTCTGACATGGAAGTGCATATGATGCAACGGCGCAGAACTGAACTCCTCCATGCAGAAAAAATGTAATCCATTGACATTCATTGATGCTTGCTGAATATTTAAGGAGACCAAACAGTGGATGTGAACACAGCGAAGTGGTGGATGGTGTGTTTCAGCAGTGGTGACGGTATCAGTGGGTCACTTGTGCTGGTGCAGATTTTTACAAGCATGGCATGCAGGCTTTTGTTCATTGTAAATATGCACAGCTGAAAGTGGTGACTGTGTTGAAAAATACTGTTTTGTAGATGAGAATTTGCTCTATCAAATAATGTTACTGTGCTCTTTGTATCAGCTGTAGTTTCTATGGAAATAAATAAGGAAACATTACTTTCAGAGTGATTTATGTATATATGTGTAACACATATGTGTATTTAATTGCAAGTTTTGATATTTACATGAAAAGCACTTTCATATAATTGCAGTGAGGCATTCTCTAAACAATGGAGGATCAGAATTTCATAAACTGATTTCCCCTGGGTAATCTCTGTTCTTTTATTGTATGTAGATCCTCCAGTAGACTTCATTAAGTCTGTTGTTACATAGTGTGTATAGTGGAGGCAAAGCCTAATGCTTTGTCTGTTATCTGCAGAAAACAAACAGACAGACAGACAGACAGATAGATAGATAGATAGATAGATAGATAGATAGATAGATAGATAGATAGATAGATAGATAAATAAGACCATCTGTAAAATGATAGAAATTGACTCTGGTAGTGTAAAATGGAAACAAGAGTTTACTATGTTTACCTTGGAGTTTACTGAGTTTACCTCAGTCCTGAGGAGTTGAAATCAATACAGCAGTGTGCATCAGAAAAAGCCTCCTATGTGACAAGGCACAAAAGTCTAGAGGAATACTGAACAGATACTAAACTGTTAAATTCTTCATGACAACTATTATCAAGACTTTTTAGAAAATATTAGAAATTAATTGTTGAAGAAGAGATTGGAGAGAAAATAATGAATTACCTTTTTAAAGAAAGAGGGAGGGACAGCATGAAAAAGTGAATATGCTGTTTTGTTATATTTGTAGGAAAAATATAATAATTAAACTTTTGCTTATTTTAGTTATTATGCAGTTCTAATATTAATAAAAATTAAGATTATCCATGAAAGAAATCCTGGGAATAACAAGGAGGCAACTGAAAGGTTCATTACCTCCATCTTACTCATTAGTAATGTACATGGTTCATGGTTTGTTACGTATATTGGAAGAACATAATTGATGTTGCTCCTGTCAACAAACCTTGAAAACTCTCAGTCAGGATGTGGATAATAAAAAAGTAATAACAGCAGAGACATCGTTAAAATAATATATCAAAATTTCCTTCATTTATCAGTTTAACATAATGAAATTAAATTTTAAGTAATTATCTCCCACATATACTTAGCGTAAAGACTTGAAAATGGCTTGTTTGCTTGTTAGTTAGCCTATAAAATTTTATCTCTCCCACAAATCTTGCTTCATTTTAAAATGAAACTTTCTGCGATCGTTAAGCTAAAATATATCTCAAAGAATATTAACTCTGGTTCAGTCTGGAATTAGTATTAAACATTTATGAATAAGAAAAGAAAAGCAAGCTTTAATGTGGCAAATTCCAGGCTCTTTTTTTTTTCTTCTTCATATATATTTTTGGTGCAATAAAAAAATCCTCTAACACTTATGGTTGTAAAGGCACAATCCACAGAAGTGACAATACATGTTCCTCTGCAGAATGTTTTTGTTTGGTTATGAATTTTCTGCCTGTATTTGGAGGCCAATAATATCATCATGGAGGCATTCTGGACTATCTCAAAACATCTTTGCATACAAAACTTTAGCTGCTAGAAGAATGCAAGAATGAACAGTTAGTATGTAAAACTGTCTGTGCAGACTTTTTAACCAGCACTATTAATGTGAACACAAAACTGGGAGACAGTCTCAAATAATTACGAATATATGATACTCCTATTGGTTTTGGTATGGAAACTTTTTTTTTTACTAGACTTAGATTTTACCTGACTTACATAACTGCAGGGAAATAAATAAATAAATGATCGAACCAATAGCTTAACAAGTAGTTTTCATTAGTATATTACAGGACTTAAGTATGTTTGCTGATGCATCTACATTGTTAGTTTATAACAATCAAATTATTTCAACTGCAGCAATATCTAGTGTTCTGATGTCTCTCAGGAGTTGTACTGGGACCACAACAAAGAAATACTGGAAGAGATGGCTTTACTTAACTGGATACTATAAAGTATTATTACATGTATATTTGGAGAGACTTTTACATTGAATTTCAACATGATGATTAAATTGAAAACTCAAGCCTTGAGTGCCTCTGAAGAACACATTTCAGAGAAACAAAAAACTTTGTATCAACCCACCACTCAGAATTTTCAGAGCCCAACAATTTTAGGCAAGGTAGATCTGATTCCTTTTTTTTTTTTTTCTAATCTTTAGGCAGTATAAAATCTCCTTCCGATGCATGTACACATATTTTAACAGAATAAAGAGCAAAACAAAGGCAAGAAAGATACTGGATACATAATCCAGAATTAAATAAATACGACTCAGAGGAAATACTGTACAGGATTTCCTCACTGCTTGAACTGATGTTCTCCATTGTTTTCCAATAGTTTTTGCAATTTGTTTTATGGATGTCACTTACAAAATCTTACGGAGCTAATCTAGACAGAGTTATAGCTAAGCTTTTCTTACCCTCAGGCACTTTCGTCTTTGCAGTCTCCTGCTGTTTGCTATCAATGTTCAACCTGCTTTACTATTGTAGCCTGCGAGAAGAACTTTTTAGTATTCAATATTGTGCTGTTTTATTCCATCTTCAAGAGGTTTTTCACTCCATTTTATGTAGTTAGGCTGTACTGTTACCACAACTTTCCTAGTCTCAGATCTTTTCATTTTCCATGTGGAATAGAGCATCTCCCACCAGCACCACAGTAACTAATATCTGCTAATTTTTCCATATTAAACTCCTATGCACAGATTTAATAACAATCACACAGCTACAAAAATCTCACAGTTTAAAGCAGGCACTGAAGATGAGTGAATATGAATGAAAAAGCTAAAGGTTATCTGAAAATCATATGCATTATATGCAGTGCCATTCTACAGGTTGATACATTTTGGTTTCCTGAATGCTTTTACTGCTTATGTGTATTTGGTAAAGTTTACAATCAAACCGTCCCTTGGCTTTATGAGTATTGCAGACTCTATTTTTAAATTGTGTTGAACTCTTGAATTCGACTTAACATCAGTATATAATTCATATTTTGTTTCCTAAACAGAATGAAGCATGATCAGTCATGATAATTATATAATTAATTAACCATTAATAGTTTCACATATAAATTAGATCTTATAACTAAGTGCTCTGTTTGTGTACAGCACACATAAATACAATATGGTGGTCTTTATAAAAAGTTAGCAATTGTAAAACGTAGTTGCATTACAATAACATAGGAACATACGTAAGTTGTTTAAATAAAAGGAAATACAATAGTATCTTAAAAGCCCTGCGATAACATTCTGTAAGCACTAAATTTTCATTGGTGATTTGTATACAATTTGTTAAGGAGAACAAAATTAAAGAATACAAAAATAAAAGATTTGAATATACTGAGGAATGCAAGGGATATGTAAAATACATACTCTGCCTTTTTCTTATCTTTGACTATTCATTTAGGTTTAGGTTGGCTATAGCAATCTGTGAGAATAAGTAGCTCCATCTCAGTTTTAATATTTTAATTAAAATAGGCATATAAGCTCTAATTAAAATCCAGATTGATAAGAACTGAATGTAAAGGTAGTTAAATAAAGGATGTCTCTTTTTATTAGCCTATACAGCAGTGAGATATCTTTCTCTTCATCTGCACCTTCTTCTCTTGGTCTGTTCAGTGTTTCAAAGTAAAATTTTCTGCAGACCCTCCAAGAAATTAACTTTCCAGGCTCACCTATTGACATAAATCACAAATAAACACTTCAAGAGACTTCATTATAATACTCAATAATTTCATTTTCATTTCCAATTGTTACGTGAAGGACTATTATTAAGTCGAGAAATGAAACAATTATTGAATAACATTGTTTTCACCCTCAGGAGAATTTGTATTTCATGGATAGTTGGTGTTTATGTTTAAGGATTCATAGAATTAAAGAGGCAGATGTCACTTCTAAAACAAAGTTAAAGACAAAGATTTCAAACTTCAGTTCTTGCCAACTTCATATAATATTTTTCATAGTCTTTATTAACTAGGGTCAAACAGTGAAAAATTGACTGGACTCCAGTAAAGGTCTATTAGATAAAAATTTTCTAATAATCTCAAACAACACATTTTCTCCAGGAGTATATTAGTTTGATGATGGCTGCTTCAGTACTTTCAGCCCCACCCAAAGTTATCTCAGCAACTTTAACCAACAAGATTATGCAATTAGAAACTTGGTTTTAATGGTGATTTTTGGTTGTTCTTGTTTTTATTAATTTTATTTGGTTTTGTTTTCAGTACAAAATTAGAAAATTTGAAACATTTCTGGTAAAGGTATGCTTTTATTTTATCAACTTTTTTTTCATTTCATTTTCATGCAAAGGTTTTTATCTCAGAAGTATATATAATATGTACATCAGAGAACTAAAATTCCAAAAATATTTTAATTCTATGTGTGAAACACCAAATGGAGGAAAATGATTTATTCAGCCCCTCCAATTCTGTGATTCTGTGATTATTTTTCAACATCCGTTCAGTTTAAGGTTTGGGGGTTTGAACTTCTTTTTTGTACTTCATTGAATAGTGAACTAACAAAAAAATGGAGAAGACAATTTAAATAAATTGACATGATACTTTTGTAGATAGATTTATTATTTGCTTACGTGTCTAAAGTTGGCAAATTGTCTTCAATTATTTTATTCCATTAGCTTTCCCTAGCCCCCCCCCTTTTTTTTTTTTTGGTAAAGAAAACATTTTTCTAACATTGTTTCCATATAAACGTATCTATGCTATAAATCATATAAAAAATTGAATGGCCAATCATTAAACAGAGAATTTCTTTATTCTGAAAATGTCTGAGCAGTAAACTTAATGCTACTGAATTAATATTTCTACCCATATGTTTCTTTCCAACAACATTCTGGTATGTTGGCAGTCACAGACTATTTTGTTTATGCTATGATCACAGACTTGCAGTGAATATGCTTCCACTAAAGTGTCACTGGCTGGATTCATTCCAAATTCAGTGATTTCAGAAGAGGAGGCCCTACTGGGGCCCTGCATGAGGCTGCAGCTAAGTGCCAAGCCTTAGCCCACAGGGTAGGGTAATGTGATTTTGATACAGATTCTGCAGGAACTGAAAGAAACTGGATGTGTGATTGACTTATTGGGTTCCTACGGTCTACTAGGGGATTCTTCATGTCATTTCCTGAATCTTTGGTGTAACTGGGCACTGAGCTGTCTTCAATCTGTAATTCTGCAGTTATATTTTGGAACTTGGTTTCTAATGTCAAATGAAGTCACAAAACATTAAAAGATGGGTTAACTTCATGTTCACATTTTTGTTTTAACAAACTGAGATTTTTTATTTATATGAACGGCAACTTGGACTACTCCTTCATGTGCCTTCATGTTCCTTAGTTTTGAAAATTTTTCAACTCCAGATAAAATGTGTTCAAAACAAGGGTGAGTCAGAGTCTCACATCTGAAAGGACACAATAGTGCTAACAGCCTATCAGGTACTTAACTACATGACAGCTCAGAAAGCAAATGCAAAGCTGCCAATAGCATCTGGGGAATCAGCCAAGAAGCCAGATGCTACCAAAAAAACACATATTCTCTACTATTTGGTGTTTTAGACTCCTGTAGGTGCCATTGGAAGACAAAAGGATCTAGTGCACTTCATAGAACAATATGCTAAGCCTCAAATGCCTCTACTACCGTTGAGGAAAATTTCGTGATGAATAGTGATAGAGAAAAAAAATGAGCTACCAACATGACAAAGAACATAGAAAGGAGAAATGGCTTGCTAAATATGTTTCTTTGGAAGAAAAGGGGAATTAAACAACTCTAGGTTCTCAGTCTAGAAGGAAATACTGATGTGATAGGTATAATAAATAGATTGATGTCAATGGTTTACGGGCAGGTTCGGCTCGGTTCCACGACAAGTGGTGCAGAGGACCCGCAGACCCACTCCCCAGGAAAGGGGAAGGGGGAAAGGGAAAAGAGAAAAGGGTGATGTGCCTAGAAAGAAAACAGCTGCAATGATCTGAGGAGGAAAGCTAATTTACTAAATAAGATATCAGAAAGCAAAATAACACAATGTAATACAATATAATTGGAATTAAAGCTAATAAATCAAATAAAATGAGCAAGAGAGAGTGTCTGATAAACCAAGGCCTTACGCTAACGCTGAAGGAGGACGGCAGCGAGCACCCACTGCTGAGTCCATCCCAAAGGAAAGAGAGTGTCCTGTGATCACAGACAGTTTTCATCTTTTCCCTCTGAGCGTATGTCCTGCCGACTACGCCATTAAAAATGTCACGCTCCAATATAAAGGAGGGAGACGAAGGTTCTTAGATTATGTATATACCCAGCGTGAGATTAAGAAGCAACGGTTCAGATGTTGGTCCGACCAGTTTATTACCACTATAAACCAGGGAGAAGGGGAAGGCGGACACTGTTAGGGTGATGGGGAAGGGAAGGCGAGCGATAGGAAAGATAGGAAGGAAGCAAGGGTTTGTACAAAGCAGGGATAGTCACCAGCCAGGATCCCAGGGGCGGTCCGGTTGCAAGCGGCTCCGACGGTCCGAGGCAGAAGAGCAGGGGCGGCAGAAGCGGGGAGAACAGCAGCAGCGACGGGCAGCCCTGAGCAGCAAGCAGTCGTCCGTAGAAGCAGCACCGGGTCAGCACAGGAGGAGGGGTGCGGGGTCAGCACGGGAGAAGCGGCGAGGGGTCAACCCCCGGAGGGGCAGCAGCGAACAGTGATCAGCTCGTGAGGTCTCTCCAAAGAGAAGGCCTCTCCAGGAAGCAGCAGGCAGTGATCAGCTCGGGAGGTCTCTCCTAAGAGAAAGCTTCTCCAAGAGAAAGCCACTCCAGAGAAAACCCTCCAACTTCGTGGCTGCAGGACCCCTCTATTTATCTCCCAGATTTCTCCAGTCTACGTGACAAACCCCTTGAACCTCTCCTGCTTGGGCATCAGGCGGGTATCGCCTAAGATGGTTATCTCCCCCTGGAGATGAGTTCCATAAACGAGTGTTCTCCGGTCATTGAGCTGCAGCGTCAGGGGAGTATCACCTGAGATGGTTATCTTCCCTTGGAGGGGAGTTCCACAAAAGAGTGTTCAATGGCCACTGAGCTGCAGCTTAGGCCGCCCCAGGACATGCCCATCAGCTTGTCCCTGAGACAAAGGATTTCACAACCCTTTCCCAGGACTAACTTGGACATGTTCGGACATGTTCATCAGAAACCTTTGAGGCAATGGTAAAAGATATTAGTCTCTTACAGCGTAAACACATAAAAAAATGCAAAGCATTGCAAAGTCCTCTGGGGAACGTAGTTCTTCTGAGACAGGTATGCCTGGAACTATCGATGATCCACGGAGCTGGAACATTAACTTTTTAACTCCAAATGCAGTACATAATGTTATGATGTGGAATACCAATACCAAAAAATCATAAAACCATGACAATTGGCTACATTTTCCCATGAAAACCTTAGCTCAGAAGATCATTTTCTGTGCTCATGATTCAGCTGATAAGTTGGAGGAAAGGAATGGGTAAAGAGGAGAAAACACTCGACCACATTACATGCTTGGATATGCATGTAGTGTGAATCACACTATAGAATTTCTACAAATCTGGGAGTAGCAATGTTGGCTGCACAACTGTTTCAAATACCAAAGCAATTTTATTATGACCTTCCAAATATAAGGAATAGTGTGCAGCTCTTCTTAATGTTATAATGTTCTTAATACACTAATGTCAACTGCTTATTAAAATTATAGGCACCAAAGGTGGAAAATTTAATATATGATTTATTTTCTCAGCCTTCATTCTGGCTGGGAAACAACAATTAAATCAAGGTTTAATCTGGCTTCTTGTGTTTATCTAATGAATGGGAAGAGAACGTTTCCGCAACTTTGATGAGCACTAAAGCATTTCTTGTAGGATGGAATTTTAAACAGTATATAGCCATCTCCTGTTTTTTTTTTTTTTATTTAGAGATTTATATATGTTCATATGTCATTCAGAGTTGTAAGAGAAAAAAAAATAGAAAGGAAACAAAATAGCATGAGTAAAGAAAGAACTTGAAAATTCTGGAAGGGGCATGAGTTTAGTGCTTCACATTACATGATTCAACTTTAAAGACATAGCCTTGCAATTAATTGAAATTACTGTAACTAAGGCAAAGTTGGTAAGCATAGAAAAATGGAAGAAATTGTGGAATTTTATTTAAGAAGTAAATAAGTATTTGCCTAAGAGTGCAGAATATAAAGATATGGTTACTGTTCAAGAGTTCGGCTTAATTGTGTCTTTGAAGAAATATTTCTTTCCTGACCTGAATGTATATATTTAGAAATCCATAGTATTTTAATATTCTCTGAGATCTCAGAAAACTGACAGTTCAGAGTTGTTAGAAAAGTGCCTATGACCAATATGAGAAAACAGTCTCTTCTTGATTTTCAGTGCTCAAAACATATTCAAATGTAAAAATCCAACAATTTAATTGCAATAACAAAGTCACTGACGTGTGTTTATCTTTCTTTTACACACAGGGATTTACTAAAAATCACCTTATGGAAAAGTAGTTCTATGTACTAAAATCCAAACTCAATGGAGCACTGCACATAAAAGTTATTAAAACCAAATGGTTTCCTTAAACTTTAAATTCAAACTTAGAGCACCAGATAATTCAAAAGGAAATTAAGTAAAATGCTCCTCTGGGAACACTCTGCACAAAAGTTGAACAATGAACCAAAATAAGAACAATGAATTTCCTTGGAAAAAATGTATTTTCAAAATATGTACATATGTGCACACATTCTAACATTAAATAAATTGTTTGATTTTTGCAAAAGGTATACTTCCTAAAGGTAAGTGACTTTTATCCTCTCCGTTTTTATTAGCTTGTCTAAATTCAAAGAGAGACAGAGAACTCTTTTAAAGTTTTGGTTTTGATATTTTCTCTTTGCACAAAATATAAATGTCAAATGTTTAACAGAACAATCATATTATCAATATATAATTTGGATATATCTTTTCTAAGGCCAAGGTCAAATGTCAGGCGAAATCATCTGGTCTCTGACAACCTTTGTAGATTCTTCACTCAATCAAAGTCACTTTGTTCATTTATATGTCATAATGATTAGCCCATGTATTTTTCATATAATTTAAGATTAAATAAAATCTCGACATTCATTATTACTAGCTAAAAAGCAGATACTTGTTGTTCAGTAAAAACAACTGAAAGCAGATAAGGAAATATGTTATTGTAAAGGATTTCAGTAACTTCCTGGTCATTGTGGGCAGTATTCATCAGTTCATTTATTAGCTGTGAAAATCAGACTAAATACAGTTTGTTATTGGATTTCTGTGAATACTAGACCTGTAAATAGACCCCAGAGTTTGTTGTGTGTGGCTTAGCTATCAGCTACATAAGTACACCTTCTTCACCTGAAAGCTTGTTTTTCCAAACAGCATCAGATGGTTTAAAGAACAATATGCCCTTCTCTACAAAGCATTTTCTCTTTTGCTTCCCCAGTCTAGGTGAAACAGCATATTTTTTGTACTTATTATGATTTTATTATTCAATGTAAGTGGACACTTCTCAGGATGCAAGCTTCACACCAAAAATAAAGAACACTTCTTAGCCTCACTCTTCAATGATATAATTAGATTTCCTATGTCTCTCATGTCCATGAAACTCTAGGCAGAGTGTTTATGTGCAAAATCACTCCCACCATAAGAACAGAGCAAGTTTGAAGCCAGCTGATGAGGCTGAATACAAGTCAATGGGGCCCATAACAGGAACTGGTTGATGCGGGTGCCTAGACACTCTATCATATTTGAAAAGTTGTGTCTGTTATGTGATGTCTCTGTTGATTGGAAAAAGGGAAACATCACTGGATTTTAAGAAGGGCAGAAAGGAAGACCTGGGAAACTACAGTGTGGTGATCTTTACTTTTAAGCCTGGGAAAATTGTTGAATATACCTTGTTGTAATCTTGTATGTCAAGGCACATGCAAAATAAGACAGACAGAATGGCTTCACCAAGAGCAGATTGTGCCTGACTAATCTAAAGCCATCTATGACGAAGTGACAGCTTCAACAGACAAAGGAAAAGCAACAGAAGTTATCTACCTAGACTTGTGCAAGGCTTTTGATATGGGCCCTCATCACATCCTTATCCTTAAGTTGGAAAAATATGGATTTGAAGGGTGGACTATACAATAGAAGAGGAATTGACTGAATGGTTACAGGGTTTTGGTCAATAAATTTGTGCCTAGGTGGAGGACAGTGAAAAGTGGTGTACACCAGGGATCTGTCTTGGAGCTAGTGCTCTTCAAAGTCTTTATAAATAACAGTCTGGAGAAAAGGAGGTTCAAAGGAGATGCTATTGCTCTCTTCAACTTGAAGGTAGGTTGTAGTGAGCTGCAGGTTCGTCCTTTTCTCTCTTGTATCTTGTGATAGGACTAGAGGAAATGGCTTTAAGTTGTGCCAGGGGAGATTCAGACTGGATGTTAGGAAATACTCCTTCTCCAAAAGAGTGGTCAGGTGCTGGAATGGGCTGCCTGGGAGGTGATGGAGTCACCAACTCTGGAGGTATTCAAGGAACATTTAGACACTGCGTTGAGGGACATGGTTTAATGAGAACTATTGTTGATAAGTGGACAGTTGGACTGGATGATCTTGTGGTTCTTTTCCAACCTTGGTGGAATGATTCTGTTTCTAGAAAGTGAGTTCAATTGCACCTCAGCAAGTTTGAGGATGACACTAATATAAGTAAAGGATGCCATGCAAAGGGATCTGGACAATGGGCTTCTGTGAATCCAATCAGATTCAACAAGGCCAAATGCAAGATATGTATATGGACTGGGAGAAGAACTCCATGTGAACAGCCCTGTTGAGAATGACATGGAGGTACTGGTGGATCAAAAGATCAATACAAGCCAATGGTGAGGTCTGAAAGAGTCTTCATTATAATCCTCATCTGGAGTACTGCAGTCAGGTTTGCGGCTCTCTGCACAAGACATGGAGTTATTAGAGTGGATCCAGAGGAGGGTTACAAAGAAGGTCAGAGGGCTGGAGAAATTCCCTTATAAAGAAAGGTCGAGGAAGTTGTGCTTATTTGGCCTGAGGAAGAGAAAGCTCCAGGGAGATAATGTGGCTTCCAGTACTTGAAGGAAGATTAAAAACAAGAGGAAGACAAAATTTTTACACAGTCTGATTCTACACATATATATTTTCATTAAATATATATATAAAGCAGTTCTATTTATTTTTCTCTATTAGGAAGTTTTCCTCTGTTTTCCCAAAACAGATTTTTTCCCTTTCAGGTAACTCTTAGCTATACAAAAACATTGCACAGGTAATTTTTCCAAGGAGTAAAAAGTAGGTGAACTTAAAGACCAGTACACTGTTTCTTTAATGGAACTTGATAAATGCCAGGGCTTCTAAAGTCTTGCAAAGTACATCTAATGCTCCCAATAAAATCAATCCTGTACGACAATTAATTGAGTAATTAGTGCTTAAGCCAGAAGTTCTACTTCTAATTCGTCATCTTGATGATCAGCTACATATGCTAAACTGATTGCTTAGGGAGACACAAATAATATATCACAAATATTATAGTTTTATGTAGAATGTTATGAAAAAAAAAAAAGCCTTATTGTCTACAACATGAAACAAGATTACTTTTCCCTAAGCAATGCAGAAGAAGGTACATAAAATCAAATATGTGAAATCATTGGTTTCCTAATGCCACTCTTCTCAGTAGAGATAATTCCTTTAATCAGTTCATAAATTCTCTTGCTTGTTTGCATTTGTAGCCCTCCCACATAAATTAACTCCACTGATCTAAAGTTATATACTGGTCTAGCCTTTTTATTTCTGTTTGAAATGTAGTAAGTTGGCAGTAGATAAAGAAGGATCCAAAACTTTTACTACTGGCTTTTGCACAGTGACCAATTAAGATCCAACAGAGTTTCAGTAATTTACTTGTTCTTTGATAATGTCTTAATACATACCTAGTATTTGATAGGTCTTATTTGATTTCTTACCAGGAGAAGAACTTTCTATCTTTATATATTTCTTTACAAATGGTAGAGACTCCACTTAATGCGAAGGAAGGAATGGTTAAAAATTTGAAGAGTTAGTCATTTACTGTCATATACAACATATTTATATAATGATTGTATAGGAAGCCCAAACTATATCACTGTCCCAAGCAGAAGATAATGACAAAGGTACAAGTGCACCATAAAAAGAGAGAATTTGGAACATGCTGCATGTATAATTTTGATTTACAGCAATTCTCCTAACCAGTAATTAATCATCAGCTATTCTAGAGAAAGGACTAACTCTGTGTTCCATCAATTATCTGCATTTAATTATTTTGAACTTAAGAGAGATTAGTATTAATGAATACCTTGAACTTATTCTTCTTTGAGTTCATTCTAACAAAAGTATGTACATCAGCTATCCAGAATTTTGAAGGCGATACAGAACCTTGGTCATTTCCTTCTGTATTTCCTTGCTGCTGTGCTCTTATACACATATTAGAATATCCATACTGAAAGAAGTCTTATTTGAAGTCACTAAGCCTTGTTTTTCCCAAATTTTTGAAACTTAAAATAATTTTGAAAATAACCCAATTCACTTTTTTTATTATCAAACTATAATCAAAGTAATTGTTATTACTGTTTTATTCTTTTTTTTTAACATTTTTGAATCAAAATTGTTTATAGCTTAAGTTAAATTTCCACATATCAAAACCTCTAATCAATCTATGACAAAAAAATTCTTCAACAATCTTCTGTTATTTTGGGAATTGCAATAATTTTGTTAAACATGACTTTTTTACCATGTTATAACATACATATATCAAGATTATGACATTTTAGATCATTCTAAGCAAAAAAAAACCAACAACATATTTCCATAATCTTTGTGTCATCAACAACTGCACTATGTTTTTTGCTCATAAGGGAAAAAATGGTTGTAATATTCTCTTCTCTTTTATTATTTCTTGTATGAATAAAATAAGTAAAATCAGAAAACAATGCTACAGATAATTAGTTTTCATATCTTGCTTCTACATAAATTCTGGAGCTTTCCTTATTAGCAAGTCAGATTCAAAGTCAATAAAAACCTATTCAGTCAAGTTCTGCAGTCTAGTGAAAGATTCTTTTTTTTTTTTTTAATTTTCATTTTTATTTTTTTCTAAAGTATTACTATGGTAATTTATAGTAACTTACAAGTTTCTTTACATTACTATGCCTTAGTAATGTAAAGTGCTTTTGTTTTGCTTTTGTAAAGTTGCTTTTGTCCCAAAGGGTACTCAGTTTATGTCACCATAAGATATATACAATTTCATATTTGTAGTCCTAAGAATGTCTTGAATGTTACCATGCCCTCATCACTTTCCATGATTTCATTTACTAATTTAAGATAGTTGTTTTTACTTTTGTTCATTCTTGATAAATGATGGTTTTCACCAAAACTGCAGGGCTCATCATTCAAAGGCATGGCCTTTTAGAAAGATTTCATCAAAGCCAAATATCTAGTCCAACAAATCTAAGTGTAGGCACTTGTGATTTTTCTTCTGTTTTCACTTTATTACACTGTGACACACTCAGAACAGCCTGCCCTGTAGCACTACACAGGAAAAAGCACTTCTCTACCCAGTACTATCTCACCAAGTTTGCATGGAACTATTCAGAATGACAGGTATAAGCCCGGTTGCGTTTCTTAAAAAATTGTATTTTGTATTTCACTAAATACTCTCGTTTGAAAAAATAAATAAATAAATAAAAGGTGATTAATACATTCATGTAGAACTCATGGAATAGTTTCCAACTGCAAGTGTTATTTTTATGCTATTTAAGTTGTAATATTTTGTTCTTAGTTTTAATTTGGTTCAAACATTTACCTTACTCAAATTTCAAAAATGAAAAAAAAAATATACAAAACGGAATGAAGCTTGTCAGCTTGGATGAAAAGTTTTTTTCAAAAGTTGTGCTTGTTTAATTATTCAGAGTGTTTTGATTTTTTTTACTGTTCATTTATTTTCATTTATCTCTACTTTCAGATCTTTCTGATTTTTCTTTTTGAATCTTCTCTTCTACTTTTTCAATCTTCTTTATCTAAGGTAACTATCTGAAATGACAGTTAAATGTCAGCTGTACAAGATGCTGAACCTTCATTTGCTGAGCACGAGGTTTCAACACAGACGTTTTGGTTTTGGTTAAGTTTGTATTAGTATAGTGACTAAATATTCTCCAGTTTCCTTTATCTATTCTTATGACTGCTTTTTGTAGGCATTTTGTATTAATTTTTCTCTAACTGAAATTACAATTGCTTTATAAATTTGAAGAACAAATATCCAAACTGGATCTTTCAAAAAAATAACAGAATTTTAAATAAACCAAATTGTAATAGAATCTGTCCATCTTAGAATCATAGAATCAATAAGGTTGGGAAAGACCTACAAGATTGTCCAGCCTAAATGTTCACCCATCACTGGTAGTTCTCACTAAACTATGTCCCTCAACACAAAGTCTAAATGTTCCTTAAATACCTCTAGGGTTGATGACTCCATCACCTCCCTTGGCAGCCCATTCCAGCACCTGACCACTACGAAGAAAAGGTACGTGACCACTCTTTTGGAGAAGGAGTATTTCCTAACACCCAGTCTGAATCTACCCTGGCACAACTTAAAGCCATTCCCTCTAGTCCTAATCTATCGTCACATATTTCTTGAAATAATGTTTATTAAACTCCTCTGATAGAGGCTATGACATGCAGCCTAAAAGTGAGAGTAGCCCCATCAGTTGCATGCCCTTTTGAAAATGAGTATAGTGCATAATCAAATAGGCTCTGGGTTTCCTTTCTATACAGCGCCATCTTGAGAGCAATATCATGTCAGTATCTTCTTGTGATGAAGTATTACTCAAACACATCATCAGTCTGAACAGTGTTTCAAATGATTTATAGGTCTAGTAAATTGTTGGAATGAGGTATACTGATGATGTATTATTCAAAGACAGTACCATTTGAGTAAGAGGGTTTTAAGAATAACAGAGGAAAAAGCATGAAGCACGAATTCATACCATGCATAAGGTGGCTGCCCTGAGATTGTGTAAGAGTGTTTATTTAAAATGATGATACAGACTCTGGTCCTCCTCTTCCATGACTCAATCTGGATGTTACTGGGTCATGAGAAACATGCATGATAAGAATCCTGAGCAGAATTATGGGCAATAGGATCCTTGCACTTATGTTTGCTAAACTTTGCGTAGACTTTTGCAAACACTAATCTTAAACACTAATCAGGAACAGAAGAAAGTGAGAATATATCTATGTGTATGTAAAAATATATGGATGGGAAAGAGTGCATGAAGAGAGTAATAATTAACTGGTTTCTGTTAATTTAGAATGTAGTTCTGGATCATTCTTTTAAACTTCAGCAAATTTATCAGAGTAAGAAAATACCTCAATCCTGCTTATGGTTACATGAACAAGCCAAAACCTTTCGATACATAGCACAATATAAAAGTTTGTGATAAAGAATTTGGACAGATGAACTTGACAGTAGCTATGAAAGTCAGAATTAAGTGTAAGAAAATATTTTATAGCCTTTATTTCTTGCTATTGTAAATGACTTCTTAGCCTACAATACACAGACAATACAGACCTAGATCTCTTATAAAAATATTGTAAAGAACAATGAGGAAGTCTGGTATGACTAATGCTGACATTTTAGTTATGTTTGAGATGTAGCAATTTATGTATATACAGCAATGTGCTATTAGGTGTTTCAAAAGTTCTCATACAATACAGTCTATAACTAGATTAATACAGCTGAAATATGTATTTCTGGAATGAGTGAGCCTACTTCTTCCTAAGTCTTTTATTTCAGATCACAGAAGGGCCTGAAAGTTTGCTTTCAAGTGGCTTGTCAAAGCTCTAACTATGGTCCTTTATTGTATAAAGATATTGGATAATAACAAGAAATTTGTTCAGGCACACATATCTTAAACTTTCTGGCGGCACTCATTGCATTATTTCTGCAGAAGATACAGTAACTAAAAGCAAGAAAATGATCAAATTCAAATGTCTGCAGTGTTAGAAATCAAATAAGGACCAAAATTTTAAGGAAAGGAAAATTCTAATTTATCAGAAGATAACAAATCCAAATTTCCCAGAAACAACCAGTTGAAGGGCTTTAAGTTTATAGCACAATAAACCAAAATAAAATTTATAGGATGTTTGGATTTAATTAATTAATTTAAATATATAGCTTAATGTTCTAGGAAGGGATGCTGCTTTTCTAGTCTTGCTTATATTTGGAAAACTATTTAATTTTCTGGGATAAGTTTTTAACTGAGTACAGACCTTTTAATCTTGAATCTCCTTTCTTTTTGCTGATGTTTAGACACAAAAAATATTTTAGGAAGTAGGGATTAAAAGTACAAAAGGAGAGACAGGTCCCATGAACGATATACACAATAATTAATAGGACTTTCCTGTAATAAATAAACAATATGGAGTATAAAGTGTTAGTATCATCATAAATGGTCAAGTGACAATTTTGGGGGGATATAGGGATATTTTTATTAGAATATTAAGCTATTAATTGAACTTACAGTAATATATTGTATCTACATATATAGCATATATTTCCTTCTGTACATAAATGTGTAGTATGATCACATGCACTTGGACAAAGAGTCTTGATAAAGAATTACTAGAGGCAGATGAACAGATAGTATCAGGTAGTGTTTACATAGCTCATGCTTGAAAATCTTTTTCCAGAGGAGCAGAGGAATATCTGAGGAATGTCTGTGAGCATTAAGAAATGAAACAAACTGATCCTCAGTGGGAACTCAGGGCTTTCCTTTGTGTGTGTGTGTTTTTCATTTCCCCCCTCTGGTGTTTCCTTTTTGGAATTCATCAATTAGTGACACAGTATAAGCAAACCTCCTTCCCCAACTATGTTCAGTTTATGTAAAGTAGGCCAAATTCATATTCAAAGATCGAGAATTTTTGAGCATTTGCTGCATAGCATTTGAATATATATTTCCATCTACAAAATCTTGTAAAAATGTATTTGCTAGGACAAAGTCATGATCATGTTGTGGTATAGGCTCTTTCTAAAATGGGAAGTAGAAAAGAGAACTCTAATGTGACATGTAAAAAGCTATTATGGCATATCTAAAGGAGGATGATTATGAAAATAGTGAAGTGTCTAGAGGACGAGATGTGTGAGGAGCAGCTGAGGTCCCGGGATTTGTTCAGCCCAGAGCAGAGATACTGAAGGGAGGCATCATGGCAGCTGCAGCTCCTCACAGTGCTGAGCCCTGCCCTCTGTGACAACGACAGGGTCTGAGGGAATGGCATGGAGCTGTGCTAGGGGAGAGACAGCTGGGGGTCAGGGAAAGGTTCTGCACCAGGGAGCAGTGGGCATGAAACAGGCTTTCCACAGCAAGTAAGTGGTCATGGCACTATGCCTGAGGAACTCAAGAAGGATTTGGACACACCTCTCAGGTAAATGGCTTGTATAGTCCTGTGGGGTGGCAGGAGTTGGACTTGATGATCCTTGTGGGTACCTTCCAACGTGAGATACTGTACTATGATAACTTCCAGTGCTATTTGCATAACCATTAGGATGGGTAATGTGTTGATTTTAAATATGTTACTATTTGAAAATATGACCTATATTTGATTGCTAGATTTAATTACTATAAGAACAAAATGTAGTTTTCTTTTGAATTTCTGTATTTATTTTATTCGTGACATTTGCAAGAGACAAAGAATTTTTATAGGAAATATCGAAGAACAAGTACGTTTCTCCTTCTAAACAAGAAAAACAAGAGTCCTATTTTGATTTAGAGAGAAAACTGAAATAAAGATATAATCGAATATCAATCCATAATTTTCCTAATATTTTTTTAATTTACTAGATCAAAATAATTTGTTTCTTCTATTAACAGCACAACTGGAAGCACTTCCATTTCTAAAAATCTGAGTTTTATTTGCTTCTCAACTGCAACACCTTTCAGCACCATTACACTGATTGTCATTGTGTAACTAATAATGCCTTAAAATATATTGATCCCAAACAAAGAATTTGAAGTAACTGAGTTTATCTGGAGCTACACACATTTTGAGTTACAAAATCTACCTGCTTATCTGGCTCAGGAATTTTCAAAATGTGGACATGTATATGTCTTTAAATATGTTATTCTTTAACCTCAGCAAAGATAATTTAAAACTTCAGTCTCTCCGTCTCTCTTGTTCACATATATTTGACAGAATTAATGGAAATAAAAGTGTTGTACTTGCACATTTAAAGCTTTTATGCCATCTGTAGATACTTAGTGATAGCAAGGATGACTTCATATTGTACATGTGAACTTTCAAATGAATTTCTGAAAATATCAGTATATTTTTAATTGTTTTCATTAGATGAGATGTTGGGTTTTTGTTTGTCTGTTGTTGTTTTGTTTTAATATATTAACGATGGCTGCATAAAAGGTAAATAATTTAAATCCAGGGATATTTGGTCTTGGTGTACAGCAGAGCTATAATTTAATGTCTATGATACACATGTAAAGAGAAAAAAAAACCAAATAGAAATACAGAGCTATCTGTAAACTCTATTTTCTTTTTTATTTCCCTTTTTTTCCCTCTATTCCCTTTGCTATGTATTTTAGATAATACTGAACAGAAAGAAAAATAATTCTGTGAACATTCAAGATCAGGATCTTTTAATCTTTCCTAGGAAAACCATAAATTATCAGAGAACTTATAGAACCTCCTCTATATTTAGTGTGAACACACAAAATAAATCAGAATTAAATGATTCTAAATGTTTACATGCTCTAATTTGATTACATCTGTGTTTTACTGACACATTATCTACTTCACTAGAGAAGGAGGTCTAAAATTATTTACACTACTGTTAGTGGCGCTCTACTCTCGACTGCATGTGTTTGCTAGATCAGAAACATTCTCATATTAAAGCAGATCTCCAAAACAGGTCAGATAAATGCTGTAATCATCTATGCTATTCTGATAGAAGGATAGTTTAGGAGAAAAAAAAGAATAACTGTCAAGCTTGATGAACATGTTAGGTGTCTGCATATTAACACTGGAATGATGGAGAATGTGGAGATAAAAATCCTTGTGACTTAAGAAAGTAGTTTCACCTGGCTGGATTATTGATACAGAAAATATTAATTGTTGAAGAAGATTAAGAAGGTTTAAAAAATATGTAAACATATTTGAGATCTGAAATGGAGTGGAGATAGAGCAGCACTAAAATTCTTCAACATTTTAAAGAGAAAGTAGGTAAGAGTGTTGACAGTGAAAGAAGAGGAGTGAAGACCCAAAAGGGTCAGTGGAGAGGAAACTACTAATAAGGAATTTTAACAAGGTAGAAAAGATACAGGAGAAGGAATTTTGACAACGTGGAAAAGGTACAGGAGAACACAGACTATCCAGAAATTTTTTTGACTGTATTGATAATTTCTCTTAAGAGAAATCTATGGAGGAAGTAGATGAAATGTTATAAACTTAATAAATAAGAAAATCAAATGGGAAAAAAAAATCAGAAGAATATAGCAGGCATGGAGGTATCACAGATGGTAAACTGCAGTGCATCAGAGAAATAAGAAATGCAATGAATACTAAGCTGTATACATAGGAATTCTAATTTTCTGAAGGTTAAGAAGGAAGGTATTAGAAAAAAATATTGGGATAAATATGAAATATAAGACTGGAGTCAAAAGCATACAGTACAAGAAAGAAAATAAATTATATTTATTAAGTGGCAGAAGAAGTAAGAAACAATCATTTCATAAGAAGTTTAATAGCTGGAGAAAAACTTTAAGAGCTGTTGTAGTGAAGCAGTACTGAAATGTTTAATTATTTTATGCTTCACTGTTCCCTGAAATGTTAGCAGATCATCAGTTAATAACAACAGCATGGAAATGTGGCCAAGAATAAATAGTAATAACGTGTGTAAGGTTTCAGATTTCTCATTTTCTGAGAAATTTGTGCTGACATATTTAGCAGTCTGTCGGAATCAGTCTCAGAACCTTTAACAGTTATTTCTGAAAACTAGCAGTGTTAGAAAACTCTAAAGAACAGTCTAATGCTGACTCTACTACTAATGAGAAAAAATTTTAGACCAGAATACCTATAAGTAACTCTTTCAGAAAACAAATAGACAATCAAAAAAACTTGACTAATTCATGGCAAAAACTGTTGTTATGAATATAAACGGAACAAAGACATGAGTAACAGCCAAAGCAGAACAGTCAGAAATAAGTAATGTCATGTAAAATGGACTAATTTTCATTTCCAGTAAGTAATTAATCATGAAACACACTCATAGGCAAATTGACAAGACAGACTAGATGAAATTTAACTTAAATAAGGAAGAAAGAAGTTGGGTAATGGTACTCAGAGAATATTTGTCAATGGCTCACTGTCTAACATGCATTGAAAGATGAATTGGAACTCGAGTAGTTCAGGGAAGATGGAAGGATGCTCAACTCTTTCAACTGTGAGCAACATGGAGCAGCCTTATATTGAAACAAATACGGAACCACATGCTGCAATGAGCAGGATGAGGCAGAAACCCTTTGTTTAGAACCTGCAATAAAGGATTTGGACCATTCAGGTATCTGAGCCTATGTCTTAGATGGTGCAGTGTGCCTAGGGGCAGGATGGGCTGCTTGTGGGAGGAAAGATCTGACTCCCTTAGGGTGCAGTGGCAGAGCACAGAAGTGGGGTGATAGGGGTAGGAAGAAGCCAGGAAAGCTGGCTTGGATTGGCCAAGGAGTTATTCCATACCATGAGGCATCACACAGAAAGCCATAATGCTGTAGGAAGTTGGCCAGGGAGATGACCACTGCTCAAGAATTTGCTGGGCATCAGTTGGTAGGCCTGTTTTCCTACTGAGGTGTTTCCTGGTGAGCTGGGCATTGGTCAACAGGTGGTGAGTAGTTGTGTTAAGGATATATATGTATACATGCTATTATAATTGCTTTTTTTCATTGTCTTAGTAAATAGTTTTTCAATCTTAATAATAACTTTCTGCCTTAGTAAATCATTTTTATCACAACCTATGAGTTCAATTTTGTTTCTAGTTCTCTTCCTCTTTCTACCTGGGGGTGTGAGTAAGCAAGTGGATGTGTGGTGCATAGCTACCTGCTGAGTTGAATGACAACAGATGGTTGCTGCCAGAGGGTTGCAGTGAACAGCTCTATGTCCAGCTAGAGACTGGTGAAAGGTAATGCTCCCCAGGGATTTGACCTGGGACTGGTGCTCCTCCACATCTTTATCGATGACACAGACAGTAGGATCAATTGTACTTCAGCAAGTTTGCAGACAACACTAAGCTGAGTGATGCAGGTGATACAACAGAAGGAAGAGGTGCCCTCCAGAATGACCTAGACAAGCTTGAGAAATGTGCTCATGTATACCTAATGAGGCTCAACAGGGCCAAGTGCAGGGCATTGTAGTTGGGTCAGGACAGTCTCAGATATGTGAACAGATTGGGAGAAAAACTCCTTGAGAAGCAGATCTGCCAAGAAGGATTTGAGAGTTATGGTGGATGAAAAAAACAGTGCAAGATAACAGCATGTGCTTGCAGTCCAGAAGGCCAATTGTATCCTGGGCTGCATCAGAAGAGCAGTAGCCAGGAAAGAGAGGAAGGTTATTGTCCACATATGCTGTGCTTGCATGAGGCCCTGTGCAAAGGACAGATCTAGGCCCCCAGCATGACAAAGATGTGGAGTTGTTCAAAGAAATCCAGAAGAGGACATGAAGATGATCATTGAGCTGAAGCACCTCTCCTGTGAAGAAAGTCTGTGGAAGCTGGGCTTATTCTGCCTGGAGAATTGAAGTCTCCAGTGAGACCTCATTCTGACCATGCAGTACATAAAAGGAGCTTATAAGCAAGGTGAAGACTGACTTTTTACATGGGTAGATAGTGAAAGAGAAGGGAGAACAATAATAAGGTAAAAGAGAGAAGATTTAGGTTAGATGGTAGGGGGAAATTCTTTACTCAAAGGGTGGTAATGCACTGGAACAGGTTACCCAGGGAAGCTGTGGGTACTCCATCCCTGGAGGCATTCAAGGCCAGGTTGGATGGAACCCTGTGCAATCTGATTTAGTGGATGGCAACCCTGTCCATGACACAGGGGTTGAAACTAAATGATAACTCGGATCCCTTCCTATCCAAGCCATTCTATGATTCTGTGCCTATAAAAGAGTCACTGGAAAACAATCCATGGTCTCTGCAAGGATTTGATGTTATTCAATAATTACATCTATAATTGAGATTTATTATCATTATTATTTGAAGACAGTATTAAGCTGAGATGAGGAAATATTTTGTTTGAGGGCATTACTGGATTTAGAACGTTATATAACTTTTAGATGAATGTGAGAAAAGGAAGTGAAAAACTCTAGGAAAATTCTATTCTAACTAGGTTAGAATAACTAGAAGTAAAACAGAACCTTGTTAAATACTTGTACTGTAGAAAAGTATTCAGGGATTTTAAGAAATCACAGGCTAAGTGTGAATTAAGCAACCTCACAGAGCTATGAAAGGGCAAACATTATGCTGTAATACATAAAGACAACTGTTTAAAAGCACAGTTTTCAGGTTTAAGTATAAAAGTCCAGGTTCTTAAACACAAATATAACACACTTTATGACAAACATGTCACATTTCCTACAAATTTAACGCAAAGCCAATCTGCAGATAATTAGTCCAGCAAGTACTGTGTATCACACTAGCTGTCAAGCTCAAGCTGTACTCATGGTGTTCTGAATTGTGAGGGCAGCTTATCTTGTAAGACTCAGAAACTATCCTACAATTGTAAGGCCTCAGCTGGAGTACTTGCACTCAAATATTGGCAGTATATCCCATAATCAAATGAAAGGTAACAAAAGAATTAGTAGAAAAACAGCAATATTTAGAATCTTAGAAGGCATTGCTCAAAAGGGAGACATCAGGGTCTTAGAGTTTTGTTTAAAGAGGAAAATATCATGGGGAAACAGTAGCATTCAAATAAGTGAAAGACTTCTGAAAAAATTGTCTACTAGACATAGAACAAAACTTAATGGTTTTTAAATTTATCAAGGGAGCTTTAAGTTATACATTAAAAATATTCTAATAGGAAGGACAGATAAGGTTGCCTAGGGAGATTCTAGAATCTCTGTCATTAGCCACATAATTATTGGGAATAATTTAGATATAGATGATCCTTCCCTGCAGCAAACTAACACATGAAATGCTTACTTCAGGTTCTATACTGTATTTTCTCCATGACTGTGCTTCTTTCTTCACCCCACAGTACTGTATGTATATACACTTCATGTCTACTGCATTCCTCACCCTGCTTCCAGCTCTATTTATCCTTTTTTGACTATAAGGCTTATCATAAAATTTAAATAAACTGGTAAAAAAAAAAAAAGAAAATAGGAAAAATTAGAGAATAACACAACACCTAGACTATGGAAAATCAGAGGCAGTTTCACAGGTTCTCTCTATTCTCTCTATAGTTACTTAGCTTCATATCAGCACAGGTGAAAAACAAAATCATATTATTACTTGCTATAGTAAGAAAAGAATAAATGTAGAGAGATTTATTTGCAATATGTTATTGTTTTCCTTCTTCTCTACAAATGAAATATGTCAAAATATACACAGAACAGCACAGGGGTGGATCATTAATTTACCATAGCTCTCCATCTGACATTAATATGCGAGATATGTTATTTTAGCTTACTTTCCAAAAGTGCACTTCTATCTAGAGCCTCAGTCAAGTGTTTTAGGGAGATGTATCTTTCATAATTTCCCATGTTCATCACATTTTCATCATATTTCCTAATGTGCTGATGAAATCAGGAATGATATCACATATTTTTAGTGCATGAGATCCAAGAACTCCTAAAAAATACAGTTTTGAAAATACCCTTAAAAATAAAATTTAAATTATTTAAATTCTATAAATAAAAATAAAGGGTATGCCTCACTTTATTAAAGAAGGCCACATGAATCATCTTCCTTATTTTTTCCTTACTGACTGCCCTTCCCTTCTACATTTCAAAAGGAAATCCTGAAGAACATAAACATTCAGTATTGAAAGAAACTGGCACATTCATTCAAACTGACTTTGTATAGAAGACAAATGGTACCTTGTAGAACAAGAAAAAAAATATATTGTAATATGAAATATGGAGTAGTATCTGTTAAAGCTAAATTTATAATATTATCTACATATTTTCTTGGTTTTAAGGTACAGACTCCTTCAGGGACTGCTCTTGGAATAACATTTTATGCACAGTTGAGGCTTCGTTGGCATACAGTCGAAGACCTTTTTCTCTATACCTTCAGGGTTTTTTTTAATTAAAAAAGTTTTTTTTGCCACAAACGAAAGCAATACCAGGATTTTACAATATGTAAGGATTTAGTAGTGATTTTTATTTTTTTTTCACAAACTCAAATATATTCGTTTCAAAAGTTCAGGTGCAGACATAAGGGTTTGGGGGATGAATGAGATAAAGCATTTTTTAGAGATAGACTATTTGAATACTTTGAAATATTACAGGCTTTTAGGAAGAATTCATTGAATTTAGTAAACGAGGGGGACAACAAGGTGAAGAAGGGAAAATTAGTAATTTCAACATTTTCAAATGTGTCAGCTTTTCAATATATTTGTTAAATTTGTTTTTACTTTTATGAACATTTTGTTTTATATTTGGCAAGCTTTTAAATGCCTTATAAACTTGCCGTTAATAGTGAAAACTCAACACATTCAATATGAATAAGATAAATAAGGTACACTTCTACTGCACTCTCTTTTCCTCAGCATCAGTTCGACTCTTAGCTTAACTCATTTATTTGCAGAGGATATAACAGTTTTTTTTAAGAAGAAAAAGGTGGAAGACCTGTTAGATGAAACATTATCTTAAAAAGAAGAGAGATTTTGAAGTTGCATTATGAAACACCAGATTTGGTTCTGATCTTTTCCAAGTATTAGGATGGGATGTTGTGTTTAGTTAAAGAGATGTAATAATAAAGAGAACAAAGAACTTCTCTGAAACATGAGAAAATGTACAGATTAGAGGAAAAGAGGGAAGGTTTCTTACAGGAGTTTTGGCAGAGACATAAAAGTTATCACAAATTGATGTTATTTATTATAGAAATTAAGGTGATGTAATTGGAAGGGAATGAGATTTTCAACATGAATTATAATGTACCCAGAAAGTCTTTTCCATTGCTTCAGTATAACCCAGAAATGTGTGCAGGCTGGGAGAAGAATTCCTTGAGAACAGCCCTACTGAGGAGGTTCTGGTGGATGAAAAGATGGATGTATGCAAATGCTGTGTACATGCAGCCTGGAAGGCCAAGAGCATCTTGGGCTCCATCAAAAGGAGGGTGAAGAGCAGGGAAAGGGAGGTGATTGACTCTCTCTGTTCTACCATTGTGAGTCCACACTAGGAGCACTGTGTTCAGACTTGGGACCCTGAGCACAAAGAAAGGCATAGAGGTTTTGGAGTAGATCCAGAGGAGGGCTACAAAGATGATCTGAGGGCTGGAGCACCTCTTCTATAAAGAAAGACTAGGGGATCTGGGCTTGTTCAGGCTCAGGAAGTGAAGGCTCTGGAGAGATCTCATTATGATCTTCCAGTATTAATATTGTAATAATGTATTATTCTTGAATAAAAATTAGTCTTTAAAATTAAGAATATTTTAAAGTACCTTGCTTCATTTCATTCTGCATCCTTATTGCATTATTATTTGGCTTTGTATTCATTTTTTGTTTTACATGAACTTAGTATGATCTTCCTTATGTTATGATGGACTCTAAGATCTGACCATTAAAAATGCTTTTTTAGTGAAGATATATCCAGTCTATTTGTAAAGTTCCATGAATACCCTTAATAAGAGTAAATATTCTTATAGAGAAATTATTAGATATGCAAAAGCTCGTACCTATGAGGACAAAAAAAAAAAATGGAACACGGTAATGAAACTGAAGAAAATGTCAAATATGAGCCTTGTTAAGATGCATGTTCCAGTAGAGGTTGCTAGATAGAGTCTTGAAGACAGGAAATGCTTAAAGACTTGCACTCATCAGTTGTGTTCATTTTTAGTTCTAAGCAAATCTGCAGTATCCATGTATAACAGGATGGCTTCCTATTCTCTTACACTGAACGTATGAAGTTTTTCTATTTATAAGACAGTTTTAAGTATAAATAAAAGATCTTATCCTTCCTTTAATCCCATCTTTGTGTCAATTCTTTAGATATGACTCATTGAATCATATCCACTGCACACCTTCATAAAATGTATTATGCTCCGATGACCCATTCTACTTTGAAATGTAATGACCATGGTAGGGAGTATGGAGGATCTTTGCAGCAGAAAATTATTCTCCGTGGCCTACTTCAACAGTTCAACCATGTAGGTTCCATGGTATTAATAAATAAAGTTGATGCTGTGGTCAAGAGATAGAAATAAACTTGTTCCCATGGATTTTTTAGCTTGCAGTGCCGCAGTTTTGACTTTTGGAGTAAAAATAAAAATTAAAAAAAATCACTTTTTTGATTATAAATGTCATAATAGCATTCCTAATATGAGCAACAGGGAGCATTCCTAATATGAGTAACATATCATATCATCACCATTATCTCCAGCTTTGATGTCTTAAGAGAGGGAAGCAGTAATTTCTGTGTACATGTTTCTGAGTACATTTGGGGCTTTGTGTGCATGTCTTAGGATATGCAATCATGTCTGAGCTTAAAAACCTATTATTATGTTCTTTATTTGAAATAAACTTCAGTCAGCAGATGAATTCTCCTTCTTTAGCAGGAAGGTTTCTCTCACAGGTTATCTTTGTTTCTGAAAATGCATTCTCTCTCATACCTTTCTGAATACTGTTTATTTCTCTCTGACATGCTTCTTTCATTCAAGGATAGGCTGCTGTCTAGTAATGTGCCACAAAAGGCTCATTACCATTGAAGAGTAAAAGGTTTTCATTTTACACTTTCATAGTACAGCACTTTTCCCACTCCCATCTGCTCACATAAATCTCCTGATAAATTATTATCTCTGCCAGAGAAAAGTTATTTACTTGATCTTTGGTTAAGATCTTTGGTTCTTTTTGGTAAAGAAATTGTAGTCTCGTATCATTTCCATTTTTTTTTCTCTCACAAACAGCATTTCTCATCTAGCTTGAGTTATTAATTATAGAATTTCTTCCAGGTGTCTGTGGCAATTGAAGTGCTGCCTGAAATAAATAAATAAATAAATAAATAAATAAATAAATAAATAAATAAATAAATAAATATAAGAATAAAAAAAAAAAAAGAAGTTGCTTTTAAAATCTATGAGATGACTCAGTGGAGTTAGAATACAACTTCTCTAAAAAAATCTCTTAGCTTTGGTAGCATTCAGTTGCCTCAATT
Organism: Cyrtonyx montezumae; assembly: GCF_038088225.1. Lineage (NCBI taxonomy): Eukaryota > Metazoa > Chordata > Aves > Galliformes > Odontophoridae > Cyrtonyx > Cyrtonyx montezumae. Next base: position 118,204,524 of record NW_027072089.1, on the reverse strand, counting down.
TTCCACAAGATATCCAAAAGAGAAAAGATCTTTTTTTATTTCACTTGACCTAGAAATAACCAAAACATATAGGGAAACGTGCATTTAATCAACTTGCAGTATTTCTTCTGTTGAAATGAAGTGTGATTGGAAAGGAGAAAGTTGATTACAAAGACAACTAGTAATTCATGTAAGGTACTAAACAGCACTAAGTAGCATAAACTCTGAGTTCTCCAGGGAAGTTACATGAAAAAATATAACAGTTTTCATAGGAGTGCATTGTAATTGTGTGTCATTTGCAATTATTACCATGTCTGCCCTTAACAAAATCATAGAGAGCTTGTAAAATTAACAAGTAATGATATTAATATAAACTTTTTTTTTTTAAATGAAAGCACTAAAAAGCCTAACTACAAGTTCTAGGTTTTACACCCATTTCAGAGTGCAAATGTTTAGTTATAATCCCGGACTTAAACTTTTCTGTCTAGTTTATTTAGATAGTGATATTATTTATGTATCTTCCATATCGTATAGTAATTATTTCATTCATAATGACAATTTATTAAACACTCCCCAAAAGCTTGCTTAATGCTTTTGGAGTAAATAGTGATACAGAAGCTTAGCAGAATTACTAACAGAAAACTAAATCTCAGAGGTGAGAACTCAGGCTGTATCTGCTTTTGACTGGAATATTTTGTTAACCCTTTATTCTTCTAATTAGTGCGAATAAAAATGTTGATGTCCTATTAAATTCTAAAAATATTAGATTAAGGGTTAGTAAGTAGTGTCTTCAAAATTTGTCTGAAACATAAAATACACAATGAACTGAAGATCAGAAAGTCATTACAGATACGCTTTGTGCAAAGTCTTGCAATATATAATGGTAATTAATGAATGTTTAACTAAGACAAATTATAGTGGCTTTCTTATGTAAGTCAACATGACAGTCAGGTTTCTACCAAGTGAATTCACTGTGGTCACTGAAACAATATTTTATGAATTTGGAATTGAGGATAATCTTATGTTAAAATCTATAGGGAAATATCCAACTGAATTCATGTAGAGATTATATGTTAAATGCAAATCAAAAAAGGCAAACAGGCTAAGCAGACAAAATACATTGTTGATTCCTCGAGAGGCAATGCACATAAGGGAAAGAAGGGTCCTTTGGAATTACTTGATACATACACAATTGAATAAGATAGATAGCCTTTATTTACAGGAAGTGTGAAGAGGAAGAAAGGGAGCAGCTGATGTCTTTTGATTTTAAGATAAGAAATAAACCATTTGTGAGCCTTGGTCTTAGAAAAGATTAAATGTAAGTTAAAGATCTATGACTGGGCTCTCAAAGGTCAGATTTTAACTTTGTGAATCCAGCATGATTATTTACTAAAGATCTCTATAGATGTGTCAGTTCAGACCAGCAGATAGATATGGAGATTAAAAGTTCCTTTTCTTTACAAAGTATTGCAGATGGGATATAAAAACAGGACTCATATTTTAAGTGAAACTGTAGCACACTGTTGAGGCAGAACATCATATGTGTCAGTTTGTGATAATGAATTTACTGAATAAGCAAAATAACAAGCAGGTATGAAAACTGTACATATGAAAATAAAGAAAAAATTAAACTCAATCTAAAAAAATAAGGCAGGAAAAAAAAATTCATCATGCACCACCGTACAAAAAATTGCATTAATTCTGAGATTAATTTGCACAACTGCAAACTATAGAAAAGTCAGAAAGTAAGACTATTCCCTTCATTCCAGACTTCACATGATCGCAACTAGATGACTCTTCAGTGAAAAATGTCAGTGTTTCAATACTGGCCAATTAAATTCAGGGCTCAGATGAAACACTACCAATTAATACATCTACACTCTAAAAATACTGATTATTCAGAATGTAAATATTTTGCATGGTAATTTTTTTTTTTTTTCGGGGAGGGGGGTATGAACACATTTTGTTTAATGAAAATGTAAACATTACAAATTATTAAAACACACGACTGTCTCAAAATCAGACCATAATTTTCCAGTAAACATAAAATGTTTTGATCAATCTTCACATTTGAGCAGATCCAGACCATTGCTGTTGGTATGATTAACTTTCTCCTACCTTTCGGTCACAGTTTATTTGACTTTTCTTTTATTCAGTTGTTATCATACCTCCAAAAATCCTTTAGGTTATGCTTGTGGAAAAAAAAAATGCATGCCTTCTAGAAGATTGAAAATCATGGTTTCAAAAAATAATTATAAAAAAAAATAATTAAAATTAAGAATATTCCACAGATACCGATCACTTCTGAATGGTAAAAAAAAAAAAACCAAACTATATAAATATTTCAAAAACTTTAATGTTAAAATGCCTCTAATAATTATCTAGATCACATCAAATAGTAAAATTTAATTTACAATCACATGCTTTTTAAAACAGGAGAAGTGGTAACATTCAATTTCCAATTTCTTCTACTAAAACAAAGAATAGTTCTACTGTAGCTTGCAATGTCTATGTCTATGATATGAGCAGTCTTCTAATTTTCATTTTATTCTGCCTAAGAAGCTCAAACAATAATGCTCAGCACAACAATACTGTTTATCCATTTCATGAGTCTCAGATAAACCTGCTGATGGTTGTGGCATTTCTTGGACTGAAATTCATTACTTCGTCACAACAGTTCAATAAATCAAAAGAAACATGTAGACCCCAAAGGGTAGAGAAGGTTCTTTTGAATACCCTCTTTGCTGAACTCCATGCAATAGAGTAATAGAGTTGACCGCTTTCCCCCACCCCCCAACCCTGCCTTTGCTCAAAAGTTAAAACTTGACGCTTCATTTGAAATGTGCAATGAAAAGCCATGAACAGTGAGAATGCAGCACGACACCATACCAACAGAATTTTGAGAATACAGGAAAAAGTACTTCAGATACTTTAGATCTGGAAACGCCACAATGGAATAGAGAGGGAACTTTGTGGTTCTCTATATAACATAAAACACTTCCAGAGATACTAGCCATTACAGTGGATCCAGTTGTTCATTTTTCAACTTCAGTATCTTGTGTCATTCTTCACATACAAGGAAACCAAGATACGTTAAGATACTCAAAATGTCCAGTGTAGTTAGATCTTTAATGATTAGGCATTTTTACAGTGAAAATACAGCTCTCTCCACTTCAAATCCCTAGAAATGATGCATTTCAAAATACAATTAAAATAAATTAAAGTAGCAAATATAAGTACACTCGGGGAAGAAATCGAAACATCTTTCATGAATGACTGAATGAAGCTTGTAAAACTTCATGTATTTTGATTGTTTTGATAATTTCAAGATCTGAAGCAATACATCTGATGTAAACAAAAAAAATAAAGTTATCTAATCATAGTTGTCTGCATCTGAATACTCCATCAGCATGGCACAGATAAGAACATGTGTAATGCAGACAGTTCTCAGGGTATTGGGCTTACAAGAATTGAATGTTGCAGAATCATAGTGGAAAGAGCTCTCAGAGACTAAAGTAGATATCTAGTTGAATACACTGATTGAAAATTTAAAGTATCAAGGAGTTATCCAAATTCACATAGGTCTTTCAGACAAATGGATGCTATACTACTTATAGTCCTACCAAGTATATTTAAGAAAAATATATGGTAGGATTTTCTAACTAAAGACTTGTGAGATTTTTTCTGACATAATTTGTTCAGTCTTGTATTTGGAAACAATTGATTTGTCAAGTTGCTTTTCTCTTAAAAAAATGAAAAGGAAAACTAAGCCTGAGCCATACACCTGATCAAAACCTGACAAACAAGATAAAAGCAAACTAATAAGATTTTGTAATTAGCAGTGTATGTCAATTTTAATTGTATGTGTTGTAATTGACTCCACCTATAATTTATAGTATTTCATTCTGATGCTCATCTGCTTATCTTTTTCCCACGTCTACCTAGAATGAGTTATATATGAGTAAAAATAGATCAATATTTTTAAAGCACTGGTTTTATGCATGAAGGAGAAGGCCTCTGTATTTCCCCAAAATGAAAGATCTAATTTTTAAATGGAGTGAATATTTTCTCAGCAGTCTGTACTGAATTTATCAATTACCAGCTGACTCTTAAGACTGGTCTGAAATATATGTAACTTTTGGCAAGTTAGGAAGGATTATGGAGGGATAAAAGTACTTATCTGAACTTTTCTTGAGGGCATAAAACAACACTTACTATATCAGCCAGGAGTTGATGTACATTATTGAATACAGCTGATAAAATACATGAGCTCGTAATTTCATATGGTTACCTGAACCTTGTATTCAGGACAAGTGTAGAAGTTTGTGATTGCTTTTGTTGAACTTCATGAGATTTCTGTTCAATAATCTCTCCATCCTGTTGACTTTTCCCAGAATGCCCACCATACTCTCCAGGATTTCATCTTCACTCCAAATCTGGTAACACTAATGAAATTTGCCAATGGTGCATTCCATTCTATCATTCAGATTGTTAGACAGACAATAGGAATATTAAAGAGTACTAGCTTTGCATGTCACTGGCAACCTAGTCGCCAGCTAGACTTAATGCTATTAAAAGTCAAGATGGGACATTTTAAGGAACACAAGACATATGTAGAAATCCATCTTCAACAGCTTGCTGAGGAGAATTTCTGAATCCCACTTTACATGAACTTGTGCACTGGTAGCCTGGTGTTATAGATGTTGATCTAATTAACCTCAGAAATAGGGCCCGAAATAAGCTTGCCAAATGTGCACTAGCACTTTTCCACATCCTATTCCTGCACGGATATTCTTCAAACACTGAAACTATGTAATGTGAAAGAATGTCTTTTACAAATAAATAAGAAGCAAGATACTCAAGGTCCAGTAAGGCAGAAATCTCAGAATTCTTACATTGGTAGATTCCCATGTATATCTTCACTTTAATTTACTATGAAGAGTAGTGGGATAGCAAAATGGACTCCCCTGCACACAGACAAATTTGTCACTTCTCAACTCGTTCATAAATATATATTTTGAGAGGTTTTCTGATTTATAAAGTTCTATTTTCTGTAATATATCCCTAAAACAGGGATTCTATTTATATAATATATATTTATATATGATATTTATATTTATATATATAAGATTATATTCTGCTCTATTTTACAAAAGATGAAAAATTTAGTAGGTACTACACTATTATATTGAACATTTTTCTTCATTTCTCATTCTAGGGTGAATGTAAAGCTGGAATGTAAGATAAAAAATAATACATTGGAATTACTTAGTATGTTTTGAAACTTTCAATTAGCCTCCTTTGTACATATCATTTATTTTTCCCTCACTGCTTGTAGTTAAAATCATGTTGATTTTCTCTGTATAAATGTATCTAGAAACTTTAATTATGCTTTACCATCTTACCTTTGAGGTGATTATAAATCATCTGAATAATATCCTGCATAAAAAAAATTATGCAACTCACTTGGTTATTCAGCATTTAGTACTTAAAATACATAACTAATGTGTAATAAATCTTGAGTTTCTAGAAATTTTTGTGACATCATGAGTAATTGTAATGATGTGATTATACATCATATACCAGAATCATAATTGCATTCTAATTATGCAAGAAGAATTATTTATACTAAAACAGGCGATTAGGTTTAATTATACTAATGATGTAAATGTGCAAGAATTAACTGAAATGGATTTGAAAAGGAACTAGGGAAATGTATACAAATAAAGCACATTTGACTGCTGAAAGAAAAAAAAAGCAAACTTCTCTTTGTTAAATGTTAAGTCTTAATTATATATTTGAAACATAATGCAAGGAAGTTCCCCGAGGTCATTTTTCATCCCAGAGCTGCTGCTAACTGCTGCTATTCTCTGGCCTCTAAGTAGTAAAAGGTTTTTTATTCTTCAGAGTTGTTAAGCCAGATGGAGAAAGAATCTCTTAAGAATGCACTCCAGAAGAAGAATCTGAGGTTAGTTACTACATAGTGAAAATAAATTCACACTTGTGCTTTTCATATTTTCCTCAAAATAACTAATTGTTGCATGCAGGTACCTCTAACTTAACTTCTGACTTTGTCAGAATTTGCTTTCTTGCCCGATAACATTTTTGTTCTCACACCTCTGTCTTACATCCTTCTATCCTTGTTTACCATTAGCCAAATCTAATTATGTTTGGAGAAAATCCCTGTCTAGAGTGACATACTCATGCATCAGATTACAACCTGTTGTAAAGCCTGTAAAACTTTGATCTACTTGCTTTAATTTGGATTCATATAAAAAAATCTTATTTTTAGCACAGTTTTCTTTATGCAATTCACAGTTTAAACCAAAAGCTTATTAAGAAAGTAAAGGAATACTCAACATTACAGTCTATAAACAGAATAAATGATATATGGGCAAATTATTCACTGTTCCACAACTATGAGTAAACTGCCTATTTAATGTACACATTGATAATTTCCTGCCCCAATAAAATAAACTAGTATATCAGACCTATATGTTTGTGGATGTCTGTATAGATTGCATGTATGTATGTACACATATATGCATATATGTATGCAGATTTTTTGATATGCATATTTCATACTCATATATATGAACATCATTCTAAATTATGGAAGCTGTTGATTTCATTCTACGATTTTAAATGAGATTTTTCCTCATTAGTGCCAGTATGTCTGGATTGGGAAGAAATACTGGTTATGAGTCTTATTCTATGGGAACATCATCTCTGTCATCCTTTTGTGCTTCTGGTCAGATTGGAATAATGAAATATTATGAAATGCTTCAGAGAAAAATAACTTTTTGATTTCATAATTTTACTTTATTCCAGATACTCAAAAAGGTTATTATAAAGTTATGATACGATCATTAAAAAGAACTTGTAAATCTCATCATGAAACTTTATCAGGTACTACTTTAGAAAAGCATGATTTCATTTGTTTTGGGAAAGTGTAACATTGTGTAATCTCTCAGCACACACAGTGATATCTTAGCTCCATTTTCAGATCTTGACTCAAGCACTCCTGACAAAAAATTGAAAACTTAGGTTATTAGTTCTGCCTTGATCTTCTTCACTGTATTCTAGAAAAAACAAATATGCAATGGTAGATAGATGGGTGACCCCTCTTCTGCACTTCTGCATTTATCTTGTGAGCTTGTACTGCATCAAAAAGCTTACAGTTGTAGTACAAGCTTTATTCTGGCTAGGTAGATAAATCTCATGCAAGAAGAAGTGGTTTGTTTTCAGGTCAAAACTTTTCTCCAACTTTTAAAATGCAGAGGTTCAAAACATGGTAATTTGGTGTTTGCTTAACATAATATCTGCTGCAAGCAAAGCTGAACTTATAGGGCTCAGCAGCGGTTGTATAGCATAAGAAGTCCAGTTTTTTAAGGAAACTGTCTGTTATTTATTGTCCACCTGTAAGCCCTTTCTATCAACTTCTGAGAATAACAACCAATTTCAATCAAATTGAAAATTGGAAGGAAACGACAGAGGAAATTAACTTCTCCCAAAAGTTCTGTCAGCTGAGCTGATGCAAAAATTAAAACCTCTCCCTGATGAAATAAAGGCAGACTAACTCTTCCTTTACATTGGCAGCCATGAACTCATCAGTAGGTACCAGTTATTCTCAGAATAAATGGCTTCTATACTGTCCTTAAAAATAAAGGGGAACAAGAAAGGTAAGTGGGGAAAGCTCACAGTCATAGAAAGCCAGGCTACCTCAATGTCTGTAATGTTTCACATTTGTTTGTGAACTTTCCTACTCAAGTTAGTTTCTTCTTACTTATACAGGATTGTCAAATTTCACCCGAATAGATATCAGATATGCAAACGTGTCTTTTGGGTAAGGTTTCAATTCTAGGGTAATAATTTTTCTGCATGCATAAGAAAGCTGAATTTAAGACTACAGCTGAAACTTAGAGGTTGAATAAGTTAACAGTGCAAGTTGAGACACACATGGGATTATGAAAGCAAAACTAATTTCCCAACACATTTCTAGAACTTGTAACAGTGACTTGGTTCAAACTTATTCAGAAATATTTTTTGTACCTATTGGTTTTCAATTTTTGACTTAAGATTGATTAAGAAAGGTATTCTTGTCTACTTCTGCTTTAATATCACCAATAAAATTATGCTTGTCAAAAGTCACCCCCAAGCAGAGGAAAAGAGCAAGAATTTTTTTTAAAGAGATCCTTTTATTTAATACTCTTAAATTCAGAGATACTACTCAGCAGTAGAGAAATGGAAAACAATTGTTATAGTAGATTATGGAGAGGCAAAGAACATTTGATGAGAATTCAGGGATGTGTGGAAAGTAAGAATGGAGAAGTGTTCTGTTTTGCTATACATGCCTCATGTTCATGGAGCCTGTAGTGCTGAGAGGAATTGACTAGACTGTGACTCAGCCAAATTGTAATGGACTAGGCAGTCACTCCTCACTCCAAACAGCTCTTACTAATTTTTAAACTAAGCTGATGTAATGTTAAGGCTGTGACACAAACTGACAATTGAATGAACTTTAGTTAGCACAGTAAGAATCTATCCCTTAGCCTTTTACTCTCTGGACCAGTGCTGCCTTCTGACCTTCAAGCACAATTTACAGTATAGTTACTAAAATAAGTGGTTTTGACCATAAATGGAGTGATAAATCACTGTTATGTTTCTTAGAGGGACATGAGTGCTCATTCTTTTGGTCATTTTATCACATGGGCTGAATTGTCTGGTAGGTCAGTTTTGTACCTAAGTTTGTGTAAGACAGCACAGTTAAGGCTTAACTTTGATCACCATTTTCAATGAGGTAGTTTGTACAGTTTCCTTCTATTCTCCAACTATACCACATTCTAAACATTCTAAACATGAAGAGGCCTGAAAGTCTTTTACACTGGGTCCTGCGAGATGCTGAGAAGCCGAAGAGCTGAAATACAGCATTTTGTCACTTATTTCTCCCTTTCATATGCTGAGACCCACTGTTTAAATATTATAAAAACTCTTTTTAGTTTTTCTTTTTTTTCTTTTCTCTTTTTTCTATTCTTTTTTCTTTTTTTTCTTTTTTTTTCTTTTTTTCTTCTTTTTTCTTTTTTTCTTTTTTTCTTTTCCCCAGAAACGTATTGGCTGCAGGGCAAATTTCTCTCTCAGCATCTGTTCAGCAGATTACTCACATACTCAGATTTTCCTGCTCATTCAGCATGTTATAGATCATTACAGTGTATTAAATCTTCTTCTGGTTAAAATAGAGTGATTTGGGCAGAGAGGGACCAGATGAGGTTTAACAAGAGTAAGTGTAGAGTCTTGCACCTAGGGAGGAATAACTGCATGCACTAGTACATCTGGGAGAGTACAGTGAAGCCATGGGTGTCACGTTTCAGCAGTGACAACAGTGACAGTGGATCACCTCTGCTGATGCAAATTTTTACAAGCATGACATGCAAGCTCTTGTTCATTGCTGACAAAAAATGCATAGCTACCGGTGGTGACTGTGTTGAAACATAATGTTTTGTTACTGACAGTTTGTTCTTTCAAACAGTTATTGTATTCTTTGTATCTTTTGTAGTATCCAGGGAAATACATCAGGCATTACTTTTCAGATGACATAAATGTAATATTCAAGCTGAGAGAATGGCTATTTAAAAAAAAAATTTGGAACAATGTGAGAGTGATTTCCACATATTCTCAGCTGGGTTACAATATAAGTCAATCTTTATCTAGACATTTCTTATCTCCTTTTTCTGTGTCTTAGCTAAGCTATTGGTCAGCTTTGATCAACTATTTAAAGAATGGTTTGAAAGTTAAGTTCTTATAAGTTCTTATGAATAGCATGAAGTTGAAAAACAGTCATGAGAACTATTTTGCTTGTTTGTTTTGTAGAAATAGCCATCAGGTTTCTGCTTGTCATTTAGCTAACACAATTCAACCATTATGAGCCACAGTACATGGCAAGTAAGTTTGTAGTAATGTATGTCACTGAATGCCAAGCACTCCTGTCCTCTGTTACCTTTACTAGGAGTATTCAAAAATATTCCAGAAGGTGGATTATCTTTACATATATAACAGTAAGACAATGACAGAACTTATCAATTTCTATGTAACCTGGAAGTAACCTCACAGAATAATTTCTGAAAAGTAAAAACAGTAATTATCCTATGATTTCCATTTAATAAACATGTAATTTTACTAGACATGAAAATAATAGTAATAAAAAAAAGGCACCCACTTTGGAAATCTTTATTTTGCATATAAGAGAGATTGACAGAAGTATTCTGGTACTTACCTAAAGTGAAACTCTTTACCTAAAATAACTAGTGATATAGTATAAAATGGGGATTTGTGAGGGAAAAAGAATGTCCTTTGAATAGCGGAAACGGTGAAATTAATCAACCTTTTCCTAACAGTCCACATAATTTCTTCACTAGGATAAAGACTGAAGTAAAGGGTTTAAAAGGCACAAAAAACACACGGGCCAAGAGCACTAGCTATGGTCAAATGATTTACTCATCATCATTAGACTACATATGCAAAGCTTTTGGCCATTGTGTTCCCAGCTGGCAGCTACCACTAACATCTGGGCCATTAACATCAGAATTAGCAATCTAGAGAATTGTTCCTTCTATCACTTCCAGCTAATACTGGACTCCAATTAGAGCTCTTCCAGGCCCACCTGCAAAAATGTCTAACAGATTCAAAAATCCAAATGTTAAAGCCAAAGGAAGGTTACATGAATAGAAGATAAGACTACAACTACTCAGCATATTATAGGTAAAAGGATTGTTCTACTAATTCTTTAGCAAAGGACTGAGGAGACCATTTCCTTAGATAAAGAACTAAAATAATTTCGTCAGGTGTATGTTCCTTGAGTGCAGGTCAGGTAATAAAATCACAAGTTCTTAAAGGTAAACAAAAATCTTATTTCTTTGTAAAGTGATTTCCCTCTGCAAGAACCATTTCTACTCAGGACCTAACACTTAATCAGCAAGTGCAGAAATGAGGAATGAGTGTTTATTTATTTATGATTTTGCTTTATTGTAGCTAACATTAACATAAAAATCTTAAAACTTGCAGGTGACAAGGGTTTCCACTACTTTTCCTACAAAAATGAACACAACACTGCTACCTTTCCTTGTCCTCTTAAATGTATATTTTTTAAATTCATTACATCCTTCATGTTTAGTTTTAATCTAAAAGTGAGCATCCTGAAACTGCAGTTTTTAATTTTATAACATCAGTGCCTCAAGCTTTTGCTTCTCTCAAAGAATAAGCTGAAGTAATAGCTGAAGTGATCCTTGGCTCTTTTTGTTTGAGAAGTTTGATATAAGTACACATCTACAGATATGTTAATCTCTGTGATAAGAGGGAATTAAAACATTTTGTTCTAGAAGTTGCATCTCTATTTTCTGTTCCTTTGAGATTTCGAAGCTTTATACCTCATTTCCTCTCCTTTGTAATTCTAACCCTCACCATTTCAAACATACAGGCATCAAAAGGAAGTAGATAGAAGTCAGTTGTGACTTAGGGTTTATTTGAATGAGATTTCTTCTCTGTTTTTTGTTGGCCAGTAGACCAGTAGACAGAGTTATGCATGAGGGTCGTAAGTCATTGGACTTTTCATGACTTTATGTTAACTTACATGTATCCTAGTGTTATACTGATATCAAAGTTTCCAAATGCTCATCAGCCATTAATGAATTCAAGAGAAACTTACAACATATGGGAGATATGGCCCAAAACTGGATAAACTTATCACATTTCTCTTTTTGCTTAAGAGAGATTCTTCTTTATGTCTTTCTCCTCCAGTTCATCACATTTAGAAAAGTTCCCAGTTGCATACAGTTCAGCCAGTTACATGAAAGTTGTAAAGTAATTCAGTTTCACCTTAGTAGTGCTGATGTATAGATGTCTCTTCCTCTAAAATAACATGATACTTACTCTTTGAACTTGATACTTGAACTTGAGTGAAGCAAAACATCATGCTGAGGAACTGAATTTCTGTTAATTTGATTTCAGAATAGTACATTCATTTCATTTGCACATGTAAAGAGAACACTGCAGTTGGTTATTGTCAAATGCACAGGATTTGTTTTGACTGTTGAGATAAACTATGATGATTCCAATGTGCATGAGATACATGTATACTACTGTGATTTCAAATGTGGAGATGAAAATCAGTGGCAAAATGAGAACTTATACATAGAAAAATCATATACAGTTCGCATCTTAGAGGAGTCCCAATTTGGATATTGTGCCATCTGCTAAGCTATAGAATAAGGATGTTCCACTTCCCATTGTTCAGTAAATCAAATTTCTATTAACTAATAATGAAAGCATGCTCAGCTGTCAGCAAATGGAGAATTTTTCATTGGCAAAAACTCTCTATATGCTTTATCAGGGAAAACAATTTTGTTCAGCCTGTCAATCAAAGCATTTATGACTCTAAACTAGTAGGCAAACTGCAATGGCATCACAATTATTTATTTTCAAAAATTCTGATATTTGAGGCAGCTTTTGTTATTCTGCTGATGCCTAAAATGCTTTATTATAAACAACAACACAACACGGAAAAATAGATCTCCAGCATAAATAGATGGACAGAGCTTTACCAAATCCTTTGTTACTACACTGACATATCATCCATTAATCTCGATTTTTGTATAGTCAATATAAAAGTAAGGCAAAAGAATTTGTATGAGAAAGTCAACTACTTTAGTAACTGGTTTCTCACTAGCTTACTTCACCACTTGAACACACAGATTACCAAAGGAAACTGGGGCCCTATCTCTGAACAAAGGGCAGACATTGGAGCATCTCAGCAATTATTCGCTGGTGCTATAATCAGTCAAACTCTACAATTATTTGTATTAACGCTAATTGCATTAGAAAAAGATGATCTTATGCCATTGGTACAAGACTTAGTGTTAAAGAGTTTCTAGTGCATATTTCACCTTTGCTACTGATTTTCTGTGTGTCGTTAGCCACAGAAGAATGTTTGCCATGATCTGTTTTACTACATGTTGCATTTAGTAAACTTACCATTTTTTTCCTCCCTCATTATGCTTCTTCAAAATTCCAGTGTAAACTAATTGTTCCTCAGGGGTCGATGTTGAATCTGGTCTTGTTCAAGATCTTCACCAATGATGATGTGAAGCTGGGAAGAAAGGCTGACACACCAGAAGGCTCTCCTGCGATCCAGTGGGACCTGGATAGGCTGGAGAGTTGGACAGAGAGAAACCAGCTGAGGTTTAACAAAAGCAAGTGTAGAGTCTTATACTTAGGGAGGAATAACCACATACACCAGTACAGGTTGGGGGATGACTTGCTGAAAAGAAGCTCTGAGGAGAGGGACCTGGGGGTCCTGGTGGATGTCAGGATGGCCATAAGCCAACAGTGTGCCCTATTAGTCAAGAAGGCCAATGGTACTCTGGGGTGCACTAAAAAGAGTCTGGCCAGTAGATTGAGGGAGGCGATCCTCCCCCTCTACTCTGCCCTGGTGAGGCCTCACCTGGAGTATTGTGTCCAGTTCTGGGCTCCCCAATACAAAAAAAAGATAGGGATCTCCTGGAAAGAGACCAGTAGAGGGCCATGAAGATGACAAAGGGCCTGGGGCATCTCCCTTATGAGGAAAGGATGGGCGACCTGATTCTGTTCATACTTGAGAAAAGACTCAGGGGGGATCTGATCCATGTCTATAAATATCTAACATGCAGGAGGCAAAGGGACAAGGCCAGAGTCTTTTCAGCTGTGGATGGCAACAGGACAAGGGAAAATAGCCACAAACTGAAGCACAGGATGTTCAACCCAAATTTGAGTAGGATTTCACATTAGGGTGATGGAGCACTGGAACAGTCTGCCCAGAGAGAATGTGGAGTCTCCTTCTCTGGAGACATTCAAGACCTGCCTGGACACCTACCTATGCAACCTGGTCTAGAGAGCTGCTTTGGCAGGGGAGTTGGACTAGAGGTCCCTTCCAACCCCTAAAATTCTGTGATTCTGTGATTCTGTAATTCATTGGCAGCACTTGGAAACCACTCATGTAAAGGTACCCCAGAAGGATGGTTCACTTCTGCACCATTTATCAGCCAGTTTTTCTATCACTAAAAAATTTCTCAATGAGGATATTTAAGTGGTATCTTTATTTCTCTAGAAAGATAAAAACTGGTTTACCTGAGCTTAGAAATGTTGAGAAAAAAAAAAGGAAAAAAAAGAGAATGCTCAAGGTAGATGAATGTGCTGTGTCTAAACAATTGTTATAAGGCACCAAATATTTCTACTTTGCTGTGTCTTTGCACCAACCATTTATATTGGCTAATTTTTACAACCAGATTATGTCTTGCTTTTGCATAATATCAGGATATGAAAATGAAGGTTTCCTGAGATCTTTCCACTCAGTTACTTCCAAGGAAGAACCATAATTTTATCCCTCTTATTAACCTAATGTTTGGTTTTCTTAATCAGTTTTTCCCTTTTGTTTTATGTGAAGAAAAAAATGGATGAAAGTCCCGCATTATAGCAACAATTAAATTTTAGTAGCATTTGTTGCTGAGTTCTCTATTAGCTGAAGTTATTATTTCTGTTGCTACAGAATACCAATTAGAATTGTTGACCACAGTCAGTACAAAAAATATGCCTTTTCTACTAGGTCCACCATATGTCACATAGGCTGCAACATATTCATTGTAGTATGATTGGTAGTTATGAAAATTACTACTTTCCCCTGAAAATGAGGTACAATTCTCAATATATCAACATCTGAAAATATCAGGAACAGACAGCTTGAAGTTTAAACCACTGCCTAAGCTATTAAGAAGTTTAACCCACTGCCAAGCTAATAAGAATTAGAAGCATGAAATGGCCTATAATTTCCAAATATCTCTCACTGTTTTTCAAAATTGAATGAAATTCAAGTTGCTTCATTTTGTCATGTAAAAGCATCCATACTTCCTAACATTACATGCAGCCAACAAAGGAATATTTTACCTATTTGTAACTTTCCAAATTTATGTCTTTTTGACAAGTGTTTCTAAGCTAGACCTCCATTTCAAAGCAAATATGTTTCAAATCATGATGGAGAGATGCCTTAACACTTTTTGTGGAATTATCAAAACATTTTCAGTGTATAAAATCTGTTTCTGAGAGGCGTAGCAAAAAATAGTGTTCTTGAACTTGAAACTTAACATGGACTATTTTGTAAAGAATGGAACATCATCTGACAAGTTTTCAAAACTGTAGCACAAAATAAAAGAAATCATGCATATGAAAAATTATATGAGCTCACTGTGTTAAAAAGCATTCAGTCTTTTGTGGAAATATCACTCTTTCAAGACAATCCACTTAAGCTTCTAAGTGATATGATAAAACAGTAACCACAGATAACGAAATTTGGGCAAAATATTTGAAAAAGGAAGTTCAACAGAGGACTTCTTTATCAGTTTAAGAAAACTAAATCTCTTGTATTTCATGATAGAGTATGAAATTTGGAACTCAATGATTTTATCGTTTTCAGTGATTCTTTAGTATGAACTCTAATGGGTTTGGTTAAAATACAATCAGATTCAGGTGGTGATCTTACAATGAATTCAATCCTATATTTCAATTTAATTATTAATACAGATTAGAATTTTCACTTGTTATATACTACAAAAGAAAGACAGAGAGAAAGAGAAAGAAAATGAGAAAGCAAGAAAGGAGAGGAAAAAGTAAAGGAAGGAAGGAAAGGAAGCAAGGAAATGAAAGGAAATAAGGGAAATGATAGGGAAATGAAAAAGGAAATGGAGAAGGGGAAGGGAAGGAAAGGGAAAAAGAAAAATGAAAACTACACCAAACAATCTAATGGTTTTTAGCCAGAAAGAGTGGAAAACATCTGAAGAAAGGTCGCAGTGAAACAGTGCTTTCCTTATAACAAAAATATTTCACAAGAAGATAAACTTCCCATTACTAGCTGCATTTCTTGACATTTTATCATTCCTATGTTTTCTCTAATTAATCTTGGCCTCAAGGCCAAAAGCATTCTCTTATGGTGATAACAATAGACATACTGTGTATATACATTTCATATTCAGTTTCTTTCCCAATTAAGTTCTAAAGCAATTATGGTCTATGACTGCATTTTTAACAGTTTCTATCTGAGGTTCTGCAGGATCCTGAAAATTTTAATTACATAGTGAAACAAATGAAAAATTGCATAGGTCAGAGAATTTTATATGGACTACAAACAAAACAGAACATACATAATGGTAATATTTTATAATAATTAATCTAGAAGTTTAATGTAGTGTGTTATAACATTAAGTGCTATTTAAAACATACTTTATTTTCCAACACATTTTAAAAGGATGGTGTGGGCCAGTTACAGCAGAACTAAACAGATCCACTGCTTCCATTAGAGATGCCATTATAACCATTAGGATCTCTGATTTCAGCAGAACATGTATGTATTGGATTGATTTCTCAATATGTAAAGCAATCAGTATGACAGAAAGTAGAAGTAATGCTTGACACTTTTAGTTGTTTTTTAAGGCAGCAATAGACATCACAAACTGTTCAATAGCATAGACAAAATTTCAGTTTGTTAAGGCAAACTTAAAAATCTGATAAAAAAAATACAATATGTAAGGAAGGAAATATGATTCTGAACATCAACGGCACACAAACAACAAAACTACAGGCCTTTTAGTTAAGACACTTGTAAGGCTCAATAAAGCAGTCAATTCCATATGGCACTTAGTTGCATCAGAATATATGGCCATCACCAATTCTAAATGTGAATTTCATTTCACTATATTGGAAGTTTTTGCAACAAAAGCTCTTCTTTTTTCTTTTGTTCCTGTTCTTCTGTGAAGTTTAAAGTAGATTTACAATAACCTATGTGAGTCTCTGAAAAGTATTTTTTCAAATTAAAAGTAAAATACAACAAAAAGAATCTTAATCCAAAAGGAGATGTGTGGAAAAGACTGCTGTGATGCACTCTTATCTACTCTCTGATGATTCTACATACAATAGCACCTCATTTTGAAAGTACATTTTAGCTGAATCAGTGGTTCTGCTAATAATATTCTATGAGTTCAAATAATAATAAAAATATATATTACTAAAACCAAGGACATTTTAAAACATCATGTGAAAGATCTTAATCTCTACAACTCTTGCTTTCTTCCCTTCTTCATTCATCCATGCTAAATACATAATGTTATTATATTCTGGTTAAGTGATATGTCAATATTTCTGAAGAAATAAAATAATTTATTGGATGGTTGCAGCCAAAAAGTTGTGGTCAACAGCTGTGTCCAGGTGGAAGACAGTGATAAGTGATGTCTCACATGGGTACATCTTGGGGCAGGTGCTCTTCAACATCAATATTAATGACATAGACAGTAGGATCAATCGCTCTTCAGCAATTTGCAGACAATACTAAGCTGAGTGATGCAGCTGATACAACAGAAGGAAGGAATGTCATCCAGAATGACCTGGACAAGCTTGAGAAATGAGCTCATGTAAACCTAATGAGGTCCAACAGGGCCAAGTGCAGGGTGTTGCACCTGTGCTGGGGCAATCCCAGATATGTGTACAGATTGGGAGAAGAACTTGAGAGCAGCCCTGCCGAGAAGGATTTGAGGGGTTCTCATGCATAAAAAGCTGAACATGAACCAGTATCATGTGCTTGCAGCTTGGAAGACCAACTGTATCCTGGGCTGCTGCATCAAAAGAGGGGTGGTCAGCAGGGAGAGGGAGGTGATTGTTCTCTCTCTTCTATGAACTTATGAAGCCCTACATGGAGTACTGTATGCAGGCCTGGGGCTCATAGCACAAGAAATAGGTGAAGTTGTTGAAGTGGGTCTAAATGAAGGCCATGAAGATGAACTGCAGGCTGAAACATTTCTCCTATGAGGAAAGACTGAGGGAGTTGTGCTTGTTTAACTTGAAGAAGTGAAGATTACACAGAGACCTCATTGCAGCCTTCTGGTACTTAAAGGGAACTTATAAACATGAGACAGACCAATTTTTTAGAAATTCCAATAGTGATCATAGAGTCATAGAATGGCTTGGGTTGGAAGGGATCCAAAGGATCATCAAGTTCCAAACCTCCTATATGGGGAGGGTAGGACAAGGGTAAATGGTTTCAGACTAAAAGAGGTGAGTTTCACGTTAGATGTTAGGGGGAAAATTTTCACTCAGTGTGGTGAGGTGCTGGAACAGGTTGCTCAAAGAAGCTGTGGCAGCCAAATCCCTGTAGTTATTGCATAACTCTGCCAAATTGATGGGGCCCTGGGCAACCTGATGAAGTCCCTGACTCAGTGGTTGGCAACTCTGTCCACAGAAGGGAGTTTGGAACTAGATGATCTTTAAGGTCCCCTCCTTAACCTAAGCCATTTTATGATTCTATTAATTATACTGTTTTGGTCAATAAATATGAGGAATTGTCCCATGGGAACACTTTGGAAAAATGTTGTCTTCTTCCAAAGCCAGACGAATTTGAATAACAGTGCTACTGAATATGACTGCATTTTTTTATGTTTCAATGGGATACAGAAGAGATGCAACCATTTCCTATGCATTTTTACTACATTATTTTTAAAGTAAGATCTCAAATCATTATACTAAATAGTCAAACCGCTCAAAACAAAACCTTCCACTGGTTCTTCAGTCATGTGAAGTTACCACATTCACAGTCCCCTCTATCCTGCTATTCTAGGTAATATTATTCCTTTTCTGTTTGGAAATGTGCACCCTGACAATTAAAAGAGCATACTTTCCTTCTGTTAATACCACTGCCCTTAATTAGAAGCTTTGATGCTTTTCAAGATAGATTAGACAGCAGCCCATCTGTTTAGGCAGAGGTTTATTTAACACTGCATATGCAAGATCTTGATAACTCTAGTCGTATGATTGCCAAACAGCAAATGTGTAATTTGAATGGCTCCCATGTCCTTGAGTGACTTCAGCTGACTGGATTATTTTTTGTTAGTCCTCTATTTTCTTTAGTTCAGAAAAAAGCAAAAACCTTAGTTAGTTCTTCTTTATTCATAGCCTCCATCACATATGCTAATACTTATTAGCTTTCTAGTTAGCAATCTTGCTTGCTAATTTAGTTAAATTTATGACTTGGATTGAGGTATAACAATTAATCCACTGAACTAAAACAATATAAAAGAAGAATTGCTTGTTGTTCTACTTATTTTTTTCACACATCAGTAACAGGAGCAGTATAAGTTACTTTTTAATTTTGCGTATCTATTTCTTTACTTTTCCTTTTTTTTTTTTTTTTTTTTACAGACATTCAATACTGAACTTTCAATTGATAAGATAAATAGAAATTCATACATTTGCTACTCATACAATGCCTTTTACTTCAGGCTCCTTTTGTCAAACATACTAATGTGCTATACATTTCAGAATCACAGAATCATAGAATGGTTTGAGTTGGAAGGGATCTTTCAGATCATCAGGTTTCAACCCCTCTGCTCTAGGCAGGGACACCTTCCACTAGACCAGGTTGCTCAAAGCCCCATTCAGCCTGTCAGGGAGGGGGCATCCACAACCTCATCAGGAAATCTTTTCCAATGTTTCACCATTCTCATGTACTCTAAATCCTCTTCAAATTTGAAACCACTTCCCCTTGACCTTGCGTTAGATGCTCTTATAAAAATTCCCTCCCCAGCTTTCCTGTAGGCCCCCTTTGGTTACTGGAAGGCAGCTGCAGGGTATACTCAGAGCTCTTCTCTTCTCCATGCTAAAGAGCCAAAGCTCTCATCCTTTCCTCATAGGAGAGGTTCTTCAGCCCTCTGATCATCTTCATGGCCCAAAAGCTTGATGTCCTTCTCGTGCTGGGGGCCTTAGAACTGGACACAGTACTCCAGGTGGGGTCTCACGAGAGCAGAGTTGAGGGGCAGAATCACCTCCCTTAACATGTTAGCATGTTACAATGTTCTTAATGCAAGACAGGATAGTATAGCATCCAGGCCTGGGGCCCCCATCACAAGAAAAATGCAGAGCTCTTGGAATGGGTCTAGAGAAGGGCCACTAAAATGATCAGAGGGCTGTACCAGCTCTCTTATGAAGAAAGGTTGAGGGAACTGGGCTTATTTAGCTTGGAGACGAGAAGACTCTGGGGAGACCTCACTGTGGCCTTACAGTACTTGAAGGGAGCATATATACAGGAAGGGGAATGACTGTTTACTTGGGTTGATAGTGTTAGAACAAGGGGGAATGGTTTTGAACTAAGATAGGGGAGATTTAGGTAACATATTAGGAGTAATTTTTCACTCGGAGGGTTGTGACGCACTGGAACACTGAGAGTACACTTGATCCCATGTTGTCTACAAAGATGTTAAATAACACCAGTCCCAACATCTGTCCTGCAGGAATGCCAATCATCACCTGTCTTTATTTGGACACTGAGCTGTTGACCACAACTCTGAGTATTATCATCCAGCCAATTCCCTACCCAGCAAGTAGTCCATCCATCATATCCACTTTTCTCCAACTTGGTGACCAGAATGTCATGCACGACAGGGTCACACACTTTGCACAAGGCCTGGCATGTTGCCAGTTGCTTTTCTTTTGCCCACTGGTGCTGTAACTTCATCATAAAAGGCCACCAAAATGTATTTAAAAATTCGTAGTACAGCAACACAAACTCCCTTATGTCATTTTTTTTTCTTTTGTTATTTGTATTCCACATCATAACATCACGTAGTGCACTGGGGGCTAGAGTTAATGCTCCAGTTTCATAGCATTGATAGTTCAAGGTATACTTGTGTCAGAACAGAAGAACTACATACTGCAAAGGACTTTGAGCTACTTTGCATTTTTCCCTTTTCCACTCAGAAGGAAAGATAAAAACTACTCATGTGTCACAAGACACAGCTCTTTTCCATTTTGGATCTTCCCAGCAGCATGAGCTCCCTAGCTCTCTCACCTTCAGCATTAACATAAAGCCTTCAGTTTCAGACACGTTCTCACATTTTATTTGATTTATTAGCTTCAATTACAATTATATTTTATTATATTGTGTTATTTTGCATTCTGATATCTTATTTAGTATATTAGTTTTCCTCCTCAGATTGTTGCTGCTGTTTTATTTTTAGGCCCATCTCCCTTTTCCCTTTTCCCCTTCTCCTTTCCCAGGTGTGGGCCTGTGGGTCCCACACCCATTCATCATGGAACCAGTCTAAACCAGCCATAAACTGTTGACAAGAACACATCATAGTACAGCAAAGTAAATGATAAAAGGTTAATTTTTATGCCAATAAACAGAAAGTACCAGGGGTTGATATCTAAAAACTGTGGGTTGGCTCACAGCAAAGTTGAGTGTCTTCAGATTTTTTTACATTCTGGCTAATGAGAGTGTTGATTCAATATATTCTAAGAGATATTTATTTTCAAATGAAATATTATTATCTTCAATGTGAATATTAGAAGAAATGTAAAAGGCTGAAGTATCTTTATATAATTCTAACTTCGTGAATTTTGAATCAACAAAACCACCAGAGCCAAATGTCTGGAATCAGAGATCATTTTTATTAATACAAACAAACTCCTTCTGTCTTTGAAAAATAATTCTGAAGGACCAAGTTGTGTAAACACACACTTCTGCTCTTCCAGATTCTGGCTTAATTAACTTTTTTCCATGCTCTTCACTGATAATTACCCTCTGTTTCCTTTATGGAAGCAAGGGATCTCTGCAAGTTGTACTTCAGAACTGCAGGGACTGTTATGATTGTGTTTGGGTTTTAACAATTCTTTAATAAGAAAAAATATATGTGGTTTTGCTTTTAGGACATTTCAAATTTATCCATTTTCCAGCATGTTCGTTTTGTTATTTCTATTCCTTACTACAGTTAAAATCCCATTTATACTCTAGATTACTATAGTTAGTCTTTCAGAAACTATTTAGCATTAACTGTAGATACATGACAATGCAGGGTCACCTAAGACTAGGGCATGTTAAGAGCATTTACTCTTTCCAGTTCACCATATCACACCAAAACAAATCGACTGTGTTTCTAAAATAAGTAATCTGTACTAGAAGAGACTGGTGCTGCCTAGATGCATGCACAGTAGAAACATGAAGTGTTACCCCATGACACATGGAAGACTTACTTGCTAAAGAATCAATAGAACATCTTGCTGATAATCTGATATAACTCCTCAGAATGTATCAAAAGTGAATTAAAATTTCTGTATACAGATATTTTTGTAATATTTACCCACATAGGTGAATGTGGGGTTTTAGAAACATCTAAATTATAATAAGAAGAGATCACTTACTTTAATGGAAACAAATGCAAGTAATCTTATTACTCTTCTTTCACTTTTTTTCCTTAATTCATAGATTCATAGATACATTAGGTTGGAAAGGATCTACAAGATGATCTAGTCCAACCATCCTCCTATCACCATCCCTACCCACTGAACTACTAAATCAAATCCCTTAGCACCTCATCTAAACACTTCTTGAACAGCGCTAGGGACGGTGCCTCAACCACCTCCCTAGGCAGGCCATTCCAGTGCCTGACCACTCTTTCAGAGAAAAAATGTTTCCTCAAATCTAATCTAAATCTTCCCCAGCGCAACTTGTGGACATTCCCTCTTGTCCTGTTAATTGCTAGGAATTTTTACACTGAAAGTAGGACAACTATAACACTACAATAGGAGATAGAAATAAAAATTAATGATATACAAGGGCTCATTCCAAAGTTATACTTCCTATTTTACGTTGATCCACAATGTCAGGCACAGATGTTGATGGTATGGCAGTAGAGGTTGAACCTTCCCTCCAAAACTCTGTTACATTTTGTTGCAGTGTGACACATGGCAGCAGAGGGGGAGTTTGATAGAATGGTGTCTGACATGAAAGTGTGTACAAATCAAAGTTGTGGAACTGAATTTCTCCAGGTGAAAAAATTTGCAACAGTTGACATTCATTGACACTTGCAGATTGTATATGAAGACCAAAAGGTGGATGTGTGCACATTGAAAGTTGGACTGCATGAACAACGCTTTCCTAACAATTATGCCAACATAGCTATGAAACAGTCACCTCTAATGGAATGTGCATTTACAAGCACAGCATGCAGACTATAGTTCATCAGTGATGAAAATGCATGACTAATGGCGGAGACTATGTTGAGAAATAGTTTCGTAGCTGAGAATTTGCTCTATCAAATAGTGTTATTGTACTCTTTGTATCTGTTGTAGTTTCCATGGAAACCACAGAATGTCAGGGATTGCAAGGGACCTTGAAAGACCATCTAATCCCGCAGAATCAATAGGCATTATTGATACTTTCATACTTTCAGAGTAAGCTATGTATTTAGGCATATAGGAAGATAAGTGGAACTAGAATACTCACATCAAAACCTAAATGCATGATATTTTTAGTTGTAAAATAATGAAAGAAGAGTTTATATACTGCAGCCATGAATATTATCTATGAGAATGCCCATCGAAAAAAACTCTCAACATATTGCAGGCCTCAGCATAGGAGAACTTAGATTAGTGATGTCCTTACTGTCCAGCAGTTCACAATGTAGACATAACCTCAGGTCTCTTTATACTCTCAGACGCTACAGAGTATTTGTCATTTCTGATATTCTCTGGATTCCATCTTCCTTTACAGGACAATGTCCATTTTCTGAAATATCTGTGTTCTTTTATTGTCAGATATATTAACCTAGTATTACAAATAAACACACTACTCAAGTTGTTGCATGAAAACATTGTTAAGAGCAAGCTTTCATTAATAATTGGGTTATGCTTTGACCATCAGTTGTCTGACTCTGCTTCAGGGTGATCCTTGTATTAAGAAGCTACATCCTGCCTGCTATTACCAAGGTTATTCCCTCCTGCTCCCTCCATATTTCTTGCCTCAAGATAGTGATTACATTCTCTTCCAATTACCTCAGTACTAGCTTAAAAAGACATCACTATTTTATCTCCACTGGAATGACTTACACTGCAAAGCATACAAAAGAATCCTAGTTAGGCAAAAAGACCAGGTGTTTCTGTCATCGTTTTTCAGTTTCAGCAAAGGAAAAGCTTGGCCAACATATTTTTTCTCTATTTATTACTTGAACAAGAGAAGATTTTTTTTTTTTGCAGAGACTTTTAATATAAATCTCTAGCTTTTTTGGAAAAACACATCTAAAGGAGGAAATAAGTGATACTGTGAACAGGAAAAAGTGGGAGGATTCAAAAAATGGGTGCATATTGTGCATCTTCTCTATCTGAAGAGGCTTTTATTGTAAGCACAAAAAAATATTGAAGCTAGCACTCATATTAAAGATTAGCAAAGGAGAATGGTGAATGAGGATCTGTTACAGAATTTCATAAGGCATCACACTCACCACTCTTTTTTAGAATATTTTCTTCTTTTTAACAATTATATAAATGATGCTCTGAGTTTATCTGATAATTGTCTGTATCATCTTGGAGCTGAGCTACTTTTCTGCAGGACATTCAGTTTTGCTGCAATTGTTTTTCTTTCACTACAATGAAAAATTTGATCTCTGAATAGTTATGAACTCCTTATTTTACAGTGCTTGTTCAAGTTGCTTTTGCTTTACCTAATAAGCTGCTTTATCTCAACCCCCAAGTTCTCACACTTTTACCTTTTCTCTCTCACCTCCACTTGGGAGGATGTGTGAGTGGCTGCACGGTACTAAGCTGCTACTGGGGTTAAACCATTGCCTTAAAAATTTTCTAAGATAACTTCTCAGTTCTTGTACTTTAAATCATGCAGGCATAAGTCCTCTAATTGTTCATCTTATCTCTCACGCTGAGACATATAAATTCTAAGTGCATGAACGTGTGTGTTTGATATGTATGCATTCTGACACAATTTGTAAATTACAAAAAAGATTAAGCATAAATGAAGCATAAATTAATGTGTATGTGAATGTGAATTTATCAGAATAGAAAGGTACAGAAGAAAAATTCAAATAATTTTTAATATTGTTTTTGGAGAAGAACAAGATATAAACTTATTTGTTCACTTACCTAATTTTATTATTTCATTGCCATATACAGTATTTTATTATTTTATTATTTGCACTTTCACTAGTAGTCTCTTAGTAAGTTTATTTTCTCCTGCTCTGACACTATCCACTAATTTTGGGCACCTCAGCAAGTTTTGCCATTCAGACTGCCTTAGCTTGATATGGTAAAAGGATCTCATTGGATATCAGTATATGGGAGGAATAACTGCATGCACCAGTACAGGCTGGGGGGTGACCTGCTGGAGAGGAGCTCTGAGGAGAGGAACCTGGATGTCCTGGTGGATGATAGGTTTGCCATGAGCCAGCAGTGTGCCCTGGTGGCCAAGAAGGCCAATGGTATCCTGGGGTGCATTAAAAACAGCGTGGTCAACAGGTTGGGGGAGGTGATCCTCCCCCTCTACTCTGCCCTGGTGGGGCCTCACCTGGAGTGTGTAAGAATTTTTTCACAGTAAGGGTGACAGAGCACTGGCACAGACTGCCCAGAGAGGTGGTGCAGTCTCCTTCTCTGGAAAAGTTCAAGACCTGCCTGGACGCCTACCTGTTCAACCTGGGCTAGAGAGTTGCTTTGGCAGAGGTTGGACTAGATGATCTCTAGAGGTCCCTTCCAACCCCTACAATTCTGTGATTCTGTGAGCTATGTTTATTGTGTGTTATTTTTTTTATTTCAATAATTTATATTCAGTTTGCTCATTGTCATCACTGATTTAAATCTAGCAGAGAGAGAAAATGAGAATTTGCAATCATGATATACATATAGACAACAAAATAAAAGATAAATCATATACTGCCACCTTCTCTGATCTTCTTAAAAATACATGTTTTGTTTCTCTTTCCCCAGATCATGTGCTAGAACTGGACACAGAAGACTATAAATTGTCATAGCAATATAGGCAGTAGACCATATAGATAATACTGTACTTAAGACTTCCTGCTTATCTTTCCTAAGCCTTTCTGGCAGAATGCTTCCAGCTTCTTGCTTGATCACTGTAACTTAAATCAGAAACTTTCAATATGATCTACAAGTTATCCTTATTGCTAATGCATTTTGAAATGGGATATACTTAGGATATAATGCAGGCTATGGCTTCAAATGGATGTTTTAGGTAACTACTTTCCAATTGTATGAGCAGATGATCAACAGAGGGAAAAATTGGTTATTACATTCCCAAGAAATCAATGCATATCTTGCCAGACTTTCAGGATGCTGGAAGCTCCTAGCATTTTCATCACAAACTGCTTACAGCAGTTTTTAAACCTCTTTGAAACACTGTCCATAGCAGCTGCGTTTGAGCCTCACACACAGCAGCAGCTCAGTCCTGTGGAGTCTCCACCGCTGGCTTGCAGTTTATAGGACATCGTACAATCTTCTGCTAGATGACTTCCACTTCTAGAAGAAAACCTCTGTCATGTATATTTATGGTACCACTTTGTATTGCTAAAGATCTTCCCCACATTAGGTAATCATCCTGTGGTCAGCAAAAAAAAAGATTCTTTCATACTGATCTGGCTGACAGTTAGAAAAGGGCTCGCAGAGAAGACAAAGAAAATAAAATCAACTGTGCAGAAAAATCTGGCAACAAAGTGATGGAGACATGTTACAAATTGATTATCTTAATGATTTTTTCCAAGCTAAATGATTTTTTGATTCTATGAAAAGTTAAATACATTCTCATCCATGGTAAAGAATGTATAATTGTCTAAAATGATACATGTTGTATGCTGATACATAAAAATAGGTATCAGATTTCCACTATTATTTTTTAGATGACGCCACATAAAACTGTGAAAATCTTGCCAACAGTGAAGAGCAGTACCTTTGGTAGACTTCAGGAGACATTCCAGGCCTAATGGTGCTGAGTATTAGGACTCAGACACAGAATGAATCCTTTCTTTGTCAAAATGTAATAGTGAGTTGTTAGGGAATAACAGGTTATGACAAACATCTTGTTTCCAGAGTTTAGCAAAGACTTGCTTACAGTAGCTGGAGGAAAAAAATGCACTATCTATTATTCTTATCTCCTAAGATAGCTTAAATGCATCTTTATATAATCAATTTATTTTTTTTTCTTTACTTATATAATCAATTTATTTCAGTCTTTTTATTTTTTTCTTCCAAATCTGCTATAGTAATGTTTGACAATGGACTACAGTTAGTGGGAAAGAGTTTGACCCCTTAACAATGCAATGTTCTTCAAGTATTTCACTGTTAGCTCCCTTACCTACAGTCAAAGGAAGGATCTATGGGACTATCAACCATAATCTGAATTTACACCTGATAAATATGGAACATGAACCAGAAAGAATCTATGAAGATATTTTGCTGAATGAGAATAAAACTGTCTAAAAGTGAAATAAAAGATGCCATTATGGACAGCTTGGAGCTACAGCAAGCAACTGGCAAAAAAGCAAATAATTTGGTGTGGATGAGATTTGAGCTACAGGCACTTCAGTACTGTTGCTGCCATTTTGGTTTAAAAATGGTAAATCGTATTATGGGTGACTATTGAATAGAGATAACCTATATGCTTTTGCACGTGGTAACCAATGTTAACTTATTTGTGAATACTTTTCCAGTGACTTTAAAATATTTTCTGTTCTAGTTGTGCTAGACTGCATGTACTCAGAGAGAAAGCTGCATTTGTCTTGGCTTAATTGTTACTGATAAAGAAAACCTAAGAACTATCTCACCTCATAAAGGGGATCACAGTCTCAACAGAGGTGCTTGAGACATCTGTATTCTGTATCTCTTTTACCCAATGCCCCAGCTCACTGTCTTTATGACAAAAGTAGGAGAGGCAAACTGCAGCACACACATTTTGATAACACTCAGGCAGCTCACAGGGTTTCCAAAACGTCAGTAAAACACTGCCTCCTATGTAAACTACTATGGAAAATTATACACACTAGTTTTACCTGCATAAAGCAGACTCTCTATTCAAAATACCTAATGAACATTTTTGAATAATAATTTATTCTGGATAGATTTCTGTTACCACCTGTAGCCTGCTGAAAGTGTAATTTTGACACATAAGTTTGAATAAGCACAAAGACTGAACGTGAAAATAATTTAGATAAGAGCTCCACTATTTATGTTTGAAGATTTAAGCGATGTACCTTGCACAAAAAGAATTCATGAATATATATATTCATATATTGCATATTATATATATTTATACATATACATAGGTGTTTTGTGGCATTCATTTTCCTAAGATAGTAGCCTTGGTACATTCATTTCTACAGGTTTGAAATTGAATCATATTAAATGCCAGACTCCTAGTGTTCATGTTTTTGCAATTTGTTGTCTTAGGCCAATTGCTTCAACTTTGTCTTGCTTTGTTTATAATCTCTAAGGCAAACTGTTGACTTCAAGCTTTGATTGCAGGTGGTTTGGGAGTCATTGCTAATATAGAAAACATCAGAAAGCCCAATTATGGTCCATTACTCATTTTTAGTACATACATTTTCTGATTTTTGATCACAGAGGGTTTGTAAAAGGTGAATAAAAGACTTTTGAATAGGTTCCTTGGTGGTACATTGTAAACTTCAATTATTTGTTCCCAGAAACATTTCTTTTTAAATAGAGAAGTGAAATCTCTTTTAAATGGAGCATGATTCAGAAACCCCTACTAAAAAGGTATTAAACATTCCTTCATTAATAACAGTAATCTGGAATCCCAGAGTGCACTGCCATTTTAAAATGTAGATCTAGAGATGTACTTTTTTTCCCCATAGTCCATTATTAAGTTGAAGTCATTTTATAGCTGCAGAGCGGTAGCCACCTCTTTTTCCTGAGGAGGAGGACAGCACGCTGTTAATGCACAGCTGTCACTCACAAAGGTGACTGCAAAGCAATTGGACAAAATCATTAGTCTGTAACACAAAAAATTTTCATCCCCTGTACTTTTTCCTAGATTTTTTTATGGCTTCCAAAATGCAATAACCCACCACAACCAATTCATACTACAACTATAGTATGATGACAAAGCCAGATGAGTCAAAGAAAGCAATTTTTGTTTTCATCTCAACTTTACCTCTGTCACACACAGAAACTGGTGAATTCTCTCTCATACATATCAACTTTCTGCAGCCTCTGATTTCAGAGGGAAGGGTTTGATTTTCCTGTTTCCAAAAATGCTGGTTCATTAGCCAGGCAAAAGTTCACAGAGAAGCTGTCAGGTTCCTTAGGCTGTGCAATCACATTTTGTTAAGTAAAATCATCAAATGTACTTGAAAAAAGCTTAACTTCTGCTCTCAGCATACAGTCTCAGTTCTGAGTGTCAGGGTTTTTTGTAATTTATCAAAAGAAGACGATTGTACTTTTCACAAGTAGCAGAGAAGTGTAATGGAGAGCCAGATGACAGAAGGTCTGTCACCTGATATGCTGACATTTTCCTGTATGTGTCCGTACCAAAGGTACTCTGATTTGAAAGATATTCTAGATCATTGCTAAATATCTTTCATAAAGAGCTTGGATTTGTTATAAATGACACACTTATCATACACACACACACACACACACACACACACAGAAATTAACTCTTGTAAATACCTTGTGAAAATCCTTATGCTATATACTATTTTCTTTTTACAGCATGTGCATCTCAATTTCTAGCTTCAGTGAAGATAGAGTGAGGGAAGAAGAAGAATGAGAATGGAAAGTGGGGGTGGGTGGGAGCTTTAGTTTAAAATGCAGACAAATCTGCCTTTTCTGCTTGATGGCCTGTAACATTTCCATGTAGTGTACTTTGCATGGCAGAATAGCTACTAGTAATAGGATTTCTCACAGTGGAGGTTAATTACTTTTTAGCTATAGCAAAATAAATTTCCTGTCAAGCCCAGTGACAGGAATATGCCACTGTCACTATTTTTACCTGCAGTTTTAATTCACTGTTAATATTTGACAGTAGCTTGCATTCAGGAGGATGATTTCATGAACAGTAGGGTTTCCCTATAGAGTAGGGCAGACTATCAGTAATGCAGTCACCTCTCCCTCAGTGCACTGCAAAGCAAATTAACAGACCTGTCTCTCTCTTTAATGAACAAAGAGAACTTTACAGTGATGAAACATAAGTGACATGAAAAATAAAGTGCACCATAAAAACAGAGCAGAATAGTGAGGCGGCATACCAGCTCTGAACTCATGTTAAGCATGGGGTTTCTGGGTTCTGGGATTTAAAGGAATTTTATTTTATTATTTATTTTATTTTATTTTATTTTATTTTATTTTATTTTATTTTATTTTATTTTATTTTATTTTATTTTATTTTATTTTATTTTATTTTATTTTATTTTATTTTATTTTATTTTATTTTAGTGTGTGTTTGTGTATGTGATATAATATATCCTCATTTTTCCCTTCATATTCTTCAGATTAGTTCTTGTATTTATGGTGTTAAAAGACATCAAGAAATCTATGACAGGATAATTCCATTTGTTTAGTGTTGGTGTACTGTTCCACATTCTTTAGACAATACAAAATCTCATGTGAATTCAGCTTAGTAAACCTTAGGGACATAAATATATATATATCCTTTTAGGGTTTTCTAACCACCCCTAAGGATAGCTAGACTATAAGGAAACCTCCTTCAATCATTCAGCTTCCCTTATCAGAGTCCTATTTTCCAATTTTTTAGTAATTATCATAGTATGTTTGCCCAATTGTGCACCTGCCCTATCTGTTTTTTAATACTTGAGGCCTATTACTGCTCTGTGTAGGAAAGATAAAACGCGTGGATCAATACAGTGCCTCTACTTTTAAGAAAATGATAACAAGAAGGCAGAAGTTGAAATACCAAGAGTTTCATCATACAGGCTTTTCCCCCATAAAGCCTCATACATTTCTCTCTACCTGAGCTTGCCATTTTGCAGTGGCCTGTGACAATACATGGCC
This sequence comes from Cyrtonyx montezumae, assembly GCF_038088225.1. Lineage (NCBI taxonomy): Eukaryota > Metazoa > Chordata > Aves > Galliformes > Odontophoridae > Cyrtonyx > Cyrtonyx montezumae. Next base: position 118,173,666 of record NW_027072089.1, on the reverse strand, counting down.
AGATTAATGTGTAAGGCATATGAAAGCTGCAGTGAGCTGCAGGAGTTGGGGTACATTGTGGGCAGATAAAGAAGAGCTGGATCAATCTGGTGAAGAAAAATAGAGGGATTTATTTTACTGAAATGACAGAATGCTTGGTGGTTCTCACAGTCACCATGGGCAATGTACTCTTTCAGATTGATTTAGTCTAGTAAATAAATAGAAATATTAAGGGAACTTGCTTGTATACATGCATAAGTGTTTTGTGTTCAGAATATGTGAGAAAGATTGTGAATCTGTACGATTTTCCAAAACAAATAATATAAATGGCGTCAAGCTTTCTGAGGTTCCAAAAAAGTTGCATTTTTATAGCAACCATTTTAGCATTAGGACGAGTTTTAAAAATGAAACTCAGAAAGATGGGAGCCTCATTCAAGAGAATGGTCCCCTTGAAAAAAATGATGTGACGTGGATCTGTGCATCGTGCTCTGCACCTGGATCACTGATGACAATGAAGACAGAGTTTATGGAAAAACTGAAAAGGAATTCTGGACCCCTGCCTCATTATAGGAACAAATTTTTAGGTTGGAAAAGAACTCCAAAATCATTCAGTCCAATCACTCACCTACCACCAATATTTCCCCAGTAAACCATGGTCCTTAGTATAATATCTAAACATTTCTTGAATACCTCCAGGGACAGTGACTCAATCACATTTCTCAGCAAATCATTCCAGCGCCTGACCACTTTGATGTACAAAAGGAATAAAATAGGTCACAGTTTCTCATGTGCTTTTTTTTTTTTTTTTTTTTTTTTGTACCTGCAGAGGTTGGTTATTAACAGAGAAGCATTAGATTTAATTGATTTTATTGTTAAAGGGACAGGATGAATTATTTTATTATTTTATATATTTTTTGCAAACCACAGGAGGCATCACAGTATTTCAGATCTTTAAAGCCCCTCTAATCCAGTCTGGCAATGTACTTAGAACAATCGGGCCAACTGAAATTGCATTTTTTTCGGAGCATTACACCCAATTTTTTCTGTTAAAGCAGAGATGAACTTTTGGCTTAGAACTGAAGCTAACCCAGAAGGGTGCTATTCAGCATGGTTCACATTTCTGATTCACTTTCTGAGCTATTTGAAACTGCTTTATGTTGCTTGACTCATATTATTCATCTCAGTGAAAATCTGTATTAGTGAAATGTCAGCTCCTTTGTGGTAGCCTATGTGCTTTTTAAGGTGCTTGTAAGTTCGTAACAATATTAAAACAGGCACTGTTCTCTCAGAAAAAGTTCCTGTGATATAGCTCCAACCCTTCACAAAATATGCCCTAGTCCGCATGGTGCATTTCATATCTACAATTACAAAATGATCGAAGAAGAGTCACTCAACATTTTGGAATATGTCCATATGCATTTTGGTTTTCACGTAAAAAAACATTGACAAATGCCAAAATATTGAAGAAGGATTATTAATCTTCATTTTGTGGTCCTTAGTTTTCATTTTGCTGTCAATTGTTGCTGTTAACATTTATACAGAAACAAAACTTCTGGTAGCTAAATTGCTTGGAACATTATTTATTTTTTATGAAACTTTTATGAACAGAAAACCATAACATTACACAGAAAACAGGCAAAATGACCAAATAAGCTCTTGAGAAATCAAGTATTAACTGTGAAAATACATGGAATTCCATGTAAAATTAAACTGAAAGCATGTGAGCTACCTACAGATGTAGATATGTGATTTTCTAATTGTTTTTGTTTTCTTCCTTAAGCTTCTTCCACAGCAAATATTCAAAGTAGAAAAATACCACAAAAAGATGTCATCAAAAATTGTATTGTGGTGAGCTAAATCATATTCTGCCAGGAGATCTTGCTGTTGTTGAAAACAATTGTCTATGGCTAAAACAGTATGCTATGAAATGAATTAAATGCATCGTGTGGTCATCTAACAGCACTTCAATTTACATGTGTTGCTTTCGTATGTAGCTGTTTCCACAGATAATTAAGAGTACAGTTAATACATACAGAGGAAGCATTATATCCTCTATTTATTACACTGGGCACTTATAATCTACAAATGTGTAGCAGTGTGTTTGAGAAGAAATAAAAGAGACAAGGAATTAGCTCTGGAAATTTGTTTATAGCTGCAGGACTATGCAGAATCAAAAGTAAGAAAAACTGGTATTGCATCTCCCAGAGACAGTGGTTCCTTTACTTTAGTCTTTTCTTTTTAATCTTTTTTTTCCATTATTACACACATTCCCACATCTAATATAGCATGGTACAAAATTATTAACAAGAAAGTCAGTCTTCTAATCTTGGCTGCCTTAAAAATATTAGCAATGGTTGCCATTTATCATCATATTTCTTATTAAAGCTTGGAAGAAAGAACACACAGCAGTGCATCATGGAATTCATAGCTGTGAAGAAAAGTACTTTCTGCTATTTTCTCACTGATTGTGGCTAATGTTAAAATAATTACTGGTAAGGGGTCTCCCTGCTGCTTGATTGCCAAGTTCCACAGTTTCAAAGACTCAGGTTCTTCTCTATGTAAAAAACTTTAGTTGGCTTAGTTTAGCCTATTTTATATGTCTCTTGCATGTTTTCAAAATCCCTTAACACCTCAAGCTCCCTTTGTATGCAACTTGGCAAAATCAGAGGCTTAATGAAGACACATTGTGAGGAAGCCTAGGCATTCTAGTGACTTTTAATAAAAAAAGTAATCTGGGTCGTGTTTGAAATTCTATGTGCTGGCTGTGGACTTTATTCATTGTGCTGTTTTACTACAATCATCTGTATTACTGAGAGCACTCTGGGAGCAACATTACTTTAGCAAGGAATGGCAACTAGGAGCTGCTTTTAGAAAAACATTTATTTACTGATTTCTATTTACAATAATATTTTCCATTGCAACTTGGTTTGTTGTTGTTGTTTTGTTTTTTTTCTTTCCAAGTGACTGTATTGGGATTCTTGATCTTAAAACAGGAGGGCTTTTCAAGTTGCTTTACTTTGACACTCTGTACTTGTTCTTACAGGCTAACTACTAGGAAAAGTGCATCAAGCTTGCCAAAATCATTGAATTAATGAAGACACAATGATGATAGATTTATCATTAAAAATAGTCTACACAGGATGTTTGTAACTTTAATCCTCAGACCAATATACCATTAAAATTGGTGTATATTTAATTCAGACATGGAATGGAAGTATGTTATTCTGCCACAGCTCACCCCAAACCCTGACCTGCATTGCAGATGACCATTCTAGGAACCACTGTTGAATGTTTTCTTACTTAGGAGGCTACTACTGTGAACATATTGCTTGTCACATGAATTCTTCCTAAAGCGGACAACACTTCTCAACCTTCTCTCTTCTTTCCTGCTCTCTAAATCTGTGACTATTGATAAACTTAGTCATAAACTGTGCGTCTAGCCTAGGTTGACATTTTTTATTTCAATGCAAAAAAATAGCTCTGTTCTGACAGGCTTATAATGTCACATGCAAATTCTTAGCATTTTGAACTGTAACTGTGTGGACAGCCATGTACTTTGCAGCAGCTGTTATTTCTAGGTGAAATACCACCACCTATAGAACACAATCAGGACTCCTGATAGCATGTAAAGTGGAAATATAAAGATAGTTGATTATTTTGTGTTAGGCCCAGACATTTCATTCTATCATCTGTCTTTTTTCATCACTTCCACTGTGATATCCTGGAATGGAGTTCCTGACATGTAATAGAAAGCTGTGGTGAAAACATTAATATGTACCCTAGTTCAAGCAGTCCATGTTGTTTCAGGAGTAAATGGAAAGTCTCCCAACCTTTTTATTTTCTTCTGAGACAACAGGCTTGAGAGGAAATATTTTGCCAGCTGTTTTAGTTTTAAATTACAGTGCCATGATTTGTTTCATTTCTGGGTCACCTATAGCAACCATTACTTGAAACTACAAGAACAGTCCATGCTGCATGTAAAATATTTTTGGGTTAAAGTCCAAGTGCTGTAATTTACCTGACTTTTTTTTTTTTTACAACAATCACATTCAATGCTTTGAAAAATCCCGTTCTTCCCTCCATGGTGCTCCTACTTCCCATTACATAATTATGTGGAAGCTTACATTTTTAATAACAGTTTCTGTACCTGGTAAGAGATTTATCACTGCACTGAAGTAATTAATATAATGTATGTGCAACCAGTGGCCAAAATAATATCATCAGTACAAATGAGTTTTAGGCTAACATACAGAACACGACTGAATTTACTTGGGTATGATACAGTAGGTTTGATTTTATTCCAATATTCATAGTGTCCATCATGTAACCCAGATATCAAATTATTTACACTATTGTGAAAGTACACTAATTCATACTGATAATTATCTGCTTGAAAACACAACTTTTAATTTATTATGTATCTTCTGGGTTTTTCTTGAGAATTGTAAATATTTATAGCATGCACATTAGTCTACGCCTCGCAGAATAATCTCAAGCAATACTAACTCTACTGAGCACACTCCACTTCTGAAGTCCTGTGTATCTTAAGAACATCAGCTATGGTACAATTTTAAATGTCAGGGCCAAGGTCTGTCAAGTATCATTTGCTCTTTTACTGAAAAGCTAGATGTGTGTTTTACTTAAATTGTGACTGTTCATTTCAAGCAATGCCCCCATGATAGAATAGAAAGCAAATGTCAGTTTTTGCTGAAGAAGAGAGAGGTTTAACAATAACTTCAAAAAGCAACAGATCAGCAGACTGCAACATAATTTGCCCCATCACATCAGCTGCCACAGCCTAGCTGCCCTATACAAAACACTTGACAAATTCTGCCACAGCAGTTGCTGCAATATTTATAGCCAAACTGCATATGCTTCTACAATTATAGCTGCATCAGCACTTTAATTATAAACCTTATTTTCTAAAGATTTACTACTAAGCAACAAAAAATCACCCTCAGCTGCAAGTTGGATGTGAAGTGTTCTCAATTGCACATGTGTAATTTGCACTTAGGTTGTGATAGGCTAGGTTCAATGACTACTGCATACTGAAGGCAATGGAAAATTGAAAACTCTATTATAATTTTACTAACATTTTCCAACATTGATATAGAATTTTGCATGGAAAAAATACTTTTCTTCCTAGGTCTTTGATAATAATGTTGTAATTTTTTGCTGTATGGTAGCAAAACATCTTGACTGGCATAGCTGAAATGCAAGCATATTAAAAAACTTAAGATCATATAAATAACAGACAGATATTACACCATAAACATTTACTACAACTTTCACTACAAAAAGCTCACTTCCAGATGAACTAGTGCATTTCACTGTATTTTACTAAATATTTCATAACTTGCTTTTCTGTTTTCTTTTTTCTGGAGATGTTTTCAGGCAAAAACAATGTAATATTTGATCTTATAATGATATTTACAACATTGAGGAACAGATCTACTCAAGACAAGATCTTTAATTATTTCATTCTCTTCAATATCCCATGAAGCATTACAAAATCTTTTAAAAATCATGAACACAAATAGAAATGAATAACCACAAGCACACAACTACACATACCTATTTTAAAGGATTTGTTATGTGTTTATAGCAGAGCTTAATGAATTATTCATTAAAATTTATCTAGCTAATTTTGACATTTTTCTTCAATATAACCCTAATGAATTTCACTCTTACATCTAAAATCAAATAGCTGTACGCTGTAGAATGATATTTGACAAATCTCTGATTATAAAATCCTTCAATCATTTTGATTTGTTTACAGATATATGTTTTGTTCATTCAGAATTTCTGAGACATAATTGCCTCAGATTCAAATACTGCAGCTAACACATGCATGCTTTACAATATGAAATATTTTATAGACTAAAATACAAATTGCATATTTTTATATGATTTTTGTGTGAAAATGGGAGGTCTGGCACAGTATTGCCTACGCTGGTTCTTCATGTTGAGGCCCATACCATGAGATGCAAACAGGTACAACAAAAATGAACAGAGCAGGTATATATGCAATTTTTGATCAGCATAGTTCTGTTCAATTGCATGAGATAACATAATTCATCCATGAACTGCAAGTGAAAGTAGACACTGCCTACGTAAGCATTATCATAAGCATCATCACTTGCCACCTACCATATTGCCTTCTAATGTGGAGCCTTTATGCTCAGGTATATCATCAACAGGGATTTGTGATATTGCATTCCCAAGATAGTTATTTCAAATCATAAAATTTTAGCTCACTTCCAGAGATTCAAAGCCACTAAGAACATTGATTGTTCTCAGAAATGATCTTGACCAATTCTCCAAGACAATATTAGAGGCTCATTTTGCTGGGTTGCAGGTTGCATTGCTCTCTGGGAGTGGAAACCCCTTGAAATACAATGTAAAGCATGAAATTTTTTAATGAATATTTGCTCCATGCAAATAAATCTATCAATTACATGTTTATAGTACAGATCTCCTTGTTGACTTTTTTTTTTCTGTTCAAACTAGTGCCCTTATGATATTTTAGCATAAACATGGGTGAATTGGAATTTTATTATTATAGAATCCCAAGTAACTTCTAGGGAACACTGGGAGTCCATTCCTAAAACAGAATCACATCCAGTTTCAAGTCAACAGAAATAGTCATATCAAGCTCTCATGTGATATGTATTTATTGAAAAAAATGATACAGATTCCTTTCTTCTGCTTCTCCTTGCCTGTTTTTTTTTCTTTCTCTCTCTCTCTCTCTCATTTTAATGTTAAAAGAAAATTCCACCAACCTAAAATATGTATCTATGCTTAAAACACTGAGTTGCAAAGCTGAAAAAAGACACATAGCAACCTGTAGGCTGACAGAGATTCCTTCAGTCACTGCATTTTTTCCTTCATGTTAGCGTGGCTCTGTGATTTCCTTCAAGCTTCAGCTTTCCATTTCAGATCTTCTGATGCTTTCTGCCAGAGCATTAAGGTTATTTAACTGAAACTCAATTTATAACTTTATATAATGACTTTTCTGTAATTCTGCATTTAAAGAATGTCTTCAATGTACTTGACAGTACACATGGAAGACAAATGGTCACTTAGAATTGTTAAAAGAAGTAAAAGAGAATTATGCAAAACAGCTATTCATAAATGGTAAAGTAGTTGAAGTTAAAACACTGAAGGCTACTGAATCATTATGATGATTGATTATCTTTTCTATCTACAAATAATACACTGATCTTCATGTTTAAAACAGTAAGTTTATTTAATCATCCATATAAAGAACACTAATCATTTCATTTTAAATTAGTTTTCAGAAAAATTATCTTTAAAAAAACAACAAACCATGCTTAAGAAGATAGAATGACAACTTCTACTTGATGTTTTATCTTTTTAAAATAGAACATATAAGTTCTGAAGTACTCTTATCAGAATAAAACACTAGTACAAAAGTCATGATTTGACTTAGCCACTAGATAGCATGACAGAACAATTTTGAAGTCAGAATTGTCCGCAACAAAAACAAAATTTAAAAAATTTTCTGAATAACTGGGATCCCTGCAGTATTATCTCTATCACTGAACATCCAGAAAACTGCTCTCCCAGCCTCCCAACATAACTGATTTGTAAACTCAGCAAGACGTAGTGTTGAATTTTATTTTGACAAGCTCCATTAAACTCAGGTTTTTAACTTTACCAGGAAGAGAGTGGTTCCACTTGTAGGATTTCTGATTTAGACACATCTAAGAAATAACTTTATTACACACTTTATTAACTAGTCATTAAAATCTACTGGGTTTAACTGTTTTAATTATAAAAGCTGTTTTCCTCATGAAGAGAAAGAGGTGATACCTGGAAACTCAGGGAACCAGATTTCAGTGTATTATAACTGGCCCTGCAAAACGTTTTTTTTTTTTTTAAGGCAAATTTCACCATGTCACACTTATATTGTTGAAAATCATACTCTCAGTGTAATGAAGTCACCGGTAATTCATTTTATGTTACTGAAGATGCTAAAATCTCTATTATATTACTGTAGAAAACCAGTTAAAAAGTGACATTTTATTGTCTTCTTAATTATACTGTAAATACATTTAATAAAGCTCTTATTCTCGCACGATTCATGGTAAATATACCCCAGCACTAACCATTATGTATACTTTGCAAAATTAAATGCCTTGAAGAAGCAGTATAGTAGTGTTTTATTAGAAATAAGCATGCTTATGAATCCTATAATACTTTTATTTTCTTACTATATACAATGTAATTATCCTTTAAAAAAACACAAAAACTGCACATCTTAAGCGTTAGATTTTATTCTTTCTCTTCTAATAGATCCAAAGATAGAACTGTCTTCAGTACCTCAGGTAAGCTGATATTTATTGATATATGCTGCTGTCTTTCACAGGAATAAAATGATGAAATCTTAACAGAAATATTCTCTTTGAGGAAGAGTTTATACTATATGACTTTTTTCTAGGGAAAAATCATATAGCATATTTAAAAAATAAAATTGACATCTTCCTCTTACAAAAAGCCAAGGGAATTTTATAAAGGTCATGGTGTTAAATGATGGAGTAACTAATTAAGATAAGCTCGTTAGATTCTGTATTGCACACAACATTATAGTGGAAAGGGGGAAACAAAACAGACTAATTTCACTTCCTGGTATGTGCACTCTATTATACATTTTCCAGTGCAGGTTACAATAAGGAATGGATCTGAGTCTTCAGCTGAAGCTGAACTTGTTCTGATCAAAATTAATTTATGACTTAAACAATAGCGGCTTTCTTTTCTAGCACTATATCTGGAAATGATATGCTAACCATTTATATCATTCTAATAATTTCAAAAATTAAAAAAAAAACCTACTCTGCTTTGGATTTCTAGTGGATTAAAATATTTATAGAAAAATTATACAGATGAGTATAAGCATGAAGTGACTAGTGAGACATAAAAAGATTTTCCACTCTTCTAATTGTTCCTTGATTTCAGAGGCATAACAGATATCCTTCCGCCTGCTGCTTTATAACTAGCTTAACTTTTGTGGCATCACCTCAGTCTTACCTCTAATAGCTAAGAACAGCTTCAGATCAGGTAGGTATAAATAGGGGATGTAAGTTCACCTGTGACAAGCCACCCTGAGGAAGATGACAAGTTGTAAGTGAGGGTTTGTCTTGCACTGGATGACTTGACATGAATGATTTTGTATGACCTTTCACTGCATGACTAAGAATATCCAGTTGTTAAGCCGTGTGCATGGATAATAAACCAGACCATTACTTGTAGATCACTAAGTTCTGATCAGAAGAATAGAACAATACTAGCAACTCAATGTACTCTTGATATGTCAAGATAATTTTATCGATAGCAAGAATTATATGATCTTGGATCTCTTTTCAGACTATCTAACAAGTAATATTCAGAGGTATAATGGTAAATACAGAATAGTCAGTACTATTTTATGCCACTATTCTCTATATATTCTTTGTCTGTCCTCAATGAACAAGAAATTCAAATCCTAGAAACAGTAGAAAGCTAAATATTTTAAAATGAATGTACACTGTAGAATTTCCATTGGCCTAATAGTAATTTTAAATAGCAATAGTATTGAAAATCTGAAGAAAATGTTTTATATATTCAAATCTCAAAATAGTTTAAGAGTTTCCCTGTTATAAGGCATTTGCAAGCAAACCTCTGAAAATACACATGCACATTTTTCTAGTAACACCAAAAGCTGCTTCCAAATTGTTTATACAGTTCAATAGTAATTGAAAGCATTGCGGCATCTTCTGAAGAGGAAAGAAACAGCCTTGTCCCAGAAGATGGTACTGTCTGAAAACAAACTGCTATTATATTTAGTAGAAGCTCCTTTTCAATAACAGGATTTGGCACGCTGAGAAACATTTTTGGAAGAGGGGAAGGGTTGTCTTAATAAAACACAGAGTATTAAATACTTTAATATTATTTTCATCAGTATGGGGTCTTTTCATATTAACAGCTCAACAAAGTAAATATTGTGCTGCAGACACATACTTTTGTTATTTTAATTATACAGTTGAAGGCTGAGGCTGGCAGTTCTCCGTGGCAACTGTTTTAAAACTGTGTTTTATGAGAATAAACAAAAATAAGGGTTTATAAGTGTTAATTTGCATGACTCGCTTGGCAAAGTGCAATTCATAGTAGTCTGGATTGTTTGGCAGTGTTCATAATTCATTATCAGTGGTAACACCAGTAGGAAGTTAAAATAAATAAATAATTCATCTCGAGAAAATTATGGGTCCACTTGAAAGTTTGCATTTTAGGGAAGCTACTGACAGGATAGCCCACCTCCAATCTTCTTCAGAAAAGCAAACAGAAATTGTAGTGAATCTATATCTAGAATCATTTTAAAGATAAAGAAGATATCCAGGACAATGGCAGGAATTTCCCTGAGCAGACAGAAAATCAGTCCCTATATATCAGCACTTGGTGAAGCCCATGGTGAGGTGAGTGAAAGACAGGTCTGCAGTGTCCTGCAGTTTGCTAAATCCATTCACTTCAAATTGTAATACAGACAAGCTACAAGAAGACAAGGCATGGTCTATCTTTGGGGCATCAATATCAATTCCAGTGTTTTACCATGCTTTTAGTGTGTTCTACAATTTCTAGTAAAAGCTTACGCAAATGTTAAATCATATATTTTCTCTGCTCCAGTTCCTGATTGGAAACAATCAAGCCACAGTCAAACAATCCAGTTTCTTCGATTTTTCTTTATCTGAACCTTGTCAAAACGCATCTTAAAAAAAAAAAAAACAACACACACACAAAAAAAACAACCAATAACAACAACAACACTTAAAAACGCCTTTCCAAACAATTGAACTTAGCAGATCTTAGAGCAAAAGTTTTGGGAATTTGGAAATAATTAAAAAGGCCTTAATTTTTGTTTTGCAACTTATTCAAGGAAGTGTTCTCAAATAGTCTTTGGAACTTGACGCTTTCTAAATATATACCTTGAGAATCTTTTGAAGTAACAATTGTGGATAACCTCAATACATAGCACTTTATTGATCTAGTAGGACAGAAGGCTAAAAATTAGACCTGCATTCTGAAATACATTGACTGGGTGAACTTCACCTATTTTCAGACTTTTAATCCTGTTTTGCCTTTTTCAGTTCCTGAAGACAGCATATGTTTTCAGGCATATTCTATTAAAGTGAATGATAAGACTTAAGTATTTCTGAAGGCAGCGATCAACTCCAAGGTATCCAGTATTTCAGTGTTGAACAAAAATATTATAATCTGAAGGAAGTTACAAATGTATTATAATCACAGAATATGTATTTGAAGGGTGCAATATTATAGAATGAATGAATGAATGTACTAATCATGCAAGCTCTCTAAGACTGTTATTCCCTACAAAAGGTATAATTCAACATTTTTCAATAGAGTCAAATTTTCTATGAACAGGAATGACCAATTTTTGTGGCAAAGAAATTAGTAGAGCAAGATTGGACAGCTATCAATGTCTATTACAAATAAATGGAAATGAAAATTTAAGTGAAATTCTGAATTGAGAAAAATGGAACATTCAGTGATTAAGGAAAATTACCTATTTATGTATTTTAACATTAAATTTGACCAAATAACTGTTTTTTGCTAACTATATTCTTTGCAGGTTTAGAGATTAGCTCTGGGATTATGGTTTCCATATTTTTACATGTTAATTTCCAAAAAATGGGGAAATTAATCTCTAGTTTACTTGTCAATTCCAGAAAACAAAACAAAACAAAACAAAACAAAAACACTGAAAATTCCACTGAATAAAAGTGGGTTCTCTAGTGTTTATCAGTCTACAGCAATTAGAGAAAAGATTCCTCCGTATCTTCACCAATTCAACTGATAAAGAACAATGAACAAATTGCTAGGCTTACCCAGGAACAGCTTTTTTGCCTACAAGAGTTACGAGGAGTCACAAACTATAAGCTAGCTAGCTAAAGTTTCCCCTCAATTTCAGAATGAAAATTAAGGAAGACCTTAAAGACCTCCTCAGGCATCTCATATACACAGTGGAGGCTCTGAAGTAAAGTTTGTATGAAACTGAAGAGGAGCCCTACAAGGACTCAATTCTTTGAATTTCAGGTTTATTAACTGAAAATACTCCTATTTCCATTTAAAAGATTGCTTACTCCTCAAACAAAATCACATAAGAAATTTACTATCTCAAAGAAGAACGTTTCTGTTTCAGAAAGAAAAACCTTATAAAAATAGCATAAGTATAAACAATCCAAAAATTCTTTAAGAACCCTAATAATGTATTATTTCTGAAAAATTACATAGGACTCTCCATTTTCAGTGAGTTCTCTCTGACTACTTTGGCAAACAAGATCTATTAAATGACACTAATTAGAAACCTTGTATTTGACAAGAATTTTATTTCCTGATTCAAAATAGCAAGCAATACCCTTTTCCAAACAGATTCAGACTCCCCACAGAAGAAATCAGCTTTTTATGTTTACCTTCTCCAAGTAAAGATTCAATGAAATGCCTCATTCCTATTAGTTTTACGCTGCAGATTTTTTTTAAGTACATCTGTCAAAAAGACTAGATCGTAGCATACTAACTTAACAAGTGTATTGAGGCAGGTCTAAAAGAGCTTAATGATCAACAGTTTTACTCTCTCACCTTTACAAACTGTTCATTCCTGCTCTTCTGATTAATATAGCAGTTCACAAATGAACATTTTAGGGCACTTTTGACTTTGCTTTCCATAATACATTTACTGTGAGAGTTTTCTGAGTGATAAAGACAAATAACTGAGTTTTCCCTTATAGTTGGATTCTTTGTGCAAGTTTTTCTCCAGTGTATTTGGCTGCCGAATGTGTTATTTTCCCTGAAAATGTTATCAACTACCATTTTTAGAAATTATATTAAAAAAAATATTTTTCTGGGTGTCCAGTGAAAATATTATTATATTTAAGTATCAACCTAAAGTAAGGCAGAATAAGTATACACACTTTCTAGATTCTATTGGCTGCTAAGGAGCATTTTCAAAGGAGTTTTATTTCTATATGCATCAGTAGCTACAGGAAACTAAAGGAAAATCTTTTAATATAGTAAACCCAGTGATACTGTGAGAATTTCTGAATAGACCTGTTAGACACAATTCACGATTGCTGTAGTATTGGATCATAACTTTATAAGTAATATTCCAGATAATAATATGAATCTGTCAAGATTGAAAGAAGTGCTCTCAGGTGATAAAACAACATTGCTCACACACAAGACCATACCTTCTTCTCTCCAGCAAGTCTTTCCATTTCTTTCAAATAACTGTAAAGTAAATAATATAACACAGATGCACTGAACCGCTCTTTGACATAAATGAGAGAATATAATTTTGTGCACAAGATTTGGATGTAATTTCCTGATGTAAGTTCAGACTCCAGTTCTTGCCAGCTTGCAAGTTAAAATTCAGAATTATAATATTACTTTTGACATCTTCAAAGAGGTCCATATATGCCTATTTTCAACTGCTTTTATTTTTATTAGTGCCTTTGCTTTACACCTAATAATGTCATTCTAGCTTAGTCTTTAAGGAAAGTATTACGGATATAAGTAAAAATTAGCAAACTTATCTATTCTGTACAAATTTTAGTAGAATGATAGCACGAGTATATGATTTCCACACAAGTGTTGACAACAAATAATCACATCATATGAGTATCTCAAACAAGTTGAAACAAATAAAGTACATTCTGAGATGCATTATTTTAAAACTTAATGGGGGATTTAATCTTGGCACCATATTCATTGAAACCAAAAGGCAATATAGATATTCTACATACTTGTCTGAAACAATATTCTTAAAGAAATATACCTTATCTTACATACATTTGAGCAATTCATAAGGTAAAAACCTTGGTTTCAATTTCTTCCAGTGGATTGCAAAAAATATTGTATAAAAGCATCTATGTTTTTAATCAGATTAGGCTGGCTTCCAGCCCAAACTTTTAAATAATTGCACAAAAAATTAAAAGCTTTTACAAAAGACTTCAGAACCAAAATGAATATGCCAGTACATCTTGAGAGAATCAGAGTCTCCAAGTAAGAACTGCAGGTACTGTATGCATTTAAACATAATTTATATTCTATAGTTTAATGGATGCTCAGCCAGATGTTGTTACAAAGAATAGATAAAGTTTGTATTACTAATTACCATTTCTAATGGCATTATACACTCCAGCATCTGTCAGTTCTTTATATCATTCTACTGGATGACATTTTGATCTATAGTTCATTCCCACACCTTGAATATAAAGCAAACTATAGGTGCACTTTCCTATTCAGGACAAACACCGTGTTTAGGTTTTGTCTTGCAAATTTCTCTGTGCAGTCTTTCCAAATACAGACTTCAATTTTTAAAGAAATCAGCCTCCACAATTGCTTGGTTTGGAACCTAATCAGGATTCCTCATCTACCATTAGAAATGCTACTGTGACCATTCCCAGGTATTGCAGACTGTAAGTAGAGCAGTGGTAACTTTAAGAGCTAAACATGAACAGGTTACATTTCTACTAATACAAACCCAAGCAGAGACATTTGTAAGTTACTGCACTGAATTATAGAAGTCACAACAGAAACAAGCAAATAAATAAATGAAATAGGAAGAAAATAAAATAAAAAAGAAAACTTCTTATGGAAAAAAAAATTGAAAAAAAAATCACTTGGGTTTTTCAAAACATATTGGATTGTATACAAATATGTTCATAAAGACTTTGTTGCATTTCTAGTAACATCACTCTCCAGACTGTCACATGAATTGAAAAAATTAACTGAATTTTTATTCAAAACAGACACAGTTACAAGGAAAGGCTGCTAGAAGTAAAAATTTCCCTTACTACTAAGAAAAATAGCTAAAAAATAAATAAAAATGACTGCATTGATCAGGAAAAGCTCAGTTCATTGGCATTCATACTAATTACACTTAAAGGGCTTCACAGAAAATGCTAGCAAAACATCAGTGTACCTTTAACCACATAAAATGAGACAAAAATTAATATTTTTTCTTTAGCCATCTGTTTTAGCAGTACAATTTACTGATACTTATGTTTTGACTTCTCACAATTGCAAAACGGCTTATTATTTTACATATTTGCTTAGAAAAATTAATTCTATTTTAATTATTTGAATGCTATTATCCTCTTTTTTCTTTTTTCACTGGAGATAGTTGTTTAAAACTTGCTCTCACTTATACTCTGGTGCGGTAATTACAGTCCTAGAAAAAATGTTTTTTTCTATTCCATCTGAACAGTGGAAAAAGAAGGCTTTGCTTTGCTTCCCTCAGTATCTGACTGCTGTCCCACAGACATCTGAGTATACAATGTGACAGAGCTAATAGTATAGAAAGTATGCTGTAGCTCCTTTAGAGGCTCTTCTTAAGCCAACATTTGCATTTACTTTCTTTTACAGTAAAGAAAATTAATTATTCTTCCCCCACCCTTTTTCCACTTTAGAACTAGGCATACACTAGTGGGAGATCAGTGGGTGTATTATGATCATTTTCCTTGGGTGTTTCCTAAGTGTAAGTCTAGGAATTTGTAGGAGTATATATAATCTCATCTTCTCCTCCATTTGGACTGTAGGAGTAGATTTCATTTTATTATGCATGGAGTTTTTTGGTGGTGGTAATTCTACGTGCTGGAGACTGACTGGCAAGTCAGGTGATTTCTATCTTCAGTGAATTCTCTTACAATTTTATAATATACTGTTGTTCTCTTATCCGTGCTTTTGCAAAGGCCAAAACAATTATTTTGAGAACATCATTTAATAAAAAATTATATAATGTCTGAATATATTTGTAGGGACTGGAAGAGATAATAGCAATATATTATTCATATCAATATGATCACATAAATGCTTGTAGATATTTGTGAATTAGAATTCCCTGTATCAGAAATGGTATAGAAAGCCAGAGTAGGGAAGTAATCCTCCTCCTGTACTCAGCACTGGTGAGGCTCTACTTCAAGTACTGCATACAGTTTTGGGCAACTCAAAAAAAAAAACAAAAAACAACCCACTGCTAGAGCAGGTCCAAAGAAGGGCAACAAGGCTTGTGAAGGGCTTGGAGAATATGTCCTATGAGGAGCAACTGAAAGATTGAAGGGCTGTTTAGTCTGAGGAAGAGAAGGATGAGGGGAGACCTTAATGCTCTCTTCAAATACCTGAAAGGTAATTGCGGTGAGACCAGGGTTGGTCTCTTCTCACTGGTGACAAGTGACAGGACAAGGGGAAATGCCCTCAAGCTGCACCAGGGGAGGTTCAGGTTGGATATAAGGAAAAACTTCTTTACAGATAGGGTTGTTAAGCACAGGAATAGGCTCCCCAGGGAGGTGGTTGAGTCACCATCCCTGAATGTGTTTAAAAACCATCTGGATGTGGTGCTTAAGGATACGATTTCGTGGTGGGTTGTTAGAGTTATGGTAGTATGGTTAGGTTGAGATTGGACTTGATATCTTGAAGGTCTTTTCCAACCTGAGCAATTCTATGATTCTATGATTCTATGTCTTCATGACTCATAACCATAAAAATAGATACCAGCCCATAAGAGTAAAGTTATGATGCTTTTAGCTACATTGTGCAGGTGAGCCTCACAGTCTATTTATGACAGTAGGTAGACACTCAGCTTTAGAGACAGCAAAATGCACACAGATGTTTCACCTATCTGAATAAGGGTTCAAGTCATGCTTCCTCAGCATCTGTGTACACAGGTTTGAAGATAAGGTCACCAAGACATAAAATTCTCTGAACAATGCTTAAATAATGTTTTTCTGTTGTTGCTGTTTATTTTTATTTTGTTTCTATCATTTATTTCAGTTCTGCAGAACAGTATCCCTGAGAGGCCACCTGAGTATCAATGTGAGTGGATGTACATATTTATCTTTCTCTGTCAATACTTCTGTTACACTGAAAGACCTCTCAAAGTGAAGTATAAAATGATGGCTTCTTATGCATTTCCTTCTTTAAGAATTATTTTATTGCTAAGACAATGCCTAGGCATGATCCCTAGAACTGTCAAAAATGGAAATGTCAAATGTGATATAAATGGCAAGGTAAGGAAAAGAACATGATAGCTGGCTAACTGCCTCAAAGGGATGAGGAAACACACTCTTTCAAGTAAAAAGGCAATTTGGTTCAGGGCCTCTATAACTTTCCCCCACTGTCACGTGCTAACTACAAGGACTTATAGCCCAACCTAGAAGGAAGGAATCAAAATTACTTGTGATTAAGGGAATTATTGTTGAACTAGAAAAATCCAGTGCAGGAGTTAGAGAGTGTATAGGTGAAATAAAGGAGGAAATAGCAGTGAGTACTGCCCTTTACTGTTTTCTATTTTTTCTACTTGCAGCTGCATCTATTCTTCTATTTTTACTCAAGTCAATCATAGCAGAGCCTCAAACAGATGTGCAGAGCAATAATATGATAGTAAAATTTTACAAGCGTGATTCATTTTAGTTTTGCAATTTTTGGAGGAAGGAAAGTCTTGTGTATTTACAGAAAATATGGCACGCATCTTGTCAAGGGGTATAAAAATGCATTCTGTTCTGTTTGAGAAGGAATTATACATGCACTATGCAATTTGTCCATCTCAGTTTACAACAGCTACAGTACTTAAGGTCATTCTTATGGGATCTTTTAACAAGAATGTGAGATTAAAAAAAAAACGATATTACCAGGTTAAATTGTGCCTCTGCAACATTATTTTCTCCCAGTACCTATTTGGCATAGAAATTGAAAGTGAAATTAATATATAATCTTAACAATAGGAGCATTTAGAACTGGCTGAAAAGAAGAAATTTCATTTGTGAGAAAAAGGGCTGAGGTGGATTTCCTGTGATTCTTATGGTCATATCCTGAAATATTTGAGAGACTGGAGATATATATGCAATATACTGATGAAAACATTCAGTGACATCAAACACTTCACTTGCAACACCACAAAAAAAAAAACAACAAAAAAACAGAAGGACCATGCTGGGTGAAGTCAATGTCAATTTATTCCACTATCTTTTCTTTAACCATGAATATAAACTGATATATAGGAAATAAAAATGAGCCAAAAGTTTAAGATATTTTTTTCCTTGAAATTCAACTATTTTTAGGTCAGATACTGTGTAAATTGTTTGTTTCTTCAACACATTTCTAGTTCTTCAGTGGATTCTCTTCCAGGTCTTTTTCTAGTCTGTAAAAAATTTATTTCACAAGAAATTTCACAGGTCAGTATATGAGGGTAAAATAATGCCATTCCTTTGAATTTCTCAGAATCGCACTCCTACCATCTTTGTTTGAAGTTCCAAGGTATTTAGTAGAAGACAATAACTGAACATGATTACATTTTCAAATTGACATGTACAAGTTATTTGTCACATAATCAGGAAAAGAAAGAATTGTTTGCAATTTAGGTAAATGATCATGCAACACTAATAAGTAGTGACCAGTAAAGTGCTGTACTAAAAAAAGATGATGGTGCCACCACTAATTAATATGGTCTCCTGTAGGCAATCTTGAACAATATTTAAGATAGAATAGAAAATAGAATAACTGGAGTTACCTTAACGGATCACCTGGTCCAACTGCATGACCTCTAAGGCTACACCAAAGCTGAAGAAGGGAAAAAAAGGGAAGGAAGGAAGGAAGGAAGGAAGGAAGGAAGGAAGGAGGGAGGGAAGGGAAGGGAAGGGAAGGGAAGGGAAGGGAAGGGAAGGGAAGGGAAGGGAAGGGAAGGGAAGGGAAGGGAAGGGAAGGGAAGGGAAGGGAAGGGAAGGGAAGGGAAGGGAAGGGAAGGGAAGGGAAGGGAAGGGAAGGGAAGGGAAGGGAAGGGAAGGGAAGGGAAGGGAAGGGAAGGGAAGGGAAGGGAAGGGAAGGGAAGGGAAGGGAAGGGAAGGGAAGGGAAGGGAAGGGAAGGGAAGGGAAGGGAAGGGAAGGGAAGGGAAGGGAAGGGAAGGGAAGGGAAGGGAAGGGAAGGGAAGGGAAGGGAAGGGAAGGGAAGGGAAGGGAAGGGAAGGGAAGGGAAGGGAAGGGAAGGGAAGGGAAGGGAAGGGAAGGGAAGGGAAGGGAAGGGAAGGGAAGGGAAGGGAAGGGAAGGGAAGGGAAGGGAAGGGAAGGGAAGGGAAAAAAAGTAGAATCTTTATATCCTGGAATTCTGCATGTGGGAAGAGTCAACCCTGGCTATACAAACAGACTAGAGGATGAGACACTGGAGAGAAACCTTGCTGAAAGGGTTCTGGAGTTATAGTGAACAGGAAGTTGCAGCCAGAAGACCGCCTGTAACCTGGAGTACATCAGAGCATTGCTAGCTAGTCAAGGGAAGGGACTGTCCCACCACTCTGTGGGGCACTGGTAGACCTTGAGTACTAAGTGCAGTTTTGGAAGCCACAGCACAAAAAATAATGTAGAACTATTATAAAGCGTTCAAATGAGAGCTACAAAGATGTAGCAGCTGTGAAGTCCTTTGGTTTGTTCAGCCCAGAAAAGATGAGTCTGTGAAAATGCTTTATGGTGGCCTAAAGGTTTTTCACAAGGAGAGTGGAGGTACAGTGAAGGTTAGGCTGGACATCAGGAAAAGGTTCTTCATTGAGAAGGTGGTTGGGCCCTGGAAGAGTCTCCCCATGGCAGTGGTCACTGCCCCAAGCTGCCAGAGTTCAAGAAGGACCTGGAACACTCTCAGTCTTATGGTCTGATGTAGGATAGTCCTTTGTGGAGCCAAGAGTTGCACTCAGTGATCCTTATGCATTCCTTCCAACTCAGAAAACTTGTGTTTCTATAATTTCTATTTACTGTGTTTTTATTTATTAAATAAAATGATGCAACACTTTGGAAATAGGAGGATTGATAGTAATGGCAATAACATAGCAATAGGAAAATAAAAACATCCGTTATATTTCATATAAGAGTGGATCTTTTTCTCTGAAAATATAGCTATAATCTAATCCTAGAAACCATGTTAGATGCAATTATCTCACATAAGAGTGCAGAGAATACATCAGTAAGATTACAGAGAAGGAAAAAGGATACAAAAAAGCTTTCTTATCCATACTGGGGAATAGAATAATAGTACATTCGTATTTAAAAGGAATCATTAAATTATTTTTTCAGTTAATAATTAAGGAAAGAATTCAAGCACTAAATACTAGGGAGTACAGGCAACAGTTTGTACCTGTGAATATCCAGACTGATCAATAAGTGATAGATAAAAGATGGATGGAATACATAAGCTGCAAATTCTGTCATGAAGTAGTACCTATTGGCTCTGATTTGAATAAGAGATCACAATGTAAATAAATAAATGAAAGACAGTTAATTAAAGACATTTCTGCAGAATGGATGTGTTTGGCTAATCCTTTGTAATGTCACAGATTGTTAAAATATTTCTCTATTCAAGCAATAATGGTATATAATTTTGGTGTCTATTTGGGGAAGAAGGAGTGACTCTTCCTGAAAACTGAGCAGTATGGTCCCTTGATCTCTAGCTACCTCCTCATTTTCGTCTTGCATTGCAAGCAAAATGCCAGCTGCAAAACCTATTTTGCATCTAGTTGTGATTTCAGAATTAAATGCAATGCAATTAGTTCCCTTTATATGTTTGGTAATCTTGTTAAGACAACTCATTAGGTATCTTGGCAATTGGAAATTACTAGGTTTCAGAACATGTGCATTTCCTTTGTGAATACCAATTATTCCTAAATGAGGCAATTGTTCTTTAAAGGAAAAGGAAAAAGTAAGCCCCAAAAAGTTTTCTGAGCTTATATGTTGCCCTGACCTTTAAAAAACTTAAAGAGGATCTTTGTGCTTCCTCTGTAAAATTCTAGATATGTGTAAATACCTAGATTTTCCTAATCATGTCAAAGGAGTACATAAATTGTTTATGGGAAGCATGCATTTTTATAATCAAAGTATGTAAGAACTCAATAAGATAAATAATGCAGGTATGATTTCTAAACCTCAAGCAGCTACTATTAGTGAAAGGGAGCATAGTACTATATTTCTTATTAATTTATGCAGTCGTAGGAAAATGTTATGAACGGTTAAAAGTAATTATATCTTCAAAAATTAGACTAGATAATATTATTAATTTTTAAATATATACATAATTTCCTAAGTCTCAGGCAACATCAGTGTATAATTTCCACACAGTTTAACTCTGAATTCTTTTGTCATATACACTAGACTAGTAAAAGGCTAATATTCTACTATTTTCCCACAAAACTCAAGGTGTATGCTAAATACTCTACTCTGTATGTGCATCTATCTAGGCCTCTATATAAAACAGAAGTTTTACCCACAAAGAAAGAAGCAATGCTGAATATGTTCAGTAAATGTTGCTGAAATCCAAAGAATTTGAGAATTTTAAAATCTACTTTAAAATTTCATTGTTAACAGAAAGCCAATGAATTTACAAAAAAAAAAAAAAAAAAACCCAAACAAACAAACAAAAAAACCCCACAAAACTGACATTTGTATACTTAAGGTATTTTATTATTTTTAAGCATTACTTGATTTTGAAATAATTAAACCAAAAGGAAGGATAACTATAAAAGAGTAAGGGAGGGTTTTCAGAAATCTACTCTATTTTACCCTTCATCTAGCAGGGAATCATAATCTGCTTTGTTTACCATCTACTCTATGAAAGGTCTTAGAACTACCAAATTCTCGACAGAAATTGAATCTGGGTACACAATGTTACCAACATGACATCTCTAGAAGGTAAATGTACAAATATATTGACAGCCTTCATGAGAATAGAATATGAAAAGCAGAAAAACCTGTAGGGCATATATTACTTGAGGCACTAAGTTTGATATTTTCCATTTACTATTAGTTTCTCCAATATTCAGATTGAAATATTATATACATTATACCTTAAAATAAAAGACTGACTTTTTACACAGTCTGATAATGGATAATGGTTTTAAACTAAAAGATGAGACATTTATATGATATGTTAGGAGGATATTGTTTACTCAGAGGCTGGTGAGGCACTGGAAAAGGTTGCCCAAAGAAGCTGTGGATGCCCCATTCCTGGAGGTGTTCAAGACTAGTCTAGATGAGGTCCTGGGCAGTCTGATCTAGAGGTGGCATCTAGTTGGAAATGGATGATCTTCAAGATCATGTCCTGGTTTCCACTGAGATAGAGTTGAACGATGGAGCAGAGTGGTGCAACAGAAGTATGTTGAACCCATACAAAGAGGTCAATGGATTATAACCAACCTCTGCTATCAATAGGATTGAGAAGAGCTTTTAACCTAGCTGGTAGCTAAGCACCACATAGTTGTTCATTCACTCCCTCCTTTCCCACTGGGATGGGAGAAAGAATCATGGGTTGAGATAAAAACTATTTACTAAAACAAAAAGAAAGATGAAAAATAGTTATGATAATAATGTACATATATATATATGCAAAACAAATGATACACTAGCTATTTCTCACCACCTGCCAACCAATGTCCATTCAGTCCCCAAACAACAGCTGTTTACCCAGCCAACTGACCACCTTTTTTTTTTCTTAATTATTCATATGACATGGAACATCCCTTTGGCCAATTTAAGTCAGCTGTCTTGGTTCTGTCACCTCCCATCTCCTTGTGCTGCATTCAGTCCCTCTTGCTGAGAGGGCAGCACAAGAAGCTGAGAAACTGAAATCTTTGGCTCTGTGCAACACTGCTCTGCAGCAGCTAAAACATCAATATGCTATTGACATTGTTTTTCTCCTAAAGCCAAAATATAGCATTGTATCAGACATTATGATGGAAAAAATAACTACGTCACAGTTAAAACCAGGACAGGTCCCTTCCAACCTAAGCCATTCTATGATTCTATGATTGTGTGTGTGTGTGTGTGTGTGCATACGTGTGTCATGTGTTTGTTATTTTAAACTATCAAAACTAGGAATTAGGAACAACAAAACTTTTTCTAAGACCAAAAGTAATCAGCATTTTCACTCAGGGATATGCTAAAGAGAATACTGTAGCTTACATTAAAAAAAAATAAATACATGTGAAGTCTGTTATTTTATTATTACATTCTTTTCTCATACTAAGTAACCTAGCACTCCATTTGCACTTCCAGCTTTTACGAATCACTTCTCACCTACCACAGTCACATGAACATTTTCACAAACATCTAGAAAGGAAATGAAACAACTGAATTTGAGGAATAGATGACCCTATAAGAAAATACCTTAAGATGCTAACAATGGAATTTGGATCTTGAAATTTAGGTCAGGTGAAAATTTCATAACCTTAACTAAGCCAGACAAATCCTTTATCAAAGGTTATAGGGTCATTTTATGGTTAAGGAAATAAAGCAGCAAAATGTTGATTTACATATCAAGGAAGTTTGGCCAAGTTTGGCCATATTATGGTACTTCCCACAGATGTTTAAATAATAAAAAAAAAACATTCAACTGGCCATGCACGAGTATGCTAGTGTCTTGTATCTTTACAGCTTTAAGTAACAGTGTTATAGAGTTGCTGTGTCTTACAGATAGTCAGCAAATGTAAGTAGATCATTTATTGGTCATTGATATCAGTCATAAATGACCTAATATGCCTTCTAGGCTTTCCTTACACACTTTTGTTTTTGCTTTTCCCAAATGTTTCTCTTCCATAAGGGTTTATCTTGTTATTTATGAAACAGTAATACTCTGCACTAGTGTGGAATACAATGATTATAATGTGTTGCTCTGAAACAAGGCTATCAGTTTTCATTCCTGTTCTGGTGGCAGAAGATTCATCCATAAGATCAATATAAAAGTAATAGAAAATATTTCATGCGAAAAAATGACATTTAAAAGAATTTTTTATAATTAAAACTGACATAAATGAAAATAAGCTATTTGTCTTTAAGTCCATATGATTGGAACTCTAAAGAGAAATCTTGCTCTTCTGGCTGGGATCTTTTCAAATTTTCAAAGGTTCAGAAATAAATCTTTCTTGAATTGTTTTGAACGATATGTAACTATTCTATTTGTAGTCGGCCTGATGAAATTCTACTTGATCTCAACCTGAAGAGATCAGTAGGATAAATGGCCTGTGCACACCATGTTGAAAGACCAGCCCAAGAAAGACATCCACTGATCTTTCTGCACTGAAGGCTAAAGCATTTTCATGCTTTCAACCTCCATGTACCAAAACACATCTCCAATGTATATATGTTCAGATCCTACTGGAAATGGCAAAGCAAAAAAAGGAGGTAGAACACAGAGCATACCACTCACAGAACTGCTCTGGAAGTCTGCACCCCTTTACAATGCAGAAATATCCACAAATGTGTGATGAGTCTTTAATGGCAGGATCAAGTTCTGTCTGTACTGCTGAAGACAGAAATGGACTTATAGTCTATCATTTTCAATTGTCTGAAGTACTGGCTACTTTTATTCTCAAATGTGTCTGCTGATTCCAGAACAGAGTTTACTGTAATAAAAACTAGACACAAACCTACCAGTAACTGCTCATAAACCCTCTAATTAAGTCATTCGTATTCTGCCACTTCCACTGGTCTAAGGTTGCTGTTTTAATAACATAAGCTTTGTTTTTGTTGATGACTATTCCTGCAGCCATGTGTATCCATATCAAAAAATTATCATTAATTCAGTTTCTTTTTCTCCTGTATCCTTTGTGGATCTAGATCTGAGAAAAGCTATGAAACCTTCTTGTACCAATAAAATTGACCTGAATGCCTCATGCACCACCAGCTGATTAAATGATGCTGCTGGAGTTAAAAGTAATGTCTAAGAAAATTAAACGTAAGTCTTAAATTTACTGACTTCTTTTTTAAACAATGGAAGGCACATTATGTTAAGCTTTACTCACTATGCACCACTGATTTTTAATATGCTCTTTTTTTTATGTACTAGGAATAAATTATACACTTTACCTGCAGTGAAACAATCCTCTCAAAGTAGAATCAGATTAAACAAAAAATAATTATGATGGTGCCTATGAACTTTGGATAGTCTAACTGTAATTAAAATGGATCTTCCAAAATTTCAATCTATATCTTATAATATACATACATGATATTAAATGTTTGTTTTCTTTTTAATTTCTTATCAGTATTGAGCAGATGGGATGTAACTTTAAAAAATTATATTTTAAACATTATTACTATAGATTAATTGCATTTGAAAACTTTTGCTCAGTGAAGCATTTACAAATACAATTTAACTTGTGATGAAGCTTCATATTTATGTTATATCTTCTCTGTTTCACACAATTATATTTAAATTGTCTACAGCACATGAGAGAAAACAGAAAACAAACTGCATAAAATGAAATATGCACTCTTTTACAGGAAAGATTTACTTAAAATGTCATTTTTCAATAAAATGTTTGATTGATTCTCTATTGAGTATTTAGCAAATCCTTTTTAATACCAGCCTTAACAATATTGCATGAAGGATGATTTTTGATTGAAATTTTGGATTACAAAACAGTAATACAGTTTTTCCATTGCTATTTGTATACTTAAAGCAAAATCTTCAATATTAAACGTCCTGCTATAGTCTTTGATATTAAGTGGGGGGAGGGATGGACTGAAATGCTATGTATAATCCATTTCTGTCAAAAAGTTGTAGGAAGTGAATCAAGAGGAAATGCACATGGCATTAAGGATGGCAAACTCTGGACATGAACCCACCCGAGATACATCTGCATAAGTGGGTTTGAGGTGTCACACTGTAAATAACTTCCAGTTATTTGTCCTTTATTGTCCTATTCTGTTTACTTTCAAATTTTTAAGGAAAATTGTTCTACACTGAAAAGGAAGTCAAGACCTTGAACACGAGCGTAAATAGTAAAATGAGATTACTGTGACACCTGTGGTAGGTTTTACAGCACAAGCCATATGTTCTCCCATCTTGAATCTCAAATTCACCCTACTCCCTTATGGCAAAGCTACAAGCTGCTTTGCATTCCTTAGAACTCTCATCTCATTTTGCTGAATCAAGTGTCCATATTTGGATTTAGTGCTCTTGCATTCTGAGAGACAAGTGCTATGCCACATATTACTTAGTCTTCTCTTACTATTTCTTAAAATATAAAACTAAATTCCATATCATTCATCATTGTATCACTGTGCTGTGTTTGACCATACCTGCGTGTCATACATATGAACTGTGACTATATCAAAATAATGGTGTTTTACATAGTGCATCTGTGTATATTACCAAAAGAAAAAGATTAACTGTGCCTCGGTAAAATGATATGTAATGATATAAAAATGTAAAGTTAAGGGAAAGGCAGAAGTACAGGGAGAGAAGGAAAAGAAATTTTTTATCAAAAGATTTCTGAGGAGAAATACCTTCTGAGATCATCACATCTCTACCTTGGGAAACCTGGCGATGGGAGCCATAGTAAATATTTCAGCTAGATAAAGTGATACTTACTAAGAAAACAAGAAGAAATTGACAGATGCAGCAAGAGATAAATGAAATCACAACCGTTTATTAATTTTTTCTTTTATAAAATGTAATTTCTAAACTTTAATTTATACTCACTTTCCTTAGAGAATATTTGCAACAGTTAAGGATTTATAAAGAGCAACAGAGGACTATTATAAGAGTTTTCTTTATATATTGAGCATATAATTATATTTGAAGAAATCAGGTTATATAGACAGATAGTAAAATAATAAACAAAAACAAAAGCAACCACAACTACCATAATCTTATTGCTGTTGCATTCGTTCATTCCCCTCCATATCCTCTCTTTTGTCACTGGTTCTTCTTAATCTAGGCCCCAAACTTATGCAAAGAATATGCAAACAGAGCTCTGTAACTGTTTAGAAACATTCTTTCTTTTTTTTCCCTATCTTTTTTCCTTTTTCTTTAATCCTTTTTCCTTTTTCTTTTAATCTTTTTCTTTTTTCCATCTGTTTCTCTCTTTTTCTTTTTCCTTTGTCTTTTTTTTCTTTTTCTTCTTTTTCTTTCTCTTTTTTTATTTCCTCTGTTGAGCTTCTAGTAATTTCATAACATACTAGGGTTTAGCTAAAAAGACTCAGGATGAAAACTGAATAACAAAACTCTGTGTGTAAATGCATTAGCATAGAATGTTTTAAGTTAGTGGAGACCTTAAAGATCATCTACTTCCAACCCCTCTGTCATGGGCAGGGTGAAACTTTATCAGGCTGTGTAGGACTCCATTCAATCTGGCCTTGAGCACCTCCAGAGATGAGGCCTCAACTATGTCTCTTGGCAACCTATGTCAGTGCTTCACCACACTCTTAAGTAAAGAATTTCTTCCTAACATCTAACCAAAATCTCCTCTTTTAGTTTAAAGACATTCTACCTTGCCCTATCGGTATCAGACAACGTAAAAAATCAGTCCTCCTCCTTCCTGTAAGCTCCCTTCATGTACTGGGAGGCCACAATGAAGTCTCCCCAGAACCTTTTCTTCTCCAAGGTAAACAAGCGCAGCTCCCTAAAAAATATCTTCACTGGAGAGGTGTCCCAGCCTTTTGATAAACTTCCTGGCCCTTCTCTGGATCCACTCCAACACTTCCCAACCCTCCATGAAGCTGAAACTGGAAGCCCCAGGCTTGGAGACTCCAGATTGGGCCACTCAAGGGGAGGGTAGAAAGGGACAGTAGCTATCCTCTCTCCATTCCTACCCCTCTTAATGCAGAATACAAAAGCACACTTCTGTCTCATGCCAATCTTTTCATCCATCAGGACCCCGCAGTCTTTCTCTACAGGGCTGCTCCCAATGATTTCTCCTAGTCTGTACTCTTATCTGGAATTGTCTTGATTTGTTCTTGTTAAACCTCATTAGATTCTCATGTGCCCACTTTTTCGATTATCTTTTTTTTTTTTTTTTCATAAGAGACACTGTAATGACTTTCAGGGGAAGAATAATAGGAAGAGTTTAGAAGTCAGCTAACCAGGCTGAGGTTGAACTGACATTGTTTTTTTCCGTCTTGAATCCTTCAACTACATACACAATTTGGAAAGATGTGATATCCTTCTATGGGTTTTATAACATCATGGTCACTCGATGAGGCATTAATTCAGGGAGTTACTCAGAGGATTAGAACTCACATACAACAGGCTCTAAATTGTGCTCATTCCCTTGTTCTTCTTTTAGAGAACATTTCAGAATTTTAAACCAAAATGACAAATAATTTGCGTGTTCCCTGCTCCATCCATATTGCTTCTGAGGAAGGAAAAAATCCAGTGTTATACTACGGGGCAGTAAGTCTCAATGAAAATACAGAATAAAGTATTTTCCAAAGTATTTCTATGTTAACAAGAAAATCTGGTCCAGGACGATCCCACAATATGCTTCTGCACCATAAACAAAGCTTCCAATCTGCTGTACCGCTGCAATTCTGTATATTTGCAAACATTACAGATTTCACAGACGCTGAAACAGTTTGTGTTGGAGAGATAAGGAGACAGTGTCTGGATATCATTTCACATGAAAACTCCAGCTCCCTTGCTTTCTCAGATACCCTTAAGCACTGCCATGATATATACATGAGAGGTTAAGAGAGCACATTTTTATGTATAGAGCTAGTCAAAGGAGAAAGAAAAGAAGGTTAGGACACAATACCAGATTTCTTAGAGAGAAACTTATGCACTAAAAACACTGTTTTAAAAGAGGAGTGTGCATCACTGCTGACTTTGCCAGTGCTCACCAAATAAAGACAGCCATAAAGCAGAGACTTTCCTTTGGCAGCTTTTTCAGCTGCTGACATTGCTGTTGAAATACTGAAAAACTGAAACAATGGAAAATGGTATCTGGGTTACATAAACCACTGAAGTGTTTGAAAACGTAAAAGCTGTATGCATGTGCAATCTTTCAAATTGCAAAGCTATTTTTGATAGGGCTGGCATCAGCTGGGCTCAGATTCTTGCAAATCTGTTACAATTATAATTTTTTGCAAATAAATTCAAGATATTTATACATTCAAGCACTCAAACCCTGTAATACATATTGGAGTTTAGAAATAGTGTCAGGTTGGAATTTATCTTTCTATTAATTTTAAAAAACAAATGAAGAGAAAAAAAAAAGGAAGAAAAAAAATAGTGTATTTTTATTTAGTTTTAAGAATCTGGAATCAGGGAGATTTGTTGAGGTGTACTATAAGCAAATGGAGACCATTCCCTTTTAGCAACTTTCAGATTAAGACCTTGTAATTAAGAACTTATGAAAGACATCTATCTCAGTTGCTTTTCAGAAGTTACTGGTCAAAACTAGCTGAAATATAATGAAAGAAAATCTACTGAGAAGTTTTATTACAAGCAACAGCCGAAGTCCAGTTACACAGTCTATGAGACATAGGCAAACAGCTTCTCACGGTTCAGCTGTTCATGTTCCACTGATGGATGCTTATCACTTCTTCTTTATGGCTTTCTACACACTCTGACTCAACTCAGAACAGCATTTCCACTCAAAATTTGGAGGAAAGATTAAACCTTAAGCCAATAATTTATTTCTTTTTTTTTAAAGACAGTTTACGGGTGCAATGTCTGTACAGAATTCTGTCTGCCTCATAAGTTTCTGGTTCAACGGGAATACTTTTTCTTTTGCCAAACACTTAAATTTTCACGTCTCCCTCTAGGTCCAAAGATCAGTCATCCCTCACAATACCACTTTTTCCCCTCTTATAAATTAAGATATTATTATTTACCACTTAATTTTAAATTCTTATTTTATATTTCTTCATGTGTGATGGCATCTTTTAGAGATTTTAGACAAGTGACCTCAAGATATTTATAAACAAAAGAAAAATGGAGTAAATAAACAGATACAAATTCAGGTGATAATCTTATTTTGAGCACTTGTTTTAAATACTTGAAACTGTTTGATGTTCTCATAAAATTAAGTGAAAGCTGACCTGAAGACACGTACTTCATCTATTCCTTAAGAAATTACTATGTCTGCCTCAGTTCCTTCCCTAAGTCACAGTAAGTTAGTAACTGCAAATCTCAGTTAGTAAATGAATATCTCGCACAGAATATCCTAAATCAACAACTAATTAAAGAATTCAGAATGCAATTTATTTTCATGTGCAAATTTTAGCTATTGTACATGTATTGGGGCTGTTCACTTGAGGAGTAGCCACTGTGGTTACAATCAATGAATAATCAGTCCTTCATTATGAATATAATATCTAAATATCATAATGTTATCTAAAGATATCATTAAAAATAAAATATTTTAAGAAATCTCTTGAAACATGTCCATGAATAAAATCCCACTCTACAACAGACTCATTTTTTTTGAGAAGTTTAGTGATGGAATCAGAATTCTTACAGCTATAAGAGATTGAGATAAAGCTAGACAATAAAGTACTCTTTCCTGTCTGAATCTGCTATTTTCTTACAATGTTTCCTATAATTTTCCTGTATTCTACATCCTACATTCAATTACATGCTATTATATCTAACACCACTGGAGCCTATTTGTGGAATTTTTGATCCATATTAAATGAACATATAAATTGATATAAATTGTGGTGTGTTGTGATGAGCTAGTTCAGGTATCATTGATGGAGAGGAAAGAAATAAATCATTGCAATTGACCTTTTGTAGCACTCAATACAGATTTCATATTTTGTTGAATATCTCATCTTTTTTTTTATTTCATCTCCTTGCTCTATTTATTCAGAATATTTTCTTTAAATGTGACATGTGCCTATTCCTCTGTGTATTCAAGTACTTAATTCCCACTTCTCATTCATTTCCACACATCTAATATCCTAAGACAAGCACCTCTTATCTGCAATCACCTTACTCTGGGAACCGTTACAGGGAGTCCAATCTATTTGCTACTGAAGTCATTGTAGGGAAAGCCTACAGCTTACTGTTGGTAAATAAGGGAAAGGAAAAAAAATAAAAAGAGAAAAAAGAAATGGCTAGACAGGATTATCATTGAAAATTCTCAAAAGTACTAATTCATAGTTTTTACAAGACACATTCAATTCAGGAAATGACAGTGTTTCTATTTCAGAGGGCATTTTCATTTAAGATCAACTTACATTTTAAAAAATGTGCTTTTGTTGTGTTTTTTTTTTTTTCTTCAAATAATCAAATATCTTGGGAAATGGAAGAAAAGAACTATACACTCTGAGATGTTCTAAATCAAGCGTACTCTATCACTTGTCACTCTTTTTAATGGCAATTTAGCAACAAACACCAACAAAAATGTTTCTGGTTTTCAGACTTCTGTCCTGTGTGGACATGACCTATATGCTAAATTTGTCAGTTACACAATCAGATAAATAATCAACATCTCACAGTGCAATTTCCTTCTGCTTCATCCTTGTTAGCCAACTCTATACTCCTTTCCTATAAACTATCCCTTTGACAGATTGCAATTATATGTTCAATTTATTCACAAACAGCATTTTCTGGCCAGCTGCAGAGAAAAAGAACTGAAACCTGGGTTGGTTTCTTGTAGAGAGAGTTTTAGTAATGTAAAAACTTCATCCACTTTCCATTTGCAAAAACAATATAACAAGTACCACCTTTGTGTTTATCTAACAGCATTGTGTTCCTGTTTTAGAAGACTACAAGATTGTTGATGGAACATACATAAAATGGAGCATTTTATGTTTTTTAAGATACTGTGATACTTAATATTTCCTTGATTGTCTTAAGAACTATTTTTTTTTTTAATTTCCTTGCCTGGTGTTTCTAAAAACACTACTTTCTATGGTGCACAGAACTGTCATTGTAATTAGGAAAGCCCTGAAGCTTTATTATAGGATTGCTTTGTAACATGACTTGTGGTTTAACAAGGAACAATTGATATAATTCACTGATACTATGCAATGCAATATCTCCTTAATTAAGAAAATATTAAGATTAAAAATAAATGAAAATACATTCATATTGAAGTTGTTCAAGTTTATAGAAAGAACATTCCTTCTGGATATGTTTTCCAACACACCTCATGCACAATAATGTCTGCTCCACAACACATAGTGTAATTCAGGCCAGAGAGTAAATAATTTTTCAGAAAATGTTTTGCCTACCACAAACACGATTTTAATCACTGAAAAACAATTTGTAAATTTTGGCTGAAGACACTAGACATCTTCAAATGTTTTTTCAAGGTTGGACCCTGCCTTCAGATTGTAGGAGGAAAAGTCATTTATTTTTGGCCAGCAGCCAAGTGGTTATTATGCCTAACAGGAAACAATAACCAGGGCTGAGTCTTCATTTGAGGGAGGGTGAAACTTCTGCATAACACTAATTATCACATCCTAAGATAATCTCGGTTATATTTTCTAGGTCTGTACTACCAACGCCACGTCACAATGCATATTCTCTGCAAAGTTTGTGCCACATGTATGTCCAAAAGAATAGTGATGGGCTATGAGATGTCAAATCTTGTGTTGGAGAAATGACACTGAAAAGCAGTCAGAGGCCACATAATGCAACAAGACCTGGAATAGAACATTTGTTGGAAGCATTTCTCAGATCCTTTCTCACTCAGTCTCTTATCTTCCTTCAAGGTCCTGGCTGTGTGCATATTCCTGTTCTGTCAGACAGAGCAGTGTACCTCTAGAATGCGTGGTCCACACTTGGTAGAAAAGTCCAGAAAAAGAGAGATAGGAATGAGATAGGAAAATGAGATAGGAATGTGTGTGTACACTGTTCATCTCAGTAGGACACCCCCAAACTGTCCAAGATGGCATTAGCAACCAAAACCATTCTTGCTATTGTAAGAAATTGTCCCCAGTGTAGTGAGTGCATGTAAGTTGGGGTAGGAGGCATGGGAATGTGGATGCAATTAGAGTTTGCTAGAATCAAATGTAGGAAGCTGTTCAGAAATGTGTAAATGTGTGTTAACATTTAGTAAGTGATTTATCTGTTGAATTGCTGTTTTTTATCTTTAAGACACAGATCACTAATTGCTGGTTAATTACAGCTGCTAATAAAACACATCACTTTTTTCCTGAGTTGGTTCAAACAATCTGAACTTAGCCTGCAAAACTTCCAAAATAACCTGAGTATGTCCAGCCTGGGTAAAAGAAGACAGAGGGGGGGGGGATCTGATACATGTTTATAAGTATCTGAAGGGAGGTGGGAGGCGAAAGGATGAAGCCTGTCTCGTCTTGGTGGCACAGTGCCATAGGATGAACAGTAATGGCCTAAAACTTGAACAAAGGAACTTGAAAAGAAGTACCTCTTTTCAGTGCTTTTAATCACTGAAATAGGTTGCTCAGAGAGGTTGTGGAATCTCCTTCTATGGAGATATTCAACATCTCAGTGCCTACATATGCAACCTAAGGTAGGGTACCACTTTTGCAAGGGAATTATACTTGATCTCTTGAGGTCCCTTCCAACCCCTGCAACTCTCTTATTCTGTGACTGTCAAATGTCTGTTAAGTGCTATTTAGATAAATGAAATAAACAAAATAAACAAGAAAATATCCTTGTTGCTCAAAATTGGAGACAGAGAAGTCATGAATGAGTAAGATGGAGAGGAAAAAATATTCAGAAAAATACTGGAGAAAGGAAAAAGATAGAAAGTGTGTGGGAGCGGATTTGTATAGTTACCACTATGAATGTTTCCTTTGTCAGACATTTCTGAATCCATTTAACAGATTCATGTAACAGCCATATAATTTCCTATTAATTTGTGGGGCAGGAGTTGGGGAAAACATTTCACATTCATGAAAGGTCACTTACATAAAGCTTGATAGATATGTTATTTCCAGCCTGTCTAAATACGAATATAATAAATGCAGTTACACCTTTACTACATGCTGCTGTAAAGAAATTCAGCCAAAGATTGTATTAATCATCATTCTCATTTTCAGTGAGTTACACAGCTAACTGAGGCATTTTTGTGGTCATTTTTTGCTGTGAAAATTTTCACAAAGTTGATGAAGAGGAAAAAAAAGATAAAATAGAACAAACTTAATGACAAAGACAACCCATAAGTATTTTTAAATACAAAAAAAATGATGAATTATTTTTCTCTGCCACATGAACGTTCTGTCAAGTGAGCTAACCTGATTCTAATAACACAGAAACAGAACATGACACTGTGGGCTAGTAATAAAAACTAAAAGAATACAAGAAATCTGGGAAGAAAACTGGCTTTTTTTTTTTTTATTTCATTTTTCAATTAGCCATTTTAGAATAAAGAATTAAGCCACTGGTAGTTAATATTAGCATTTCTAGATATTCATATCTTCATTTCAGTGAAACAGTCTCAAATTTTGAGAAAGTTATACAGATTAAGGTGATTTTATTTTGAAATTATTATATCCATGACATAGCTCACATTTCTGTGGGAGAAGTATCTCAGATCAGCAGTGAAATAAACAGGAAAAGGAATAAGGATATAGCAAAAATTTGAGAGTGAAGTTTGCCTATCACTACCTAAAATTAAGAGACACATCTACATTGTCTTTCAACAACTTGAGGGTACCAATCTTATTACATGTTTAACTCTTATAAATTCTGGACACACTTTTTTTTTCTTGTACAATTATTTGAACCCCAATTTAAGTCATTTAGATGTCAAGGAATCTGACACAAATACATGACTCTTACTTAGATGCTTAAATTAGCTAAATTGAGCCTGAAGTTAATCGTGCTTACAAATTGCTTGCCCAGAGCATGCCAGTTTAAATGTCATGTATACATAATATTTGCAAGCACACCACATCCAACATTCGTGCTTCTTTCTAATATCTCCCATCAACATAAGCAACCATCCCCATCATGGCTTCCAAATATAAGTACTGGAAATACTGTCAAATAATATTAATTATATATCTATCCCTTAGTCTTCTAATAACTGAATCCTATGTCATATTCTCTATTATTTTGCTCATGGCAGATATCAAAATCTGTGATTATTTAAAACTTGCTGCTCATTCTCAAATTTCTTTCAGCCTTCTGGAAAATAACATGTATGATTTTCAAGATAATCAATATACAACATCTTTCAAATTCTTTATTTTACCATACCAGGAAGAATATTGTTATTGATAGAAAATTTTTATTTTACCAATACAAAATATTTCAGTTCATATTTGCCTTTTTATACTGCTTTATTGTGAGAGCAAGTACAATATAATTTGTAATCCAAATAGGAATTTTTAAATTCAAAAATATAATTATGGGTGTAAACTATTAAGTAGCCTTGTTACATTGCCTGAAAACTTGTATTTGTCATTTTTAAACAAAATTAAGTTTTTGAAATATGATTTCTAAATAATGCATGAACAAAATTCTTAACAAAAAAAAAAAAGTAACCATAGAAACTACTTCACTAGAATAAAAAAATATTCCATTATAAATGATTATAAGTGCCATTCTTTAAGAAATTTAGGACTGAATTTTGAAAATCTGTTACATGTTGGCAGTATTTATAAAAAGGTACATCTTTTTCCATTAGATTCATCATATGCTCTTCTGGTAATGATTAAATTGTTAAATGTTTTTGTTTTTAAAAACTTTGTCATGATTATTATGAAGTGTCCCAAGATACTAAGTTTTCCCTATGAAAAATTAAATTGATGCTGTTGAAGACCATGTGTTTGAGTTATTTGACCATCAAAGTTTGAGATATTTCCTCTGATTCTTTAGCTTTTATTTTTTTTAATTGGTTATCTCAAGGCAGGGGAAGACAGAATGACCCAAATTCCAAAAATGAACTGAAATCACTAAGGAATTTTTTTTTTTATATACATTTCAGTATGTAGTCTGAAATCCTGAAGGAAATACCAGCTCATCAGCCTTAAGGAGAGTGAATCTGAAATACTCTGTGAGATGAAGACAAATCTGCTATGTGAAAACCTGTACTGAGCTGACATACCTGCTTGGTACAATGTCTGTTATCACTAACTGTAAAGTTTCTATTCTGAACTCCACATACTTGATGTAAGAGCTTAAGGCTGTAAAATGGATCTGAGGTTCCTGGTATCTTTAAGATTAGGAAACAGGTTGAAAAGACATCTTGTTCAGATAGTGATAATACAAAAATTTTGTGCTATTTCCTGTTACAAACTCAATCCAGAAGAAACTCTTAGATGAAAAGTGTTGATACTATTCCTGTCAGAGAGACTGAAAATCTATACCAAAAAAGCTCATCTCAATATAGTTGCAAAGAAAAAAAAAAAAGTAAATCTATACTGTGTGTGCATATATGTTCTTATTACTCTCTTAAATCCTTCAAAGAATAAGAGGTCTGAATTATTTCATCAGTGTTTCTTTTCTGATCTTAAGCATAATTATTACTCAGCTAATGTTCATATCTTTTTTTCATCCTGTCATGGTTTTATGATTTTTGGTATTGGTATTCCACATCATAATGTCATGTAGTGCATTTAGAGTTAAAAAAGCACTGTGCTCCAGGTGAGGCAAACTGCAGAAAATGCTCCTGGGCTAGTGGTTAGGAGCCGGGGTTCTTACCGCTGTGACTTGGGTTCGATTCCTGGACAAAAGTACCCAGCATGCAGCTGGAGCATGAGCTCTTTAACTCTAACTGCCCTACATGATGTTATGACGTGGAATACCAATACCAAAAATCATAAAACCATGACACATCCAAATTCTGATTTAAAAAAGCACACTGAAACTTCAATGTATTAGTGCACTACTTGGACATCTTTGTATTTTATGAAAAAATTAAAAAATAAGTTCAGAAAATAAAGTTTTTTTTAGGAAAACAAACAAATCTGCTTAGCTAGGCACACAAATATAGGACTAGTTCCACACTGGCCATCATTTAACTTTCAGAAGTTGTCCAATAATGCAATAAAGGACTTGCAATTGTTGAAGGTCAAAACTTAAGTTATGTTATCTGGAGGCCTGAAAGGCAAGAGGTGCTTTTTAACATTGAGATAACCTGTACCTTTTGGTACATGAACCTAATAAGAGCTTTGAAGGATTCCAGATAACTTATGTGGTTATTTGGGAACTAGATTGCTTCCAAAATGCAAGATATGCTTCATCCACATTTTGTACCCATCTGTATATATTGATATTCGTCACTACTGACCTATGCTGTCATTACTTACACAGTAATATGCCGTACTGAGTTGAGAACATTAGAATCACCTGAGTGAACTGAAATGTCTGATGGTGTTAACTACTGGAAAATTATTTAAAGTTTTTTATTTGGCTTTGTAGTTTACTAAATTTGAGTTATTTATACTTTCTAATATTTAATCAGAAACGATGTGCTGACATTCCTAAGATCTCAAAACATCAAATAAATTAATATGGTTCTATGGGAGTATTCACATCCTTTAGTTACCAGGTTAGACTACGATTAGAGTCCCTGAACAGGCAACCCTTTGGGCCTAAACTAGTAAATTTGTCTCTCCATGGTTCCTCTATAGCCTGCAGGAGGAAACCTGAGATTTTAAGATGCATTCAGCTCAGAATATCTTTCTGAAGGCTTTTTATCATTACTTACATGCTGAGTCCAGGGAATGGAGCTCCCTAAACATGTCAGGTGGGCAATGCAAATTCTTCTGAGAACATTATCCTGGTGCTGGGAAGTTCCCATTCTCAACGGTAGCAAGGCTGCCATTTCAAGCCAAGGCTTGAAAAGATTTCTCATAATCCTGCAGAAAGTCAGGCACTCTGCTGACAGACAGGAATTATCCAATCTTGAAGCTGGTTGGGGCTTAGTCCAGCTTTCTCCTGTCTTACTTGGATAACATAGGACTTCTTCAAATGGGTTGACACTGCCAGAACCTGTTCATTTAGGATAGGACAGTTTCACCCAAGAAAAACACTTGTTGCAGGTTATGTAATGTTAAATTTCTAAATCAGTAATTGTTTTGCTTTTGTTATTGTTTTTTTTTTCTTTTTTTCCCATTAATTTGTAGCTTTTCTTCCCTGCAGAAAGCTTTGTTACACATTGACCCATTGTGAGGGAGACTTATGTCACCTGTCCTCAGCCATCAAAGTCACAAGCCTAGCTGTCCATGGCTTTTTCTATAACCTATGAAAGAGACTGAAAAGACCCCTGCCAAATATTATCTACCCCGTAAAATACAACATGGTTGGGTAAAGATTCCTCCAGAACTTTCTGTTGATGATATCAGGCACCAACACTGTGAAATAACAAATCTGGTAGGTATGAAAAAATCAGAAAACAGCTTCCCCTTCACTTCTGTAATATTAAACATAACTAGATTCACTGCAAAGAACAAAATATTGGGCTGAGGTACTGGAAGTTTTCCTCTGTTTATTGCAGTATTGTTGAACTGTCCACTGCTGCTCCAAATGAAATGAGATCAAATACCCAAGCCTACGAAACTGCAATACTGTCACTGAAGTCTATAAGACTTTTCTACACGTGGTTGCCTCTGTGTTCTTCTAATTGTTTTTTTAGTATCTCCTACTGAAATACAATAAACTTCACAAGCACTTCACAATACTACACAAACAACTGGGCAAACAACCATGTCTTTTTCCAGTCATGAAAGCTCTTTCAAATAATTTCTTTCCTTCCCTTCCTTTATCTACAAAGGACTAGATCCACACAAGCAGAATAGCCATGTTGAATGTTTTTGAATTGTCTTATCAATTTGGTTTTATGCTGCTCTAGTCTATGAACATTGTCACATAACTACATATTATTATGTTGTTTCTACCATTTTTCTTACGCATCTGTGCATTTTGAATTGTAAGTCTCATATTTCGTTTATTTCCTTCCAATATTTTTAAAATCATTGTGAAATTTTGAAGGCTGCTCTGAGCAATCTTATTTTTGCTACACAAGTTATTCAGCCATTATCGTTGCTTCAGTCGATATTGTCTGTTTTAGCTTTCATGTTGAAGTGTTTTCAACTGAAATTGCACAAAATGTTCAGTCCAAGTCAGTAAGCACAGTGACTTCAACATAAACAAAAACTTTTTCTAAAATTCTTCTCTCAATTTTTTTTTAATTCTTATTTATTTATTTGGTGTGTAAATGTGTTGTGTTTTTCCTTTTAATATCTGCAGTTCAACAGAATGGAATTCTCTTTTGTGGGTTATAAGTCCTGGCGCAGACTTGCTCTTTTATTCATTTTATATTATCAGATCTGCCAACATGCTTTCATCAAGCAACATCTAACAGAAATATATCTCACGAAAGACTATGGAGAGTCTAGAGAAATTTAGAGATACAATTACATGGTCTTTTATAAAATTGAGGAGGTAAATTACAAAAAACTTATACATAAATAAAAATTCTCAGTTAAGATGATACTATAACCTAGATGTCTGAATTACAGTGGTAATACAGGAAGCTGGAGACAGTATTGCTTAAGCCTAAAACTGACTGGCTTTTAACTAAATGGGTAAATTCCAGTCCTTTCATGACATCGGATTTATACCATGTCAACAGGGCATAACTATAGTCCTGATGCATGACAGGAATACCATGAGCACAACAGCAGGATGATTGTTTATTATTAGAATCAAAAATACTCAATATAGCAACAAAAAGGGTTAAAGTAGCAGAGAAATCCGTTTCTGGCAGAAAAGAACATGTATTCTCATTTAAAGTGTAAAAACATAAGCCAAATTGTATGAAATTATCCCAGATATCACAGTGAGTAGAGGAAAAAAAAAAAGGCCACAGAAACTTGACAAATATCTTGCAAAAATATCTATATGTATCTACACAGGTATAGAAAAGGTCTGGAGGAATATGGAGTCTATAGTCAAGTTAGTTAAGCTTTTAACATTTGGTGAATGGTGCAGTACAAAGGAAGATAAAGTAGAAAAAGTTCTTAGTATTTACCAGATCTAAGGAAATGACCAGACACAACATCTAGAAAATAATAAGGTTTTACTAACAATTATTACTTGGAAGTTTATTTTTTTTTCAAATGACAACCTCAAGGAAACATTTGTTCATACTGCAGGATATGTTATCAGAAGTGATAGAATTTTTTTCCTCTTTTTTTTTCCCTTTTTTACTAGTTTGAATAAAGAATTTGAATGAGTGTTTCCATTTATATCTAGTAAGTACTGCTTCACACAGAGCTTTTTTCCTCTGCTTTGTAATTCACCCACATCAAACTAAAAATACAATAAAGGCATGCTGTTCTTTTAAATCACATTGTGAGGCTGGGCTAACTCCCATTGCCATTTTCTCTTTAACACAAGTAATTATACTCTTCAACTGCCCTTTGACTCTCTGTGGACCAAGGGCAGTCCTGCATGGAAATGAACTTAATTAATTCTGTTCACTGGAGTGGAGTATCTTAACCATGGAGAGGCAGCTTGTTTCTATAGGTTTATGCTGCTAGCTGCAAGCAGTTAGATCTATTTCTCCTTTCTAGGTTAGCCCTGATATGTTTTCTTTGCAATTGGCGTGTTCAATGTGAAGACTGAGTCCAAATCTTCATACAGAATTGAATGTGACTCCACAAGGGAACTGGCAGATTTCACAGGTAAAAATTCTCAAATCTTTCAAATCAATCTGTGCAAATGATGAGACCAGGGCCTGGGTCACAATTTTTAGCAAAGCACCAAAGCACATATTTATTTAGGAATGAAATTAAGACTATTATTATTTTCTCTTCAGAATATTTATTGAAGAATTCACCTGAGATTACATTTGACTGCACAGATGTGAATTATTAAAAAAAGGAAAACAATATTAGAAAGGTATTGTTTTTTTTTAAAGTTGCTTTGACACTGACAAATAGAAATATTTTAACATTCATGTTAGGTCTTCTGATTTAACCTGGCATCATAGAGGTATAAGGATACTGTTTTAATACATGTTAGTTATCTCTTTTCACAAAATAAGGGGTAAGCTCTCCCTTGTCTGCATATTCTTGACTGTTAGTTTCAAGTTTCCTGTTTGAAAGCTCAAACCCCAAACACTGCTAGTACATGGTATTTTCTAATCATTGGATATTTATTTTGAAGTTTAAAATGTCTCAGAAGCCTGAGACTTTCCATACAGGGAATATAAGGTACACACTTAGGACACTGGTCAGTGTGCATGATGCTCATAAGAGGTATTTGCCCTTAATCTGTGCATCTACCAAAGGTCAGAGAACATATTTAATTTTTGTCTCCCTCAAATATGTTCAGAGCCCAGAACTGGGCTACTTGTGCTGAAATATTTGGTTGCTTTTTATTTTATTTATTTTTATTTTTTAAACAATCTACATCCTTTTTTTTTTTTTTTTTTTTTTGGAAACAAATTTTTAGAGTCATAAAAAGTTGGTTATTTTTCCATTTTCTCATGCCCATCTGCACAACGGGGTTCAGAGAGGAAAACATAAATCTCAATTTAAAGCATGAATGGTTGCACTCAAAGTATTTCAAATTCCAGCCAGAACTAGAAAATACTAGAGATCCCTTTGGTAAATTCTGTTCTCAGGAGACTTGAGTCAAGCTTATATCAGTTAGATGTCTGCATTCTTTTGTGTTACCAGGAAGCTATCAAACCTACTCAAGTACCCCTACAAAACTTACAGTTTCATTTTGGTAATAACTTTTCTGGTTTCTGTAGATACACTCTGTGTGTTTCTAAAAGAATCAGGAGTTACTCTGCTAGATTTTTACTATGTATTCATATGAATGGCATATACTTAGGTGGAAGAGCTGTCATGCAGATTATGGCAACTTAGTAGGCTATATAACACAGTTATATTAATATGGGTACTCTTCAGCTGAAGCTATAATCAGACTTTTGTTCTACTGCAGAGTAACTGATGAAGCAGAGAAACACACACAAAAAAGTTTCCACTAAATTAGTCATTTAAAATACAGCTTTTTTTTTTTAATATAGAAACCCATTTTTATTTTAGATAAAAAGTCAACTTTCAGTACTGTGTATTTAAGTCAAGGACAGTGAAAAGCAACTAGCATTCAATACAGAAATTCAAGCTTCAAAGGGTTATCCTGAATCAGTTCACTGACAGAGAATTATCCAAGCAGAGGTCAGGCACTCATTAAACCTTATCTGAAGCCAAAGTTGTGCGTTATGGTTTATTGCCTCAAGTACCAATTAATAAAAAATTAAAGAAATGAAAAACCAGTGATTCATACCTTTGCTGGGAGAACACTCATACTTCAGCAAAATGCTAAAATATTAATAGTCATTTTAGTCATGTAGTATTTTATTAGGCACTTAACTCTGTGGGTTTTATCAAAAGATATATGACATTCATTTTTAACAAAATGCTAAGGAGATTTGGGGAACATTTACTCAAAATCTAATAAAGTAGATTTGAGAGATATTTTCAACTGGAAACCTTAAACACGGCTATCAATTATTAATGAAAAAAGAAATGCTTAATAATAAGAGTCTGGGTAGATGCCATAAAGAAGCGTTGAAATATCACTCAGATACCAAGGGCAATTGTCTTCTAAAGAAACTGCAAGAGAAAACATTAAGTGCTGTAACAGTGTACAAGAGCACTAATGTATTTTTGCTTCTAAGATTTCTAGCAGGCTTATTTTTTTCACCATGGGTATTTCATTAACCTGACACAATCAAATATTTCTCCTCAGTGTTCAAACAGTTAAATGTTCTGTACAAACTCACCTGCACAACTACTTTCAAAATACGTTTATTTCTTATTATTTTTATCGGCAGCATATGTTCCAAACCACCCGAGGCTCTGAACTGATGCCCTTTAGCAAGCTAAACTGAAAATATGTTTGCACCTGCAGATGCCAACAAGGTTGTATCTGTCACAGAATTCTTTCTATTGTCCTTGTTATCTGTCACGTTAAGAGCTGGAAAACACAAGTCACTGGTGATTCTGAATGAAATAAAAACGGGAAAACTAATGTCCAGCTACACAGAGAAACTTGAGTGCAGATAATCTGCTAGGTCAAAAAATGATAGCAATAAATGCTTGGCCTCGGTAAAAACAGAATAAATCTGCGCAGAAAAAATTCTGAACACTGAGTCTTCCAGGCTGTGCATGAATAAACTTGATTACTTAGTCTGTCAACAAGACTCAACATATTTTTTTCCCTCTCTATCTCTCTATGCAAAGAGAGTTTTCAGTCACTACAATGAGTGAATTTTTCACAGAAGAAATTACCATTCGTAACCCCACAATGACAATTGTCCCTTTTGTCTCCTCCTCCAGGGAAGCACATAGTCCACAGTTTTCTAGGATCATGTGCCTATTATTTGCATGCTCTGTTATATTCCCCTAATCAGTATCGAATGAGATTTGAGTGGCTTAATCTCTGAAACTTCTTACATTCCTTCCTCACACATTCCATGCAGAAATCAAATTACATTAAACATCAATAAATCAAATGATGTAAAACCAAAGTTCTTTGAAGTCAACTAAAGAACTTGCAAACACCTTTATATCAGGCTCCTGATTTTATTTAGATTGAGCATATTATTCTGCATGGTGTCATCACTGTATTGGAGAAAGTTTAGCACTTAAATAATGAAAACAAAGTATTATATATAGTTCAAAATCAACATGCTCTTTCATTTGGGTAACAACATTACATTAAAATATTTTTGCTTTCCTTTTCTCTAGCTGAAGCATGTGAACTTTTTCCCACACTTCAATGGGACCTTTTGCCTTAGAATTCACAGAACCACAGAACTGTAGGGGTTGGAAGGGACCTCTAGTGATCATCTAGTCCAAACCTCTGCCAAAGCAGCTCCCTAGCCCAGGTTGCACAGGTAGGCGTCCAGGCGGGTCTGGAACGCCTCCAGAGAAGGAGACTTCACCACCTCTCTGTGCAGCTGTGCCACTGCTCCATCACTGCACTGGGAAGAAGTTCCTATGCATATTTGTGCAGAACTTCCTACACATCAGTTTGTGACCATTTCCATTCATCCTATCACCACACACTGCTAAGAAGATTCCAGCCTCATCCCTTTGCCTCTCACTCCTTAGATATTCATAGATGTGGATCAGATCCCCTCTAAGTTTTTTTGGTTTTTTTTAAGGTTGAATACACCCAGGTCTCTCAGCTTTTCTCTTCCACACTGTTTGGCTTCAGTTCTTGAGTCCTGCTTTGTTTTTTGCTGCTAGACATTATCACTGACATCATTTTAACAAACAGCATATCTGCACAACCTCAAAATCCTCTGCAGGCTAGATCCCAATGTCTCATAAAATTGGGACTTATAACTGGAATAAAATTTCTGTTTTCAACAGAATGTTGAGGGTTCATCTCTTTCAATGTACTTGAGGTGTTTCCAAGGTGGTTCCATCTCCATTTTCCAAAGAAGGGAAAGGCAAAGATATATGATATGATGCACGTCTATGGCCACTGTATACAATCAGTTTGCTCCTTCAGAAAGCTCGTCTTTTTTTTTTTTTAATTTTATTTATTTTTAGGGGAATTGAAAAGGTTTAGTGGTCTCTTGTGGTTTGTATTTTTATAGATTTCAAGCAACAGGAAACAAATGCGCCTTTAAAGAGAGAAAGTAATTGTTATAAATTAACCTCTGAAGTATGTTTAAATATTTCTCTTTCAATTTGTGCAATAAGGGAACAATTTAAAAGGTATAGCAGGGTGCCTGCCACTTCTGTCCTCTGTAGGAGGAAAATACATACTAGCATA
This sequence comes from Cyrtonyx montezumae, assembly GCF_038088225.1. Taxonomy (NCBI): domain Eukaryota; kingdom Metazoa; phylum Chordata; class Aves; order Galliformes; family Odontophoridae; genus Cyrtonyx; species Cyrtonyx montezumae. Next base: position 118,129,172 of record NW_027072089.1, on the reverse strand, counting down.
TGCCAAACTTTATTCTTTTCCAAATGCTAACATGATTACATGTCAAATCAAATCTCTCAAAGAAACAGAGATGCAGCTGCAGGTATTATATTTGTCAAAACCCTTCTGCTACTGATCTTTCAGTTTCTGTTTTGAAGTTTAATTTATTGTCTCAAAATAATTAATAGAAATTTGCTAGTCAAGATACAAAGTGAATGTGTGCTTGTAAGCATGCTTGCCTGTATGCAGACATCTTTTAATCCTATTATTACAGCTTTTGACTATTTTGCCAAAGCTGTGCTCATGGAAAAAAAATATACAAAAAATAAACACATATTAGTTTTTTTTTCATTATTGCTGATTTCTTTGAGTATACACAAGCATTCCTAAGACAAGATAAAAACAGTGAATTTTATTATAAGGTGGTCTCTGCTTATCTTATTTCATACCAATTTCTGACAGTGTACTATTTGATATTCAGTAGTGTAACTTCCAGGATGGTGCATATCAGAATGTTTTTTCATTCTCCTTCCCTTCTGGCTTCTAGTTACTAACGTCCTAGGTATTATTCCATGATAGTTTATAGAAATCTATCCAATAAACACTTCTTTTTTTCTTCAGGTTGTTAACAAAAAAATGAATGCATTTTATCTGATTTACAAAATAGAAACCTGTGGAGCTTAAGCCACTGAATACAGATCCATTAATGTCAGGACTTTTCTGATTAAATTCCAAAGAAGGAGCTAGAAAGTGCTACATGCTCTCAGAGTTCCTTTCTGAAGACAAAGGCATCCCTGACCAACAATTCAAACTTAGGTATTCAGCATAAAGCATTTATAACTGTAACAAATGGACTTTTGTTCTTACTCCTCATTAGTAAATAACTCCCTGCACATTCAGAGGATTATGCACTGTTTATGCATCATGCAATATCACCGAGTCCTGTTGTGTTGGTTTTTTTGTTGTTTGTTTTGTTTTTACAGCACTTACTCCTGCTGCTAAAAGGAAAATAGGCTCTAACAATCCTTTTCTGGTGCCAAAGCTGCTGCTACTGAATGAACACATCCTGCCTGCAGTAGCCTGATTGATCCTTGTGATCCCTGTATCCAACAGTTCAAAAGAATCTGCTGCTCAAAGGACTAAAATTGGTATTCGTTTAAGATTTACTGGCAAACCAAAGCTCCTTCATGTAACAGCAGATGTTGTTCTGCCTTTCAGCTCCATATCACACAACAAAGTGATGCTGAACAAGTTCAAACTCAGGATGACCTTGATGGCACACAACATCTTAACTCTGGCATTTCCTCACTCAGAATCCTACTTAGACCCTTAAGCAACAGCGAATGTCACTGAACTTAGCCACAGCTTGTATCCCCACTCTGAAGTAGGACATGCACACCTGAGACACAATCTAAATGAAAAACTCCAAATAATCTATCACACTGTAGTCCTTTGTACAGTTACTGTTATGGCAACCTTTGTAGCTTGTCAAACTCTATTGCATTTAAAAGCTTAGTCCTGCTGAAGCAAAGCACAGCTCATACACCTACGTATTCCCTTTCAGGATTAGGTATACTAAAAATTTTAATAGATTTCTTTGAGGAACGTGGAAAAAGGAAAATTGTTGTGTTTTTTTTTTTCTTTGTAACAGAGACTTCTGCAGGTGATATATGAAGCTGACAGTATGATCAACTTTAAGACAAAAATGTTCTTAGACTAGAGGCTCATCATTTTTACAGCTTCCTTTATCAAAGCAGCAAATACTCTACCCATGCACCTCAAATGCTTCTCCTCTTTTACGCGTCCTTCTTCAGCATAAAAAAATAATACATTTTGAAGTCCTTTATTTAAGATGATCCAGAATATTTTGAGACTATAGAGCTTGAATAATCATGAATTAAAAGTAATTGTGAAAGTAATGCCTCCCGTTTCATTCTGTTGCCCATGACCAGAGGATCAGTGTTCCCACCAGTAACCCATTACATTTCACTGCCGTGTGACAGATGTCAGCAGAGGGGCAGACTGGAAAAATGGTGTCTGTCATGGAAGTGCATATACAGCAAAAGAGTGGAATTTCATTTCCCCGTGCAGAAAAATATGGCACCCACTGACATTCGTTGATGCTTGAACATTATGGTGACCAAACAGTGATGTGATTCCAGCAAGGTACTGTATGGTATGCTTCAACAGTGGTGACAGTGATATGAAAGACAAGCCAGATTCTGGATAGCCATGCATAGCTATTGTGCCACAAAATGAAAAGCATCCTGATCAGCTCTTTCATGCAAATTGGCAGACTGCAAAAAGGGAACTGCAGAAAGAGCTGAATATTGGCATCAGTGTGCTGGAAACAATAGAGTAAGTGTAAGAATACCACAAAGTTTGTGCCATGGGAGTACTATGAGTTCTCACACAGGAACAGAAAGAACACCATATAAAAGTTTGTCAGAATGCACTGAACCAATACAAGGCTGAACATTACAGTTTCCTGTATTGCATCATTGCCAGTGATGAGAAGTAGTATCACTACTATAAGGTGGAGTCCAGAAAGCAGTTAATAAAATGGTGACAAATGAATTCTTCATTGAAGTTCAGTAAACAACCCTCAGCAGATGAAATGATATGCCCTGGCTTTTTCAGATAGGAAAGGGATGAACTTTCAAGATTTGTTGTAACTTGGACAAGCCATTAACTCTGACCACTACATCGTGATGCAGATGAAGCTGGAGACTTTAATTTCCTGAGTCAGGCCAGAAAAGACAACTTTTCTCTTACCAGATGATAACACCAAGCCTCGTAACAGTTAAAAGACCATAAAGCATACTGGACAGCATAAGCAACATTTTACTAGCAACAATGCCATCAAAGCAGCTGTAAAACACTGGGTCACTTCTGCTGGTGGAGATTTTCATGAGTGTGGTACACAAGCTCTTGTTCATAGCAAGCGAAAACGCACAGCTACTGGTGACAACTGTTGAAAGATAGCCTTCAGTAGCTGACAACATGCTCCATTAAATAGTGTTACTCTGTCCACTGTACCTGTTGTAGTTTCGAAGGAAATAAGTAGGAGGCATTATTTCTGGAGCAGCCTACATTTACCTGTTGCTGGGATCTTTTGGTCCCATGTTGGTCACATTGCTATTTTAATGCAATAGTCTTCTCAGGGGTATAATGACAGAAACCTAGTGGTATCCTTCCAGCATAATCAAGGCTAATTTTATTTCAAAGTTACTGCTACTTCACTAGCTGAAATAGCTGCCACACAACTAATAGGCCTATGCAGATACCACATTAATTAATTAATTAGATGGTTCTAGAGTATCCTAGTACAAAACTGGCCCTTCATAAACTTGCTAACATTCAGTTTTCAGTGCTACATTGTCAACAGAAAAAAAAATGTTTTCCAGTACTAAATAGATGCCAATGTATTATTGTGAAACTGAAATATGACTGACTATACACACAAGTTTTTGAGTAGCATTTAAAATACTACTTAAGCATTTAATACGGGCATTGATTAGCCTCTAAATACATGATGCACAGTGAATTAATATTAAACAATCCATGTGCAGTATATGCAGGAGTATGTCATCAGTAACATTTATAATGTATAGAACTATAATTAACACAAACATAAACCTCACTGGCATACTGGTTAGTTCCAGCCATATACTCTTCAGTGAATTCTGAGATGTCAGTAGCCCAAGCAGATTGTAGAGTCACAAAATCCACACAGTGAACACTTTGTTATCATTCAGCCAAAAGGCCAATCTCAAGATATACAGACTTGACCAATTTAGAACAAAACAGAGATCTCCTTAGGAAATAGAGACCTTTTTTATTCATAGAATGGAAATAAAAAAATCTTTCTATATGATTATACTCCAGGTAGTATCATAAAGCATGCTGCTCTCCTCCATAGTTTACCACAGAGTAAACATTTATTTTAATTTTCATGCAGCGAAGATGGAATAATATGCCAATGTACTTTTTCATTCCACATAGGATAGCTGACAATCACAGTGTACTTTAAGATATTTACACAGTTTCTAATTTAATAGTATGTTACTGAACAGTCTATTTTTATAAGCCTAATACTTTAAAAAAATCTTTTAATATTCATAAATGCTATCTTTTCGTGTTCTAGCACAACACCATTGAGCAATTTTGCTAGATTGATTGATGCCTAGTGAATTTTTCTAGAGAATTAATCATTGTCTCCATTGGGAAACTGTTTTCATCTTGTCACTAATTTTCAACAAGACATGCCAAGGTCATTAATGCATTCAGATTTATAACAGGAGGGCAAGAAAAGGAAAGCCTCCTTTCTGTAACTCCTGCCACTGTTGTATTGAACATTTTTATTCACTGAAGGTAAAAGTTTGACTTCATCCTACTATGAGAAATGCTGAAATAAATCATCAAGGGTTTATAATAATAAATAAACTTTTAACCTATAAGCAGACAAGGAAATATGAATAGGGTTCAGAATCATTACATGCCTAAGAGAAGGGGGGAAAAAAAAAGAAAAAAACAAGAACAGAAAATATAAAGTTGCTATTTTAAGCCAGCAGACCAACTAGGAGCAAATAAGCTCTAAGATTTTATCTACCAGTACATAAGACTTCCGTGGCTAACATGAGGAATTGTATGCCAAATTCCTGTATCTGACAGTGATTTTCTGTTGAATACTGAACACTGTGTTTTCCTTATGATTGCCACAAACTTCTGTAATACAGTTTTGAGCCTACAAAACAGCAAAAAATGAAATAATAAAAATATAAAAAGAAAAAAAATAAAAAAAAAAAAGAAGAGTTACAGGGCTTGATCTTCTAAACAAGGAAGTCTCAGTCTGACATTTAAAAGTGTCTCTAGAGAAGTAAAGAATCTAAATACAAATCTCCTTCCAAGTGGACTTGAATTCAGATGGGCTTATTTCTTAAGGGAATACACAAATCAAGAAGCTGTAGAAGGACTTTCTTAATTTCTTGGAGCTATGTATTTAAGACTTATTTTTCATGGGGCTTCTTTAAATAAAAAGAGAAGACAGACACAATATTGCTGATTTTAAAACTGACACCCTGGTTCCAGCCTTTGTGTCAGTGAACAGACATGGTTTGATCCTTCCCCCTAATATGCACATTTCACAGTATCCAGTCTCATTAAGTGGAACGTCTGGGCTTCAGTGGAAAACAATACTCTGGTTTTCTCACTCCACTCTAACTGCAGCCTGTGTCAAGTGTTGTTTTCTACTGCTTTAAACTTTATTTTGGAGAATCAAATTTCAAATCAAAACTCCATTTAAAGTTTTATTTGTTCACCCCTAAGATATTTTCTTCCCAGATAACCAGTTTCTTCCAGGAGATTTTACACAAACACACAGACTCTACACTTAATATCTAGCTTCCTGTAATTTCTAAGCTTCATTTTTTTTATAATCAACAACAGTAGTTTAACATCTAATTGCTCTATTGCAATTCCAAATAAAAATCTGGAAGGTTCTGTGTATAGGAGCACAGTATGTCTTGGGTTGGAAAGGACCTCAAAGATCATCCAGTTCCTACCCGCTGCTGTGGGCAGGGCTATCACCCACCATCTCAGGCTGCCTAGGGCCCCATTAATCCTGACCTTGAATGCCTACAGAACTGGGACACCCCAACTTCCCTGGGCTACTTGTGCAAGGTCCACTAGAGCTTTGCAAAATGAGTAGCTCCTCTCTGAATCAGATAATATAAAATAAGTAAGCAAATAAATGAAAACATTGTGACAAAATAAAGGCAACTGATTTTTCATTTCTAACAAACAATCCTTGATGTATTTCATAGTACATCCTAAAATTGCATTTCAGCAAAAAATAAAAATGTTACTCCATTTGTATAAAAAGTTAGAGCCTAGTTTGATCTTCTTGACTTAGTTCATTATCGTGAAAGCTTCAGACACCAAAAGAAATATATTTGGTCTTGCAAACTTGGGGAGAAACTGCTGGAAAAGTTGTAGTTAATAAAGGAAAAAAACCGTACCCTTCTGTTTTCAAAAGTTTCAGACTAATTGGGAAGCATCCATTCACAGACATACTCCAATCGATAACTGGAACTCTGAAAACACACTCGGGAAAGTAGAAGCCGAGAGATGCTGAGCACTTAGAAAAATGACGCGTCTCCCGCAGTCAAATCCGCATTAGAGAACGGCACCGCGCTGCCCCATCCCCGCCTGCCCCTGCCCCCAAGCTGCTCCATGTCCCTCGGCCCGGGCTCGGACTGCAGCCCCCATCCTCTCCCCCCTCCCAGCGGCGGATTGCTCCGAGCTGCTGCCATCGCGCGGGAGAAAGGCGGCATAGCGAGAGAGACCCGTCACCTGTCCCCTCCCACCCAGCGGCAGTGGGCACGGGGATGACGACACAACAACGAAGCGGTCACACAGCTGAGATGGGTCCGTGAACGTTAAAAGCAGATGTAAACACCCAGTACAAAACCAAGATCCCACCTATGGGATGATACTTCTACAGCAATGCAAGCATATAGCTATCTGTAGAGATATGCTTTTACATTTTCCACTTCTGTCTACCTTCTGGAGCAGCTCACCCTCTGATAGGTGAAGATGTGCATTTATCATGTTATCCACTCAAGTTCTTTGATAGATATAGAAATTTTGTTTGTCTATATGTGTGTTTGTGAGCATAGAATAAGAAAGGGCTCCCATGGGAATGGCAGTGTTCACCCTTACTCTAATTTGTCCATTCACACCACTCCTCCCTCAAAACGAGTCTGTAACTTAGTGGAACAAAGATTAATTTTTCAATTTTTACGCCTCTTAACGAACTAATTTTACAGCTTTCTACTAAGTTTCTTCATTTTTTTTTCATGACATAGATTCATAGGTACATTAGGTTGGAAAAGACCTACAAGATCATCTAGTCCAACCATCCTCCTATCACCATCCCTACCCACTGAACTACTAAATCAAATCCCTTAGCACCTCATTTAAACGCTTCTTGAACAGCACTAGGGATGGTGCCTCAACCACCTCCCTAGGCAGGCCATTCCAGTGCCTGACCACTCTTTCAGAGAAAAAATGTTTCCTCAGATCTAATCTAAATCTTCCCCAGCACAACTTGTGGCCATTCCCTCTCGTCCTGTCATCATTTATCAGGGAGAAGAGGCCCACCCCCTCCTCACCACAACCCCCCTTCAGGAAGTGGTAGAGTGCAATAAGGTCTCCTCTGAGCCTCCTCTTCTCCAGACTAAACAATCCCAGCTCCCTCAGCCGCTCCTCTCATGACTTGGTTTCCCTTACTAGTAAGTAGGCCTAATAAAACACACCATATTAGATCTTGACGCATTGGAAGCAATACCAGGTAAAGTATTAACAAGCAAGCCAATAATCTTATATAGACAGAAGAACTGAACTTACTCAGCTGATGAAAGGGATCTCAGCACACCTTCACAGGAAGCAGCTTAGGTGAATGGCTCTTTTACAAGCCCAGGATGGCCCCAGGGTCCTCCCCTTCTAGTCACCTACGGAGCACAGTTGCTAACAATTTGCCTGTGTTGTATGGGTCAGCCACACCCCTTCACCAGGTGCTCAATCACCAGTTCAAGCTGTGACCTAATGGTTCCTCTACAGCATTACTTCAGCATCATAACAATATGGGTGGAACACAGTGTCTCTCGCAATGCCTAGTTGGGAAGCAGCCTAGCCAAACAGAGTTAAAAGTGTGCTCTAATTGCATGAGGAATCAAGGCCATATCATTCCTATGCCAAACAGCTAAATTAATTAGTCATTCCTTGCTTAAAGTCTTGAAAATGAAAAACCTCAGCATTGTTATATTAAATACTTTATAAATATAAGGTAAGAGGGTAAGAATATATTCCCGATACTCAATGGTGTCCATTTAGAAACAATATAAAGCAATGGTGAAGGCAACTGAAATCATTCATTTCTGTCCTTTTGCTGGTACAAGTGAAGTTGTCTGCTTGTCTGTGATGAAATACTGTTACAGCTAGCATAATTCCAAGAAAAAAGTGAAACACTTGTTCAGATCAAATTCACATGAAGCAGATAACTTTATAATATTTGAATGAATCACGTTAGCAAAGACACAGCCCAGGCATCCATCTAACCGTCCTGTGCTTTAAATGAATTGTCAGTAAGCCTCAAACAATTTTTTATCTAGGAGTCATTCACTTTCTCAAATCAAATATACTTGTGGAAAAGCTGAGAGTTGAGAGTCAAGTGCGAAGCACTAGTCTAGCATAAGATTAGCTGAAACACTTCAGTAAGCATCGCGAAATCTCTCTGTACCCATCTCTGCATAATATGCAGCCAATTTTCTAACAGAATCCATTTGGAAATCCAGTAGACTCTGATTAACCTGATTCTGCAGGTCAAATCCTGTGATTGTTTGAACAGACTCCCGGCTGGTCTCCTCAGAGGAATTTTCTCCTCTCACCTCAGCAGTGGGTCTGAACCCACCAGTTACATTCAGCCAATCAGGAAATAAAACCAATAATATTTCAGCTTGAAGAATGAATGAATCAAACCTCAGATTTTCAGAATCAGAAATGCTCATACAAATGGTTCGCAGGAGAACAAAAATATCAGAGGTAAAGACAAAACAAACAAAAAGCTGCTGTAGAAAAACATGTTGAATCAAGTGAAAGCAGATTCAACCTCTGTGTGTTAGCCGGATATGAAATCCACTGTGACCCATCTCTTCTGGCACTGGAGCATGATGATGCATTTCTGAATGATCAGGTTTTGTGTTGTTTCAAAACATAACCCATTGCATGACATAACTAGCAATGACTGACATTGATAGACATTGCAAATCCCACCAGCCACCAGAGGAGATAAAGACAGAGAAATACTGTCAAGGATTAGAGACTTTTTTTCCGTGTCTTCTAATCTGAGGACAGCCCACTAATCTACCAAAAGGTTTCTCTGGCCCCTGTAATAGCCTCTCTTTGCCTTTAAGAGAGTAATAGCATTTATGTTTTGAGATCTTACGTAAGATTACAATACAGTAAATAAGGAACAGATTTTAAGCCCTTTCTTAGAACTAGTATCCTTTAAGCCTGAGCTGTTCACTTCTGAATTGGAGGGAGTGAGGGAGGGATAAGCAAAAAAAGATGGATTTATTACACTCTATGGATGAAACAAAGTGAGACCTCCTTCTCATTTTCCAGCAGGCAGGATTTTTTTTAGAGAACAATTCTCTGTGCATCAGGTTGTTGTTCTGGGTCTTCTGCATTACGGTCATTCCACTCAGCATAGCAGAGCATTGATTTCTGTACAGGGAGTTGAGCAAAGGGAAAAAGAAAAACCAGTATTCTATTAGACAAAGAAGAGCAACAGTGGAGGAGCTGCAGAAAGCTTAGCACTCAGTGGATTTGGGTGTGAGTATGTTAAGGGAAAGGCAGCTATTCATTAGTTTTCCTTTGAAAGCATAAAGAGACATCTAGAGGAGAGGGAGAACAAGAGAGAACAACCAAAAATAATAGTGAAAGAGGTATTACAGGGAAACAGTAAGCAGCCAACAGTGAATAGCAGAACACTGGAGAAAAGGGTAAACAGAAGGGAAAAAAAGGAAGGGAGTCTGGAACCTGCCAGTAAAGAAAAAGAAACGATAAAGAAAAATATTGGAATAGAATAGGTAAATGTGAACTTTTAAAAATCAGGGTTTTTTTCCCATTTGGGATGAAGTACTCATTGATTTTTTTTTCATATTTCTCAGTATTAGTAAATGTAGTAATGTCATGAAAATATACCTATTTCTAGTACACATCAGAGACATATAGCACTTTTAAATAGCAATAATAATAACAAATATTCACCTTAAATGACTTCCAGTTTCAAGGCTCTCTCACATTCCTTTATTTTTCCTGACCTACCCATAAATTTAACTTCTATAATTATAAAAAGAAACTGAAAACTTTTTCAAGAGTAAGAAAGTTTGTGTCTAGTAACTTATATTCTCAAAAAAAAAAAAAAAATGGAGCTTCCACCTTTGCTTATCAGAGTTAAATGATCCTGCAATAGAACTTTGTTTCAATAATTCAGCACATATGTTTGTCTCAGTTTGGAAAGAAGCTGCTCCATCTCACTCCGGCTGTCTATAAGGAGAGCACTCCACCAGGTGCAGGTTCTCAGGATGAAGTGAATTCATTTGCACCTGCTTAAAGCTTTGCAAGTTGTACAGCAGCTCTGTCAGTGCAGCTTGCACTTACCAAATCTACATTCAAAGTAGATAAATTGTTTGGAAAGTGCATCTCAGTGGGAAGTCCTTTGCAGCTCTACTTTCTATTCAGAAACATAAAGTAGAAAAATGGTATGTATTTGTTGCAATTGCTAAAGCACAAAACAAGAAAAAATATTTTTCTAAATAATACAGGCAGTCATGGTAAAAGAAAAAAAAACAAACATGATTATGCATGCAGACATATACATAAATGTATATGTATAATATACATAAATGTATATATATGTATACATATATATATGTATACATACATATAATATACATAAATGTATATACTTTTCAATAGAAAATGCCTTAGAAGATATGTTAACAATGGAGTTAAAAGATATGTTTAATATAAAATGAACTACAAGTAGAAAATTTGTCTGAAGCTGCATTACAAGTGGCAAATCCATTGCATTTCAGCTCTGCTGGATTTCTTTGGTGCAGTACTTGCAGTACTCTGAAATCTCTAAAGGCAGCTGAAATCTCTAAAGGGAGCTGTTGTAATCCAGCTTGAACACCTCAAGTTAGGTGCCTAAATATCTGACAAAGAGGCAGTGATACAAACTGCAGCTTCTTATCCTGTAAATGAGCTTGTAACAGATTGCAGGAAAGTCTCATCAGGTTTGTTCTACCCTGCACAGATGCTCATACATGCCTTAATGGATTTGTGCAAGCACACCTCCTGAGCCACTTGACCAGCATAAGGGCAGCAGCACTGGACCTGTGTATTGTCATATGCCATCTTGTCTCTGATACTGGCCAAGAGCAGGTGCCTAGGAAACTTTATAAGAGCAGGTTTCTGTATGCAGCAGCATACAGTAATATGAGGCTCATCTTGAACCAAAACTTCAGATTGTATGCATTAAAAAATAATTATAAAAAATGCTTCTTTAGGACAGTCTTCCAAGTCTGTAGTTACTGATGCTGAGTAGTAATTTTACTATCCTGGATGTGAAGCCTTCCTTCACACAGCAGGTTAGCCTAATATATGTGATCTGTAAACCAGACTGGCTCTATTTTAGCAAATAGAGTCAGAAGAGATGCATACACAGAAAAGGCTCAGGTAAATTGCACCGTATTGTTATACTAATTTTAGATAATTCAGTATTGTATTTTTTTATGTCTCTTAGTTATTTTTTTTATGTTTCTCTTTGATTTTCATCCACATCTTCAGCAAAGATTGGTCAAATGCCCTTAGTTCTGAAATAATTTTATATTAACAGAGGTATTGCACCATTTACTTAATGTCTAGGTATGTGGCCAACAGCTTGAAATGTAGTTCCTATAATGGGAACCAGTATCCCCTCAGATCAGCTGGCGGGTGATCTCAGCCTTGTTTCAGAATTTCAAGATATAATTACAGCAAATTTGCGAAGAATGAATGCATGTCACTTTGGTTTAATTCAAACATTTCAAGACCTTAAATTTTGGAATGCATTTTGCCCAGCATGCTCTCTCTACCCCTTTATCCTGTTTAAACTGTTAAAAACCTTGGCCATTCTTACAGCATAAATCAACATGCCAAAAGGCTATTCAAATCAACTAAACCTATTGTTGAAATGCTGTGCGACCTTTAGAGTGGTGAAGCTCTTTGTTCATGGATTTTTATACATAAAAACACAAATATTAAAAGTCTGTGTTTACACTGTGTTCCCAGAAGAGGACAAAAACACTTTGCAAGAACTTAGATGCAATTTTATTTAGAGGAGACAAAGAAAATGAGCTTGATCTGACAATTCATTTGCATTTGTTTGAATAAATCCCTGCATTTACTTTATTAATCTTCCTGTCTTCCTAAAACAAAACCCACAGTTCCTCTCTTCTGAGCATTCTGTTGTTGTTCTTACCCAATATAAGAATATTGACATAAGTCTTTCATCTACCAGGGTATACATTTGGCATATATAGATATTTGGTGGCATTATATCTTAGGATATAACGAAAGATATTAAATATCAGTAGAGTTTGGAATATTTAATCTTAAAATATATATTGCTTGACCATAGTATTATATTATATATAACATATTATAATAATTATTATATTTTTATATATATATACTATAATGTAGTATAGTATTACATTATAGGAATAAGCTATAATATAGTAGGTTTGTAGCAGATGCTCCTTCTGAAAAAAAAAAAAGGTAACTACTGCTGCTATTTTTAGCATTTAAAATGCACTTTATTGGGGTTCCTGTCAAAGATATTTTTAATGTGTCTTAGATGTATGGCTTTGAATTAACTACAAGACTATGTCTAGAGAATTCAAATCAGATACGATTAAATTCTGTGAATACAGAATTTAAAATATATATATGTATGCATAGCATCTAGTTTTGAAGTATTTAGCCAGACAGGACCAGGCAAATAGTAGCATGGATGTGTTTAAACTTTTCCTATTTTTTCTCTTTTTTTTTTTTTATTTCTTTCTTTTTCTTTCTTACTCTTTTTTCTTTTTTTCTTTTTTCTTTTTTTTTATTTTCTTATTCCTTTCTTTTCCTTTTCCATTTCCATTTTCCTTCACTTTTTCTCCCTGTCTGTTATTAGTTTGTTTCGTTGGTTGGTTGATTGATTTTGTTTGTTTATTTGTTGTTTTGTTTTGTAGATTTTGGAAATAAATCTAATTTCATTCACTACTCTGTGGCAGAAATAGTTCTTAGCAGAAATTTGAACTGTGAAAAAAATAGGACAATTCCCAGATGAAAATACTAACCTTCTATTTTAAATAATTAGTGCAAGTTTCTTCAGAAAGAAAAGCAGAGAAAGTCTGAATGGCTATTTGCCCTTATAGTAAATAACAAAACATCCTTTGAAGTTTCCTCTGGGATCTTCTCTGTCCCTCCCTCATTCCACACTTCTAGGGAAAACCAGACGCGGAGAATTGCGAAGACTTGATTTTTTTCACTGGGGAAGAGACCTGTTATTTCCATGACAAAAGACTATGGGGATTTGATGACAGATTTCATTGTGGAGGGCTGTCAGCACCTCAAAACTAGGAAAAGAAGATGCACTGAAATTGGATGACTCTTGGTTGGTATGGTGTCCTCAAGAGGAATAAGATAGAGAAAATATTCTGGTAGGCTGTTGGCCGTGCACTGGAAGAGAGGCTGAACTGGGATAGGCCATGTGGCATCTGGCTTTGATTCTGGAAAAGAATGGACTGAATTGTTCAGTCTACAAGTATGGGGAACCAGAATTCAATTAAGTTGGCAAAACATTCAAGCATCAGTGATTTCAGCCCAAAATTGTTTCACATATTACAGAGCACAGCATGGTCTAAAATAGTCTGTTGGAACTATTAACCATAAGAGGCACTTTATTATAAACTGGAATATTGAGTTCTCGCTGAGGAATGTGTATGTGTGGCTAGCAGTTCTTGCTGTTTGCAGAGGTTATTGAAAGCCTTGTGTCAGCCTTAAGCCCATTAACTTGTGGTGCATGCTTTATGTATAAGTAGTTAATAACACAGGCTTAGCCTACATGGAAGGAAGCTGCAAAGCACTGCTCTTCAAATCATGTGTATAATTTATGGTATATAAATGCCTGTTCGAAGGTGCATATAACCCATGGAAATGGGTCCCTATGGCTGTGCTTAACTGACCTGTGGGAAGACATTAATTGCTCACAGTTCAGATGTGAATAGTAGTCAGACTCCATGGCTGGATGAGATCCAGCATTCATTTGCTCCACTGTATTATTTCCTGCTGTGAATGGAAAACATAAATTGGGAACATGGTTTTGAAATTCAGGTTAGTATTCAACGAATATCATCAATGTGTACTCCACAAACCAAGAAAACAAAAAAACAAAAACTCCTTATAAGCCAATTTTCATACTTTTTGAATAATTTTCAGAGAACGTGCAATAAATATGAGTCGCTCTGAAAGTAATGCATCCTATTTCTTTTTTTGGCAACTAAATCAGGTACAAAGAGAACAATAGCATTATTTGATAGAGCATATTCTCAGCTACAAAGCACTTTTTTTCAACATAGTTGCTACCATTATCTGAATTGTATGGACAAGCTGATCTAGGTGATCTTTATTTTGTGGAGTGACAGCTGTTCATGGCTGTCCAGAACCTGACTTATCTTTCACATTGCTATTGCTACTGCTGAAACACACTGCCCACTGCCTCACTGTGCTTACATTCACTGTTTTGTCTCCAGAAACATTCAACAAGTGTAAATGAATGTCTGTGGGTACCATTCTTTCTGCATGGAGTAATTCAATTACACACTGTTTCTTCATACCTACTTCCATGTCAGATGACATTTGCTCTGACTACCTCTCTGCTGCTATCCGTAACAAGGCAACAAAATATAATGGAAATATTGGTAGGAAGGTTCATCTGTCATACCACCAACATCCATCTCTGAAGTTGTTGATCAACATAATTAAATAGAAGGCATTATTTTCGGAGCATGGTAAGGGTGCTCTTGAAAAATAGAATTGCTAAGCCAGTGATGCATTCAGATGTGGTCAGCTATAACTGCAAGATTCTGGATTGGCTGAAAAGATGCCAAAAATAAATTTATTATGAATTTAAAAAATACAGATATTTATTTACCCTATCACAGTGCACATTTACTTTACACTATCTAATCTTTCAGAGAAATAATTATTTAGATTTCTAATATTACCATACTAAAGATATTTCATTTTGCTCTTCACTTGTAATAAACTGTTGCCACTTAACACTGCACAGATCCAAAGCACCTACAAATTAAGTAGTGAAAGAAAAACCTGTGTGCATTACATCTAAATCTGTAATAGACTTGCTTCTTTTTCAAACAGTTCTGTAATGCCAAACATCCAAGTAGTGGTTCACCATTGCCTTTCATGTCCCCTGCCCTACTTGGGAACAGTAGGGTGGATCCTCTTCTGGGATGTACTGATAAGATTCTTAACAGAAGGAAAAAAACAGTTTATTCACAGAAAAAAAAAAGCCTAACTCTTAGTAGGTATAGGTATTTTGAAGGAGTGTTCTAATTTATATGTGATTAAAGTACAGTCATGAGTATTTAACAAATACTTCGAGTAGAAATCCTACAGTTATTTTCCAGTACTGTCGTGTTTATGTAGCAACCCTTGTTCTTTTGCATACATGCTATTTTAATCAAATAGTCTGGGAACTTCAAAGTTCTCAGCAGGTTATTCTCTCAGGAAGTCAATCTGTTGTTTCATGTTTAATTCTCTATGCAGAACTAATGATAATAATGTCTCTCTGTGTCTCATAAACATGAATTTATGTTTGCAATACCTCACTGAGTAAGAGAATGTTCTCCATTTTAGAAACATGAAATTAAGAACCAAAAGTTCATGGGTTTTAATGTAAATATTTATTGCTTCACATCATACCGCAGCCCTAGTAAATTCTATAGTCTTAAGGAGTGTTTTAATGCTAAAGAATGGAGGCTGATATACAAAGGAATTTCAAAAGTCTCAAGGAGAATTAGACATGTTGCTACCAAAATGAATCTATAGTTCAAAATTTTAAATTTGATGAGGGCAATATCCAATATCTAAGACCTGTACATATGAGTTCTTAATCATTTTGTCTGTTCATACAGTATCACAGCAAACTGTTTTCACAATGATGTGCAAATATAGAAAAAATAGGAGAGTAATTTCATTTCTATTGGCAAATATATAAAAGGTTTCTTCTGCAGTTTTCTTTCATCCCTTTGAACTCACTTTTGTAGCACTATTCAGAGAATCACAGTAGAATTCTTATATTTTTCTCGAGATAAAGCTTTTTGAAATCACCACTATTACAGAATTTTTGTTTTGTTTTGTTTTCATAAAATGTATCTCCTTTGAAGAATTATGGATATCTAATAATTAATCTGTTTTATATAGATAATCATGGGGAAATACATCCAGAGAATTGTTGGACAGAGTAAACAGTGCAAAATTATTCCATGCAGTCATGTTTCATTCAGTCATGTTCAAGATGCTGTTTTCTTCCTCACCTCCTTTCTCCTCCTCTCTTAAGGAAATGCAGAGAACAAATTTGTGTACTAGTTGCCCCATTCTGCTCTTAGCAAAAATACTGTGAGCCTCCATTGGAAGTGTGCTGTAATATTACCAATTAAAGCCAGTAACAAGAGAATCTATTGGGGAAGATATAGATGGCATAGAGACAAAGCATTGGTCCTGAAATTAGGTGTGGGATGGTCAGCCTAAGCAGAACAGCCTGGGAAAGTAGTGTTGGAAAGAAAATGTCTTCAGCTTCACCACGACTTTCTGACTCTTGTCAAGCACACTAATGCTTTAAAGCTGTTGTTAGCTTCTAAAGGTTGGGAAAGATTTAAGGATTACCTCACGAAAGAACAAGGTAGTGGAACAAAGTGCTGTAATACTTTTCATGAGCCAGATCTGTCTTTTGACAAGACATTTTTCAGTGAAATCTAGTGTTTTATCTCTATAGGTATCTTCTGGTTTGTAATTGAATATTTTAATATTAAAATCTGTTCAATAAAAAAAGCAGTTTTATTAAAAAAAATAAAATAAAAGAGATTTGGCTTCCAAAAATATTTTTCATCATATCTGTGGTTTTCTTTTGTGCTTTCTGTTTCTTCAATACTTGGATTTTTGGAGGGAGAAAAAACACATGTAATGTATCTGGAGTTTTTCACCAAGTCATATTTTAAATTGTATTTCTGACTTTATCTCCTCTCTGCATTACTTAGGCTTCTAATGTCTAGGAAAACAACAAAATTTATCCCCCCAAAAACTTACCTTTTCACACATTCACACCACATTTAGAACAAAAATAGACTTTGCCCTTTGATAAATCTGAGCAATTTTATGGTGATCCCATTTTTCCATGAATTCTATACATTCAAAACTCCCAAAACTTTTCCAGGATACAGTGTGAATAGCTCAGCATTATACTCTTCAAATCTTTGAGAACTAATTTATTTCTCAACTGTTTTGGAGATCAGTTAAAGTTTATAGGAGCTTTGCAGTTCTGCAGATAATCTTAGCTTACAGAACAAAGACTCTACTAGCAATGAAGAACAGAAAGTTCAATGTTGGCACTATTCTTTATCAAAATATATTATATGTTATAATATATTTTCAAATGTAATTTATAAAATTAAATATATTTATATTTTTATATATAAAGTGCCTGTCACCTGATTGATAAACATTCTTTGGAACCATTCTAATGGCAGGTGTAAGAACAGGAGTCAGCCTGTTAGTACCTCAGTGCTTATATTTCCAACCAATTTTAAGAAAAACATAAAAAATAAAAAGCCATTTCTGTTATGTAAATGTTGTCATGACGATTCTTGAACTGCCAGGGATATCTACATGACTTGATAGTTCATTGCAGAGAGAAGGCAAAACATTCATTTTTTGTTAAGACAGTGTCTGATAGGGTGCATCGTTAGCTGGGGCAGCTTTTTTATGTTAGAGTGAAATATAATAGAGTGAACATTTATGTGGATAAAAAACATTACTTTCCTAGAGTCATTTCCCATAGGTGTACACTTGTTCCCATTCATACTGAGCAGTGTGAACAATCATTTCAAAGGAGAAGAATGAAAATGTGTTCTTCATGGGTTTTTTTTTCACTGCTCTGCGTGATAGAAAAGACATTCACATCCTTCTGAGCTGCCACTCAGAAGCATATAAAGAATGTTATAGCCTGTCTAAATGTCAATTAGAGATAATCACAATTTCAGTGACCTGTCTTGTCACTAGAATACTTAGCAGACTTTATTCTGCCTCTATAATAACATGGAGATTTGTGGCACAATCCTGGCACTTAAAAATCAGGGGACACTGCACTGAATTTGGCTGACTTATAATCACAATGTAAGGCAGGAAAAGAAATCAGATCCTTTGCTTATATGGTGGGCTCTGATTTTTCAATTTCTTTAATTTTGTATTGCACTTTGTGGAGTATTGATATACGATAACAATAGATTGGTCAGTCATCTGATATGAGATTCTATTCGGTAAGAGAAAACTGACAGGAGATAGTCCAGCTGGATATACTTGTACTTTCCAAGCAGAAGAACCTTAAAGAGAAATATCTGTCATCTGAAGTTGTGCTTCTGAGCTCTGACTTCTTCTAGCATTCCACGGTGTAGATACACTGCTGTCCTTTAAGTCAGGATCTAGGATTTCTATGAATGAAAACCTAGATTTTCACTTAGTTTGGGCTCTGTCTTTCATTTAAAGATTTCAGTACTCAGTTCAGATATATACTGTCAAAAATGAATCCTAGTCTTGTTCTTTATTCTCTACAAGTCTGTCACACATATCTAATACTCTCTTCTACTCCTACTATGAGTATCTCGTGGTTTAAAAATTCCTGTGCTGCCATCTTTTCCCCAAGACAGTGAATAGCCCTGTTCACTGCCATTCTTAATTTTAAGCTGTTCATTTGGTGTTTTTCTGCTTGAAACACAGAGGATGGTTTTGTCACTATGGATTAAAACAATTGAATTCCCCAGCAGGTATGGTATAGTTCTTGTGGTTGCTAGATGCCTGCCTGTATATTTAACAGTAAGTTAGCATGCCCATTATGATAAACACTGCATTTCTTGTCATTTGCTTTTCAGACAGGAATAACTAGCTTAATTGGAAGTATAATGTGGAGAAGCTGATCTTCAGGGAGCCATCTGCAATGGCACACTTTTTGAAAAATGTACTTCTATTACCTTAAAAAAAAAGGCAAAAAGAAAAAAAGAAAAGAAAAGAAAAGAAAAGAAAAGAAAAGAAAAGAAAAGAAAAGAAAAGAAAAGAAAAGAAAAGAAAAGAAAAGAAAAGAAAAGAAAAGAAAAGAAAAGAAAAGAAAAGAAAAGAAAAGAAAAGAAAAGAAAAGAAAAGAAAAGAGAAAAGAAAAGAAAAGAAAAGAAAAGAAAAGAAAAGAAAAGAAAAGAAAAGAAAAGAGAAAAGAAAAGAAAAGAAAAGAAAAGAAAAGAAAAGAAAAGAAAAGAAAAGAAAAGAAAAGAAAAGAAAAGAAAAGAAAAGAAAAGAAAAGAAAAGAAAAGAAAAGAAAAGAAAAGAAAAGAAAAGAAAAGAAAAGAAAAGAAAAGAAAAGAAAAAAAAGAAAAGAAAAGAAAAGAAAAGAAAGAGAAAAAAGATGAAGTTACCAAGTTCAGTTCATCCTTTGTATGTTTGTTATCATGTTTTGGAAGCCAGCAGATAGATTTATTGATCTACACAATTTTGCCATGTCAGCATGCAGCTATCTGTCAAATGGCTCTTAGAATTTTCTCCCTTACAGTGTTTTCACTTTTCTGCAAGCACAAGCTCAGGATGATAAAAGATCCCACACCTAGAAGGCGCCATGCAGTGCTGCCAAAGATACATTTTCTAGTTTCAGGATTAGTGATAGAGCTGTGTACACTAGTATCTAAAGGCTATGATACAAAGAAGCTCAGTGTACAATATATTGTGTGCGTCTAAGCCTCCATTTTGGTTTTAGTTATCATTTTGAGATCCAAGTGCCTAGTTTCCTGCCTCCTGGGATTCTTTCCATGCTCAGCTTTATATTCCTGTAGCTGACTTCCCCCTGACTTTGTTCAGAGTTACTGGCCATTAGTACCACATAAAAGGCATTTAGAAATGTGTGTGCAAGTGAGATTTCTGAACCTAGTAGACATTCAGCTATTAACCTTTATAATCTCCTACAACAGTTTCTTCTGGATACAGTCTATCTCATATGAATATCTCACAGATATATTGAGGCTGTAGGCATGTGGAAGATGTGGCCACACACTCAGCTTTATGCAACTCTGTTTCACTTCCAGAACTGGTTGCAGGAGCTAGCCTCTAGAATGCAACTGATGACATTCAGAAAACACATCGTGGTATTTGAATCAAAGTCCCCTGATTAAGACATAATTTTATTATGAAGTATAAATTATTTTCTATATAATACTAAGCTGAAACTGTAAAATATTGGGTCAGTTTTTAGTCAGACCATCAGATTTGACTATAGGAAGATGTTAGGAGTAGGGAAAATGTTAGCTGTTAGAATATAAATTCAGAAAAACAACTAAATTAAAAAAAAAAAAAAGCATGCTTTAAGTGTCACTATCACTGTCACTACAGTGGGCAGTGAATATCAGATTATTTTTCTTAAGTCCTCTCCTTCTTGTTACCTGTTTCCCATTTTTCACTTTGCTACCTCTACTAATAATTTCACTACACAACATTAATTCCAACTTATGTTAATATATCTAGATATTGGTATGTAGATAATGTGTCATTGCTTTTGAATACATTCAGACAGAGTCTGTTCACCTACATTTGGTGGACAGTCTCTGTCACAGTCAATCACATTTTACAGTGTCTCAATTAAAGACATATAATCCTGATCTAACTATACAACTGGGCCCATAAGAGCAGGATTCTTCTCATAATTAAAGTCTTTTAATAATTTGACAAGTCATCTGCAATGAAACATGCTGCATACATTTGTACAAGAAGTTGCAAGTTGTTATGAAAGCAGTGGACTGCTGGCATATGAAGTGACAGAAATAATGATAACTACGCAGATTACCTTCAGAGTAAGGGTATACTGATGAGGTATGATTCAATAAAGATATGTATGGGAGCTCAGGACAGGGATGATGTCCAAAAAGGAGGCAGTTACTGAATGAAATAGGTACTACTCCTGCCTGGATTAGGTTGTAAGAGTTAATATTTGTTTTACAAGAGTTGCTCTAAAAATAATTCCTCCATGTGGAAAAGATTTCATCCACTGACTTCCATCTGCTTTGGAGAATAATTATGGAGTGGCGACAGTAACAAGAAAAACAAATCGTGTTCCAGACAGCCATACTGATTCTTATGAGCATGGCATGCAGGCTCTTGTTCATAATTGGTGAAAATGCATAGCTAACGGTGGTAACCATGCTGAAAAATAGTGTTGTGTTTTGTAGCTGAGAATGTGCTCTATGAAATGATGTTATTGTGTTCCTTGTTTTATTTTCCATAAATTAGAAGCATTGCTTTCAGAGCGACCTATTAATGTTAGCTTCTTTTATTTTTTTATCACGTTATGAAAAATCTCCTTTAAGTGTGCTCAGAGAAATCTAGAACATTTGAATACATAGAAAAAAAAAAGGATAAAGAGACAACTCCATAGTTAATGTTAAACAGAAACTCTTTTTTCAGTCATCACTATTTAACTTTTTCTAAAATATTTTGCCCAGATTTTATACCTTCATCTGCTGATTGTGAATTCTAAGACAGAAATTAAACCTTTGCAGTTTCCAACTCTCTTAACAACAGAAAGGAGAACTAAGGCTGATAGTTATGTAGGAATTTCTAGAGATTCCAGTTAGACAAAGAAATTGTTACAGTAATTATTGATAGCACTTAAATAAGACCAAGCTGAAGAGTTAAGAACATTCAATAATGAAAGGAAAGTGCTCATTAGGAAAACCATAGCTTGCCCAGAAATGTTGTAGTTCACAGACGAGTCTTTTAAAAAGCTAGTTATCTTTAATTTTCTCCCCTCTTTCCAAGACATACCAGCTGAGGTCTCTGTAAATAGGCATCCCTTCAGTGGGTGCAAATTAACTAGTTATAGCTAGTGTCAGAGAAGAATACACAGTTAATCAATGCTTCTTATCAACTGGCTGAATTTCTAGGTGCTGAAATGAGGACTACAAGATTAAACTAATGTGTACAGAATGAAATAGCAGAGTGGTAGATGAAGAAGTGAAAACTGAAAAGAGCACCATTACTGTAAACAGTGAAAACATCTAAGATCCGAAATAGTTGCCGGAGGTGCTGCAGAACATTTAACACAGATAGACATTCTCGTTAGAATATTAGAAGTATGATTCTTGACTGGTTTTAAAATATATCCACTGTTCACTAGTTTTGGGCTAGCAATTTTGCCTTAAGCTTTAAGAAAAATTATATGATCTACTTGTCTCCTGTTACCTTAATGTGGATCAAAAATATTTATTTATTATTTATGTATTTGTTTATTTATACATACTAAAAAGATTGTGGTTTTGAAACTTCTTGAACTTCTAAGTAGACTATAAGTATTCTCAAGATATAAGCTTGATTAATTCATGCAGTTGCTATTCATTTCTCTTTATGTCCTCTATGGTAAGCACATGACAACTGTAAAATATATTTTTTCATCTGTTTCATGATCATGCATTTAAAAAATATCTCTTTTATATGTATTGTAGAGTGATGGAGAGTAAATTTAACATATTAAAAAAAAAGTATTTTTTATTTGTGTTACAGTGAATTTGGTTAGGCTTTTCAGAAACTATCTATATGGAAGTATATTATTTTACTATCATCTATTTTGGGGATATTAGGAAAAGAGGAGCTCTGCATCAGGAATGTAGATGCTTTCTGAAGCTCACTTCTTTTCAGGTTGCTAATTGTCTCATTTGCCTGTAGCTCATAAACAATGAAAACCTTTTGTGCTAATTTGTTCTGTTATACTTTATTGCCTATGCACTGAAGAGTGATAGACAATACTGAATGTCATATGCAACTTTAAATAATGAAGTTTTTCTTCTACCTGTGTTGGGTTTTTTTTAGTTTGCTTTTTTTATTGCTTAAGTTTTTTTATTGCTTAAGACTGACTGAAAGTATTCTTCCATTCAGGTAGGAGGAACATGAAGAAAAAGAAACTGAACTAGATGAATGAGAAACCATAGCAGATTTTATCAATGCTGACCATGCCGCAGTGGCTATCTGAAAAATGCACTGTGCAATGCAGCTTTCTGAATTACCTGTATCTAAAGTAACCAATGGAACACAGGCCATTCTACAGGATGTCTCAGCAGAGGTGATAGTTAATGTGCTGTTGAAAACATAAAGTAGTAATATAATAACCAAAATGGAATCAACGATATAGAGCTTTATTTTCATCAATCCAGAATGTGTTGTTTTGCAAGAGGATGCAACAGGTGTGATCAGAACAAAACAAACAAACAAAACAAAAACCACAACAACACACAGTTTAAAAGACTGGAAGGATCAGAAATCCTACAGTCGAAAGAAGAAACAGCAGAAACAATAAGTGTGAATAAATTTAGATGCAAAAGTCATAAATATCAATTTAATTTATTGAAAAACCGTGGGATATTTTTCCTAATATAGTTCAAGAATAAAGAGGCCCACAATTTCTAAGTGAAAGAATATAAAGTTGAGAAAATGAACTATTTTTCATATACAATGAGCAAAAGCATAGAGTACTTTGTCACAGAAAATCGCTAAAAACAAAAAACATTACAATTATAAATATATAATCAAGACTACTAAACATTAACATTTTTAAAGGGATTTTTATGATTTTCTTAACATTTTAATACAGACTGTAATTCTTAAAGATCGTGAGAACAGTTTTCTTCACATTAGCCTACTCAAAGCTATTCTAAATTTCTCTAAAGTATTTTAAGCCAATCACTTTCAGAAATTTACGACTTATTATTGTCCTATTATTTTATATATTATAATTATAATATATTATAATATTATAATACCTATTATATTATTGACCTATTATTTGCTATGTTCTGTTACTTCATTGTAAAATATGAATAGAAAGCTGACACACAGAAAGGAAAAGACAGAAAATAAATATATTTAGACTGAAGAGTAGTATATTTCATTTTATTGAATGAAAACTTGCATACGTTTAACAGAGCATCATTAAGTTTAGTGTTATTTGTCATTCAGGAAGGATGACACAAGTATGCCAAAATTAAATATGAATGCAGAGTGGATGCTTTTTTATGCTTATAAGGAACAATATAAATTTTATTTTGATATAGTTTGTTTTTTTCTTCAAAAATTATAAATTGAATTCATTTTTTCCTTTTTCAATAATTATCAATCTAAATGTTGATAATAAATCATTCTTACTGAAGTTAGTATTATGAAGCTGTAGGTGTGGAAACACAGTAGGTGTGATGAAATAGGAAAGTGTTAGGAGTTTATTGCTGACATTTTATTTGGGGTCAAAAAGCACTATTGTTCTTCAGTTTTCTAAATATTGCATCAATTTTTGCTATTCTCGTCACTTTGGGAATTACTCAGTTCCTTAAATGCAGAGGGCAAAAAAAGAAAGTTTGTTATCAGCTACTGTAAATCATGTGATGTTAGGTAGATCTATAGACTCCAATTTAAAGAACCAGACTCAGAAGTCATTATAAGTATAATCTGAAGGTTTATCTTTAATCCTTACCTTCAAGTTTTCAATAGAAACATTTCTTTAGTGAACAGAGGATTACAGGATATTCTCTGCTGGCACAGAAATGCAAGTTCGTTCAGCCATATGTTTTGTTGTTAAGATGGAACTATGAATAGTTAAGCATTTGCTGTGATTTAGCTAATGTCTTTTACTATATAAGATGCAATCTAATTCACTGTGTGTGTGCTTATAAGGGAAAGAGACACAAATGATTAGATACTAAGCCTTTTTTCTTCATTTCATGTTGCTAAAGCTGTCCCTGGAGAAATAAAAAGGTTTTTTCTCTTATTTCTCATAATGGAGATCTAATGAGAACTTTAATTAGTATCATGAATTTTTTCCTTACTTTCTAGATCTTTAAGTCATCATTCAGTATTTCCCAGTCATGAATTTCTATTATATCTCTATCGTGTTATTTCTTCAAAATAATTTAGAGAGTACTGTCTTATTTTAGACGTTGGTTAATCCATTTTATTGTCATAACAACTGGAAGCAAAGCAACCATGAATCATCAGATACCTGTGACTGGGTAGATCAGTCAGTCATTGAGAGAAATATTTTCTCACATGTATAAAAGTATTAGTAGAGAGACTTTTATAAAATATGTTAAGGAAATGACCATTAAAAAACAGTCTACTTCTGCTATGTGTAGTTATTATTTATGTTTTGTTTCAAAATAGCTATAGTGTTAACTTTCTCCCAAGTTTTTTTGTATAGCATGCTGTATCTCTTCTGAGACTACACTAAATTCTTGCCAGAAAATATAAAATCCTGATTTTTCTGAAGCACTCCCTTCTCAGGTTAACTTCTTGATTTGTATAAAAGTCCTGCAGACAATGAACACAGTCCAGAATATCTTTTCATTTTTCCTGAGAGATATGAGTAATTTGCCATATTCATTTTTTGAGCTATAAATTTTATAACATTTTCACAAATATTGTGTAAAACGTTGAATCCCTCAGTTTCCAAGATGTTTCTATTGCTCTTTTGTTGTTTGTTTGTTTATTCTTATTTTCCAGGCATAGGACTCCACTGAATGAGAAATTTCAGCATGGAAGTGATATACATTGTTCCAAAAGTAATTTCTCTCATTTATTTCTGTGGAAATTACGACAGATACAAAGAGCACAATAACACTTTTTGATTGAGCAAATTCTCAGCTACAAAAAACTCATTTTCAACATGGGCACCACCATGTATTTTCTCCAGACATTAACAAAAGCCTGCATGTCACTCTTATAGGTTCATAGGTTCATAAGGTTGGAAAGAACCTACAAGATCATCTAGTCCAACCATCCTCCTATCACCATCCCTACCCAACTAAAAATCTGAACCAGCAGTTGACCTACTAGAACTGTCACCAGTGCTGAAACACAACATTCACTACCTCAATGTGCTCACATCCACTGGTTTACTCTCCATAATCATTCTCTGGGATCGATGAAAGTAAAAGAATACTTTTTCTTTTTTTTTTTTTTTCTGGATGGAAATATTCAATTCCACATGTTTGCTTCATATGCACTTCCATGTCAGAAGCCACTCTATCAGACCATCCCTCTGCTGCCATCTGTCACATGGCATCAACATGCAAAGAGTATTGGTGGGAAGGTTCAGTGTCTTCTGCCATACAACCAATGTCCTCCTCTGATGTCATGGGCCAACAAAACAAAACAAAAAAAAAAAGTGAGGCATTCCTGTTGAAGTTATACTTTTATTTCTGTAAAAAAGTGTGTGTTAATGGATGGGATTCAAATAAACCATGACTTTGAACACGGTTTCTAGCTCTGATATTGGCTTTCTGAAAGATCTTAATTCATGTCCTCTGTTCCCTAGATGCAAAATGAGGACAAAGATATTGATTTCTTATGCTGAGCACTTGAGATTTACTCAAGAAAAATTGCCATTCAAAAGACACCTGATGATGATGATGTTAAACTTCATACAAAGAGAGCCAGCATTCTGGGGATCATGTACCTGACAAATAAGCTCTGTATTTTTATTGGTACTTTTCTGTGATGCATATTACACAGTCACTAAAAAATAAGAAGTCATTACTGGAAAGTTCAGGAAAAAAACAGTACAAAGAAGCAGATTTTCCTGTGTTTTATTGTAATTTTAGATATAGTGTAGCCTTTTCCACAGAAAGGCTAACAAAGATATATTGGAGGTGGCAGTTAGAAAAATTAAGTCGAAGTGTGTTCAATTTATTAAGTATTTAATTTTTTGTATAAAAGGAGAAATCATCGACACATTTATTATCTTGAATGCAAAATGAAAAAAAAATGTAGAAATCTATATATATACAATTATATATACTACTATATATATACAATTATATATACATATTTACTCTATGGAAATGATCCAATATCAGTTCCTATGTTTTCTTCAAAAGTTTTCGTAAACTTACTAAACTTGTACTCTTATTTCATAAGAAGACCAGCATATAGTGAGTGCAGTTGTGCAGGTGGTTTGAAAAAACAAAAATACACGCACAGAAAAAAAATGGGAATGGGTTGTTCCTTAGAAATTTTTAGTAGAAGCTAAGTCTTCTGCTTCCATTTCAAAAGCTAGACTGACTAGGCTCTAAATGGTTTTTTGGACCAGATCAATTCATGTCCTCCAGTGAGCAGGATCTGCACTTGTTAAATGATAATTAAATATTCAGATCTCAGCCTCACCACTGCTTTGGCGTCTAAGGACATTTAGTTTGCTTCCCAAGACCAACATGTTGGACTGATCTAAGCACTGTCAGGTTTGATGTAGCTCTTTCACCTCAAGTTGAGAGAATAGGTTTTCCACTTCACAGTTCACAGATCTTTTAAACCACTTACTATTGAAACTACAATCAGGAGATCAAATTCATAATTTAAGCCACACTAAAACCTTGAAATTAAAGTCAAAATATTAAAAAAAAATAGTAAGTTTGAATAGCCATTCAGGGTGGGGTGGGTTATATTAATTTATAGTCTAAGTAATTCATATACATGTTTTAAGATCAAGATATGTTTATAAGAAAGATAATAGTAAATCTGGTTTCTTTTCTTCTTCAAACAAATTTGACCCACAAAAAGGACCGAGCATGTTGTTAAGTGTGCATTTCTCAACAATACTCTGAAACTCCCAAAGTCACACAGCAAATCAGTTGCTCAGACAGAAATAGCTCCCATGTCTCCTGATGCACAGTTTTCTGCTGTATCCCAAAATTCACAAAACTTCTGCTAATGTCTACAGTAGTCTATTCCTTCAGGTCAGAAGTTTGAACCTAGTCCAAGCTGCTTACACTCTGAAGTTACTACATCTGACTCTACACAGGTCAGTGTTTACCAGCAGAGGATATGGAAAGGAAATTGAATGAGCAGTTATTTTCAAAACATACCAAATTAAACTTACTACTTCATGATCAGTTAATGCTATAGTTATATTTATATAGCTAACTATATATTATATAACGCATATATTATATAGTTATAGTTATACTATATCATGCTATAGTTGATGCTAACTCTTTAAGAGAGAAAAGATGAGAAGGTTCTGTGGCAAAATTTGTTTTGTCTCCAAACCTCAGCCACACGTTGCCAAAAAGTATGCAAATTTTGCTGCAGTATCTGCAAATAGAAAAGTACTTCAGACATTCACAGCTGTTTTGAGGGCTGAAAAATTCACAAAATTTAACGTTTTAGTGAAACTGTCACGCTTTACATTCCTCACCATGTATGGGGCCCTTCTTACATAAAATCTGTCATGGAGGTACCTCCAGCTAGCACACAGTTCACTTGAAAGGAGAAAAGTGAACAATCTGATTAACTTACCTTCAGATTTCTCATTCTTGTTTAGAAGCAAAAGCTCAAAAATGATTTTCTGGTGTGGTTGCTTTCATAGTCACTGCAAATTCACAACAGAAACTGCAATTTACAACTTCAGCTGATTTCTTACATACGTGGGTCTAACAGTCATATAAGAAAATGTTTTTGTTTGATAGCCACACCCAAATACCTGCTTAGCCATAGGGACACCAGAAACCATTGCTGGGTACAAGGAAGAAGGA
The DNA here is from genome assembly GCF_038088225.1 of Cyrtonyx montezumae. Classification (NCBI taxonomy): domain Eukaryota; kingdom Metazoa; phylum Chordata; class Aves; order Galliformes; family Odontophoridae; genus Cyrtonyx; species Cyrtonyx montezumae. The sequence continues at coordinate 118,100,694 of NW_027072089.1, read as the reverse complement.
TCTTTAGAACATTATGTTTACTGATAGTGAAACTATAACAAGGCCACCTTCATGTCAATTTATATTTATTTCCTCCAACGAGTTTTATGCTTTGTTAAGTTTCAGTGTGCAAGTGCCTCAAACTCTCTTTCTAATGAAATTATTCCATCATTGAAAATACTTTGCAGTCAGAATTTCATCCTATTTTTCCTCTTTATAATCAGAAATTTGTTGTTTTTCTCTTGACAAATTCCTTTGCTATTAAACTGATGTATCTATGCAATCATAGTAATACAAACATTCCTAGTGGTTCTGTAATTCTGCACATTTCTCCACATTTTATTTGCAACGTATAATATTTTTCTGATAACAAGTGTTCCATAACAGTCAGATTTCAGAAGTCCCTGCATGGGCTGTTAATGATTTCAGAGAATTTTTTTTGTGGATTAGGCCCTTAGAGAAGCAGATCCTTATTTCATGGAAATCAGCACTAAAACTGATGTGTGATAGGGTCAAGCCAGTTCTTGTATAGTTTTGTTACTCCAAAGAACAATGCCATTGAAGACAATTTTTATGTTCTTTTCATAATTACAATCTCATATCTAATTTGTGATCCATACAATCTCTAAATCTCTTCCAGCATGTCTACCTACTAGGAACTTTCTTTCTATTGACTATCTATATATTTGTATTATCCTTCCATGAAAGTATTATACTGAATTTGTCCAAGCTAGATTTTTTTTCCCCTTTTCCATTTTATTTTTTACTGTTTAAAATCCTTCATTTCTTCATTGCTGCTCACAACCTTTCACAATGACTACTTTGCGGTATTTCTTTACAGAGTATTCAACTAAAATCACAACCAATTATTATAAAAGAAAGTATTTTAATTTATAAGCCTTTAGGAACAATTTTTAGTCTTTTCAGTGCTTTGTGATGTTCCATAATCCACTGACTTTTAACATTTCCCTCCTGAAGGAATCTGGTCTACTCGACAGGAAGCTTTAATTGGAGAAGAAGAATCTGCAGAGCTAAAAAAGCTGGTTCTAATAGGAGTCAGGTTTTACAATGAGGAGGTTGAAATGTTGCAGGGAGAATGCTGCTCATTACCAGAAGAGTGTCTGAATCCCAAAGGGTATGTATTTCACTAAAAAAAAAAAAAAAAAAACGTTGTCAGGGAAGAAAACTGATAATTTATTAGCTCTTAATTGCAAATTAACAGCTAATGGTAGTTTTCCACTGAAAGACTTGGTAGGGACATAAAAAATGTTTTTATTTCTATAATGTTACCAAATTAAGAACATTTCAGAATGCAGATATAATTACTGAAATTCAGAAAGGTTTTTTTCAAATGTTAGTTTTATGCATTAATATGCATTTATTTAATTTGACAAACATTGGAAAAGATCACTGCTTTCCATGACACTTGTTCTTTTGTATGATGTTGAGAGACAATGAAGGATTTCATGAATGTCAACAATAGATTTCTATTTGGATACCTGATATCTCTAATTGGGTGTCTGAAACTTGTATCTGCTTTCATTAATTTTAACTAATTTAACATAACTTCTTGCATAATCTAAATATTTATTGGAGATACATGAACTCCTGCCATATCGACTGCAGAATGAAATATCTTCTGAGTATTCATTTAAAAGATAACTGGCATGTTATCTTTTTTTCAAGTCTTACTTTTGTTGTCTTCTAGAAAGTATTAACACTCTAGGATATTCTGAATTAATGGCACTGCTTTGTTCATCCAAAAAACAAGTCTTGCAGAGAGATTTCTTTTTAATGTCTTTCATATTATGTTTTTAATTAGATCACCTTAGTCCAAAGTCTTCATTTCTTTCTATTATACCAAAGAATCTACAGCTTGCTGTGCATTATGCTTCAGCCTATGAGACACTGAATTGTATATGCCCCTTCAGTTACTTTTAAGATACTTTTAATTTATTGTTTAACAGCCCTATATTGAACTTGGATTTCTGGTAGTTGTTAGTGCAGTGTTTCCAAAACACCAGCTGAGTGGTGCCATCACAGTTGTTATTTTTTGAATGTGAAAACACAGCTTTGGGCATGGATTCAAAGCATTCGCTTGCACAATTAGACATTGGCTGGTGTGTTGTGCATTCCAAACATGAACATTTGGCCATATGATTCCTAAATATGTGCATACTGATCTCATTTTTGAATTATTGGTAAATGCTTATTCCAGTGGCCACAACAAAATCCAAAAGGAATTCAAAGAGAAAGAAAGGGTTAGGAAATACAGAGGAACAACAAAAAGCAAGTGTTAATTAGTTGTTGCACTGAAATACTTAACAGAATCAAATTTGTATGTTTAATGGAGGAAGCAACCACCTTTACTAGAGTTCCTTCTGGCACGTTTGCAAAGTTAGATATAGCCTTAATTAACTGCACCACTGAGGAATAGCTCTAGGAGAAGTCACAGATTCAATGCGCTTATGAATCGTGTTGGTTTTGTTTTGTTTTATTCGCTGTTTTGTCTTATCCATGGGAAGGAGTGGATGATTTCCCCTTTTTAGTTTTAAATTTAATTTTTTGTAGGATTTTTTTATTTACAATAGTTAATTTTTGTCAAACCTTTCCTTCTTCCTCCTTTTTAGTTTACAAATACCATTTTTGCATTAGCAATTACTGAGTGAATTGTTACAGCATCTTGAAATAACCTCTGAGTAGGGATCTGCAGGTTAGATCTTACGTTGTATGTAACCATGAAATTGTTGCATTAAGAAAAATGCTTTTGTGGAAATAAATAAAAATCATTGTATCGAATTTGAATTGAGTTGATGTGGATGTAACAATACCCAAATAAGCAATGTGTAGTAATTTAGATCTTGCTTCTTTCTCCCAAGATCCAGTATTCATGCATATCACAGCTTACATGTATACACAGCACTTGGGAAAGACTTGGGAGATTTATGCTGAAAAGGAAGTGAATGAACTTGGAAGTGGTATCTTTGTAAATTTTCTAGATTCGTGGCACTGATCAGAGTAATTTAACTTTTTTTACTTCAAAATCATTGACTATAGCTATTCAGCATAACACATGAAAACCAACCAGAAATGGAGAGAATGTAAATGATGAAAATGACTTTAGAAATATTGATGTTGAAAGAAGAGTAGAGTCCTTCCTGAAAAGGCAGGTATATGAACATCTGAACAAAAGCACTGTTTTGCATAGAGACTTCCATTTCAGCTCTGAGGAGAAAATGAACACATTGCATTTGTATAACAAAAGGAAAAGGTTTATTAAATGAATTATCTAATGGCTATTCTTAATGCCCAGAAAAACTACACTGGCTACAGATAAAATAGTCATAGCATGAAGGCACTAAGAATGGACAAGTTCTGCCAGTAGGTAAAGAGTTCAGAGAAAATGAAAAGCAGTAGAGAGTTCTGTTTATTCTTCTTGTAAATGTATACATTATATATGCAGATTTGTATTCATTATTGGTTGTTTTTTAAGATTATTTCCAATTGAAATGTTGCTGCAAATATTTAGATTTTTTGTAATACATAATGCCCTACAGAAAATAATGTTAAATTCACCATCAGTTGTGCAGAGAAAAATTCAATACTTATTCGGGGAAAGGGAATGTAAGTTCAATTTCTGTGTTTCCTTTGACAACATGGGTTCTGGGACTTGCAGATCATCATCAATAATGGCCTACAGCTTAGAGCACTTATCCATTGAGAAGATAGACCATTTCTTCCTCTGAGATGGTATCCGTATTGCACGCAAAGTTTTCTATTCATGGAAATACATTCTTCTCTCCAGCAGCTGTGAAACATAAGATACAAAAAAACAGTCTTTGAGACATGGAACAGAATACACAACCCTCCAATTTGCAAGCTGGAAGTGATGCAGTACAGCTTTGCTTCAGGAACATTCACTCCATTTCAGCCAGCCCTGGGTGATTTTATATTATTATTATTAATAATATTTATCAACAGAGAAGGACAAAGCCTCTACAAACTTTGTCTTTTTCTTCACATCCAATTATTTTTCAGCCTGTGAACAGTACCCTGCAAAAGTCCTTCAGCCTGGGGAACAGTGATGAACATTTGGGCATCTCCCTTCAGGAGCATAGCTCAGTGTCCTCTTTATGCTTCTCAGAAATGAAACATTTATTTAGAAAAAAAAAATCCAAGTGAAGACTAAATATGTTTTCTGTGTCATATAGAAAGAAAAAAAGAGAGACAAGCTCAACATAAAGGTGATTGAAAAGGACCCAAGGTGATTAAGGCTCACTAGTGCTTGAATGTTTCCTAGTAGCTCTGACCCATAAAGGATAGTTGGTCCTTCAAGCACTGCACAGAAGGCAGATGCTTTTAACACTGTCTGAAATCTGCAAAACAGAGTATATGCTTATGTACATTTAAAATACTTTAAATTCAGACTGATGTACTGATTTCAATAGCTATTTGAATTTCATAAGAAATGTTAAAAATGTGTAAAGGTCAACTCTGAAAACAAGTTTCAGAAATGAGTGACTTATAATAAGGTTACATAAGAACCTACCAAAACTAAACTTGTTTAGGTATGAATAGAAATTTGGAGGAGAAAGGAAAAGGAAAAGGAAAAGGAAAAGGAAAAGGAAAAGGAAAAGGAAAAGAGAACTATGTACTATTTCCAGTATTTATATTCAATAGTGATTCTTTTCTTTATATTGTTCTCTATTGCCTTTTTGTTTTGAATACTTACCTCATTATAGAAAGGTACTTTCATCCTCATTAGTTTTTTTTTTTTTTTATGTGATAGAATTCTCTGCACATAATGTAGTAGAAACCCAGAATATTGTTTTCAGAATGTTTCTTAGAGTAGTAGTTTGTTCTAGGTGCATCAAAAATAAATAAATAAATAAAATAAATCTGAGTCCCAGTGTCTGCAAAAGGTTCCCAGCTTTCCATATCTGTGGTGGTGATGGAATATATTTCCAGGATTTCAGAAGACATAAAACAATATTTTAGACCGTTCTTGAATGCCATAGCATTCTTCTGCAATGGCATTGACTTTAATCTGGGAGTTTCACCTCAAATACATGATTATGTATAAGTCTGTTTAGTATCATAACAGGAAAAAAAAAAAGTACCTTTGACTTTTATCATTTGGTGTTAACAATGTGTCCAGATTTTCTAATTTACGAATTTATTGCCATTGCTTTCTTTAGTATGGGATTTAAGCCACACAAATTTAGCTGTTATGGAAAGATACATCGACTTGTCTTCTTTCCTTAAAGTAAATAACTATTCTGAACCAAAAAGGTATAAGTCTTTCCAGCATCTCTACAACATAGCCTTGCAGCATCTATAATGCACTTGCTTTTCCACAGCAAAACTGTGCTATTCCATTTACCTTCTCCAGGTGCTCATACACAGTATCAACTATGACTTATTTCTTGTCTTTATCTGACTGACGCCACACTCCAAGGACACAAGAAAGTGTGTTCTCTACTGATCCAAAAACAGACCACTGGGGGAAAAAATAACTGTTAATCATCCAATAATTAATGCTTTGCTTTTTCTTTCTAATGTGACAAGATATCAGGTGAAGAGACTGCATGTGTTTTGTAGTTAGTACAATTCAGGCTTCAGGAAGGCTACCTAATACACATTTAACTTTAGTCAGAAACAAAGCTATTGCTAATTCCCTGCAGATTCTCTTACTATGGCAACCCAGGAAGATAAAGATGAAAAGAACTCACTATCTTTTGCTGTTGCTGTACAGATCTTTATGCGGTTTTCTTTTAAACTCTTTCAATTAAAGCTCCTTGACAGCTGTTTGAAAACTTAGAGCTAAAAAAAAAAAAACAAACACAAAAAAAGAAAGTGAGATTGTAAAGATTACCAGTGATAAGAAAAACAGGCAGGATTCATCTTTTCTTTCTCTCTCTGTCATTCCTTTTTCATCTCATCTTTCCTGTTTATTAATATTTTGGTGTTTAGCATGTTAGTTACAGTAACTAACTGTTAATTTGTTCTTTGGCATGTTGTACTGAGATGAACCTGATTAATTAAAACAGGAAGTACCATCCCTGAAGCACTATGAGTGGTGCACTGGTGTTGATGCCTTGGGTTCTGTATATAATGAGACTCTTAGCTGCAGGCAAAGGGAGACTGCATGCTCTCCCATCTCTGGCATGGAAAAGAATTAAGCATTAACTCTGTAGCAGACCCCTGCTTATCAGCAACCTTGCTATTACTACACCGACCCTGACGTGCATAAGCAATATTTTCATCCACTTCCCATGAGATTTATCTAGCTGTTGAAGTAGAAAATGAATATTTTACAGTTCACTTGTCTGATCAATTACCTACAAGCTGCTGCAGTATTTTATAGCCAGTGGGAGAGCTGTGTAGGTGATGATAGAGAAATCTGGAGGGAATCTGTTAGCCAACTACAAAAAGGAGACTAAAATTGTGAATGAGCCATCAGTAACAGTCCTTTTGTTCATAAGGATCTATCCAGAAATTACAGTGTAACCAATTAAAGTACATAAATTATAATCACTAGAATGTGAATTCCAGAGGTGAAGAAATTTGATTGCTTGATTGGAGGGTAATGAAGTGCAGAGATAATTCAAAGCCAACCCCTTCTCAGTGAAACATTTCCTTCAGTGCTTTATTTGCCATTTTTGTCTTTTAGATAATTGGAAGAAACTCTTTCCTAGAGACACTTTGGAAATTAAATGAACTCAAAGTTAAACTGTGTACACTTTGTAGTCAGGACATTACTGATCATAACACAGAAAGTTTCAATAGCCTAAGTTCCCAGAGCTTTATTTTAATAGGAAAAAATTATGTTGGCAATTCATTTTAAGAACTTTACACATGATAATTTGAATAAGTGTCAAGGTTTGGACTGTGATAGAGTTAATTTTCTTTGTAGATACTTCTATGATGCTGTGGTTTGGATTTTCAATGACAATAATGATGACAACACAGCGATGTTTTATTTGCTGCTGAGCAGTACTGCACAGAGCCAAGAATGCTTTAGCTCCTCATGCTGCCCTGCCTGTGAGAGCCCTGGGTATGCACAAGGACCTGGGAGGGGACAGAACTAGGACAACTGACACACACTGTCCAAAGGGATGTCTTATACCATATGGCATCATTCTTAACAATTAAAGCTGGGGCAAAGGAGGAAGGGAGGGATGTTTGTAATCATGGCACTCGTCTTCCCAAGGAAGACTGGTCTAGGATGAGCCCTGCTTTCCCGAGAGTGTCTGAACATGTGTCTGCTGATGGGAAGCAGCAAATTAATTCCTTGTTTTAGTTTGCTTGCACTCGCAGCTTTTGTTTTACTTTACTTTAAATCACAACAAATAATTTAGTGAAAGCTCTCTTAATTGTTTGCATACTAATTATATTTTCTCTCTGAACTAATGAAAGGAATATTATTCTTTTAAAAACAGAATAAATTGTGACAAGTTCAAACTCTTTGAAAATGGTGAAAGTAAAAGAGGCAACCTAGAGGATTCACTTGGTATTTTGTGTCTGTTTAAAATTCCTCCAGCTAGGCCCAAGAGCTTTAAATGTATCTTCATTCTTGAATTTACATACTACCCTCTGGGAATGATAAGTTTGTATTTGTAACAAGAGAATCAAATCTGATTTCACTGGTGATAACAAGTATCACTTAGATTAAAATGAGTTTCAGGCCTCAAACTCAAAGCAAAGATGAATATGAGTTTGGTTAAAATTTGTTTACAGCATTGAATGCTTTTCATTCAGTCTACATCATCAAGAAGTAAGCACTATAAATATATGTAAATGCTACCTGACTGTGGAATATTGGCCTCTTAATACACACTTGATAAACAGAAGCTACTTTCATACTGTTATATAGTGCTTTTGTGTTCTAGGAGAACATCTTCCCCATTGCAGTCTCTTGATATATCTGTTTATTGTGCTTTTATCAGTGATTTCTAGGCATGGGAAAATGGACTAAGGGATGAATTTTATTTTTCTATAGTTTTGTGTTTTAAGTAGTCTTTGAATTAAAATGTTTCAAAATACAGAAATAAAAATAATTTTAAATATATGTAAGAATTTAGAGCGTGAACAGCTGCATTTATCATTAGTATCTGTTACTACTGTCTAAAAATGAATATATTACTTCCATAAGACAGACTTTATCCAAAGGAAATTACAAAGTCATGTTCTGTATATCTGTAGATGCACTCTTCAGAGATGACTTTTACAGTGTTGGCCCAATCATACATCACTCCTTCACAATACACAGCCTCTTTCCAAGATACATTACCGGTGTTTCTGATGTATATTAAGTGTTACTTTATATATTCATAGAATCATAGAATGACCTGGGTCAAAAAGGACCTCAAAGATCATCTAGTTTCAACCTCCCTGCAGTGGGCAGGGTCACCAAACACTAGACCAGGCTGCCCAAAACCACACCCAGCGTTGCATTAAATGCTTCCAGGGATGGGGCATCCACAGCCTCTTGGACAACCTGTTCCAGTGTGTTACTGCCCTCTGAGTGAAAAAATTCCTCTTAACATCTAACCTAAATTTCCTCTGTCTAAATTTAAAACCATTCCACCTTGTCCTATCACTGTCAACCTATATAAACAGTTGTTCACCCTCCTGTTCATACACTCGTTTCAAGTACTCCAAGGCCACGATGAGGTCTCCCCAGAGCCTTTTCTTCTCCAAGCTAAACAAGCCCAGTTCCCTCAACCCTTCTTCATTGGAGGGGTGCTCCAGCCCTCTGATCATCTTAGTGGCCTTCCACTGGACCCATTCCAAGAGCTCTGTGTTTTTCTTGTGCTGGGGGACCCAGGCCTGGACGGAGTACTCCAGATAGGGCCTCACAAGAGCTGAGTAGAGAGGGACAATCACCTCCCTCTCCCTGCTGGCCACCCTTTTTTTAATGCAGTCCAGGATATAGCTGCCCCTCTGGGCTGCAAGCACTCTCTGCTGGCTCATGTCCAGCTTCTCACCCACCAGGACCTCCAAGCCCTTCTCCACATATCTGCCCTCAACGAGTTCTTCCTCCAGTCTGCATAAATACCCAGAATTGCTTCAGCCCAAGTACAACACCTTGCACTTAGCCTGGTTGAACTTCGTTAGGTTCATATGGGCCCAGTTCTCCAGCCTGTCCAGGTACTTCAGTATGTGGCTGCCCTTCCCTCCATTGTATCTACTGCACCGTTCAGCTTGGTGTTGACTGCAAACTTGCTGAGGGTGCACTCGATTCCATCATCTGTGTCACTGATAAGGACGTTGAAGAACACCGCTCCCAAGACTGACCCTTGGGGGACACCACTATTAACCAGCCTCCACCCAGACATAGAACCATTGATTACAATTCTTTGGCTGCAACCAGCCAACCAGTTCTTAATCCATGGAACAATCCATCCTTCAAATTGATGCCTCTGCAATTTAGAGAGAAGGATGTGGCGAGGGACCATGTCAAAGGCTTTGCAGAAGTCCAGGTAGATGACATTTGTCACCCTTCCCTTGTCCACCAATGCCATCACTCCATCATAGAAGGCCACCAGATTGGTTAGGAAAGATCTGCCCTTGGTGAAGCCATGCTGGCTGTCTCAGATCGTCTCTTTGCCTTGTATGTGCCCGAACATGGTACCCAGGAGGATCTGCTCCGTGATCTTCCTAGGCACAGAGGTGAGGCTTATTGGCCTGTAGTTCCCCGAGTCATACTTTCTCCCTTTCTTTAAAATAGGATAAATGTTTCCCTTTTCCAGTGCCTGGGATTTCACTCGATAGCCATGATTTTTCAAATATGATAAAGAGCGTCTTGACCACCACATCAGCTATCTATCTCAGAACCCTGGGATGCATATTACATGGCCCCATGGACTTATATACATTCTGGTTTGTGAGGATGTTTTGGACTTGTTCCACTGTTACAGTGGGACAGAATGCACTCCTCTCACCTAGAGATTCAGGGTCCTGGCAGATTTGTGGAGCCTGACCACCAGTGAAGACTGAGGCAAAGCATTTATTGAGCACCTTAGCTATTGAGCACCGTGTCTGAGGAAGCCAGTTCTCTGCCCTCATTTATCAGGGTGGGGGGAACACTCTCATTGGTCTGTCTCCTCCTGAGTATGTGCCTGTAGAACCCCTTCTTGTTTTTTTTCACATCCCCTGCCAAGTTCATCCCCTGCTAAGCTCCTTCTGTGCCTTGGCTTCCTGATCTTATCTCTACACATGCAAACAGGCACGTCTTCCCAGGCTACACAATCCTGTTTTCACGTCCTATTCTTTTCCCACAGTTTAAGCTGCAGGTCCTTGCTCAGCCATGCCAGTCGCTTGCCTTCTCTGCTCAGTTTCTTATTCTGGGGGATGGAGAGCTCCTGCACTTGCAGAAGGATGTCCTTAGCTGCCAGCTCTGTTCCATTCCTATGCCCTTAAGGACAGTTTTCCCAGGGATCCCATCCAGCAGTTCCTTGAGCAGCTGGAATTTTGCTCTCCTGACTCTACCTTTTCCTAGGCCTGCATTCATCCAGATCACAAACCACCAGCGCATGATCACTACAGCCCAGGCTGCCTCCAATCTTAACCTCTCTAATGCTCTTCTCTACACTGGTGAGCACCAGGTCCACTAAGGCTTCGCCTTGAGTCGGTCTGTCTAGTACTCGGACCAGGAAGTTATCCTCAACAGACTCCAGGAATCTCCTGGATTGTCTGTCACCCACTGTGCCACTATCACAGCAGATATCCAGGTGGCTGAAATGCGCTATCAGGACAAGAGCCTGTGAGCATGACGCCTCCTACAGTTGAAGTAAGAAGGCCTAATCAATAGGCTCCTCCTAATCAGTTTGCCTGTAGAAGACTCCAACCACTAGATGTCCTTTACTGGACCAATTCCTGATTTTAATCCATTATTAATAATAATAATAATAAGAAGAAGAAAGTAGAAGAAGAAAAGAATGTACTCTCTTGTTCTCAAGACAGTTACAGAGGAGACTTAGTATACCCACTATAGAGGATGCATCTATTTACTCCAGTTCCTACTATAAAGTCGAGAGTGGTATTGAAAATAATTTACCACAAGATATGTCACCACCAGTAACCCAGTCATTCAGCCCAGTTTCTAGAGTTAGTTGTTTCATCATTTTCCCAGGAACTGAGGTGAGGCAGTAATTTCCTGGCTCTTCCTTCTTTCTCTTTTTGAAGAGTTTATATTTGCTTTCCTCCAGTGCATAAGCACCTACCTCAATTGTCATAATTGTTCAAAGTTTATTGACAGTGGCCACAAAACTAACTTAGTCACCTCATTCAACACTTATGTATTACTCCTGATCATACTTTTCAGTGAAGAGATTAGAACCACCTTACTCCCACTTTCACTGGAATGCCTCCCACTGTAACATAAGGTTATTTCACATGTTTAAATTAAGATAACTTCATCAGTTGTACAACACTAAGTAGAACTTCAGTTCACGTCACAATAATAGTTCATGGATTCTGTGAAGTAGCCTTCTTCCATACTCCTGAAAATTATAAAAATCATACAGTATCCTTAGTTAACAACATGTAGTGATGTTTTAACTGGAGCTATAAATGTTCTGAAACTGCATAAACTAATTCACTCTGACTTAGGAACTCTTTGAAAAGCTTGAGATTCTTTATCAATATTTGCTGGTGAGTTTGGGGAAAGATGACATTTACTCAGTAACGGTAGAGACTTTATACTGTATACTTTACCTATTGAAAGTACTTGTAACTGTACAATGTTGTTTGCCCTTACAATAATTTCAATATAATGTTGACCATAGAAAATGAGAAAAGCAAGTAGAGAAGATAGACATACAGTCATAATTCCAGTGTATTACACTCACAGAATGAGAGTGAAAACAGACTGATATTTCTGTTGCACTCTTATTTAGCTTCTTATTCTATTCTGTTTGTACTGCTTCATTTCTTTTATAGTTTGAAGATTTATGAATTTTATTTTAAAATGTAAAAGCATACATGTTCCAAAAGTTAGTGCTGTGTGCTCTTTATAATGTGTAGTCTGTTATCATTAATGGGAATTATAGGACAGAGTGTAAAATATATAAATCCTTTTCTGCATAAAATATGTTGTACATACAAATATCATTTTGAATTTTGCATCTGGTTTATAAATGCCTTTCAAATATTAAAACCATATATTAAAATCTGCTGTATTGCATTTTGAATTAGAATAAAAATAGAGATTTTATCCCAGTTATTCTTCTTTTCTTTAACAAAACTTATAGAAAAAAAAATTAATAACTGTAGTGATTCTTTAGAAGCAATAGGGAAGATAGCTTTACTTATGAAAATTTCTTCTACAACCATATCTTTAAAAGTAGAATTTATGGGACAGAGAGGTGATATCAGCCCACATTTTCAAGGATATTAAACCACAGAGAAATGAAGATCCTGACCTAGGGTTTATTCTTATTGGTTAAGCACTGTAAAAACTGAAAACTAAAAAAATCATCATTTAAAGATTACATGTGAAATCCCTAGTTTTCTAAAACAGATTACAGATAGAACTTGGAATTCCTAAAGGAAAATTCTGAGTGCCCTCTGGAGATGCCCTGCTCTCTATCTTCAGTGTGCCAGAAATTAATATTTTTGAGCATGTGAACAACACATAGTTTCATACTTGCAGCCACTTGCTGAGTGACAAATCCTGTTCTGAAAGGTGATGCAGAAGAGAAAAGGATGAAGCACAGTACCTCTTGCACCTCTGTGGTTCTGTTAATCAGTCAAAATAGGAGTCCTGAGCTAACTTCCTCTCCTTTGTGATATTTCAAACATACTGCTCTTCCTTCCAGAAGTCAGCCTTCATCAAACATCATATCAGTCATTCTGGAGTTTAAAGAGATATTCCCATCTCCATCTGTTCAAACAACTGATTTTCACAGAGAATTAAATATTGACTTTCAGCCAAGAGATTAGGTCTCCCATTTGATAGGCAGAGATGAGAAACAACTCACCTTGTTCCCAGTGAAGTTTCGGAGCAGTAGAACATGTTCTTACTTAGCAGAGGGTAAGCAGTATTTTTCTTTTTGTTGATGCAAAAGCTTCTAGAAAAGACAAAAGTCACTTTTCCCTTCTCCCCCACTCTTTGCTTAAAAAATAAACTTATTTATAAAAATGCGATATATGGTAGGAATGCCTTAAGCAAATAAAGACATCCCCTTCCTGACTGTGCTAAGAAGCTTATGCTGTGTAAAACGGAAAAGGTGGAGGGGGCAATCTTTTGACAGGAAGAAGAAACATTTTCATCTTCTGATAGAAATGATCAAGGAAAATGTGAGACAACACATCCCAAGAATAGATCAAGGCCATGTTCCAGGTATTTTTTGCTTGGTATTTGAAATCAATTTTTTCTTCCTGTCTCCTTCAATCAGTCCCTGTGCGGTCAGGACTCTCATTTTGGAGTTCTAATTTGCCGAAAGCACAACAATGGAGTAGAGGATGTTCATTCTCCTCTCTAAGCTGCAAACTTTAAAGAGAATATTGTCTCAGGAAAAAGGAAAATTAAAAAATTGTTAGAATATTTATATTCCATGGAGAATTCAACTGAGTGATATGCTTGTTCTAATTATGGAGTAAGAAACTATTGATCTAGCCACAATGCTCTTTTTTTTATTTTTATTACTTTTTTTGTTCTTCCTTATCCAAACTCATTTTTGAGAATTTGAAGAGAAAGAAAACTAAGCTTCCTTTAGGTGAAATATATTTACATTATTTGATTTTATCATCAAGCCTGTCAGTTCTGGTATTTAATAATTTCTTACATGTAACCTCCCAGAACAAATTTGATTCACTCGTACTTGGTACACACCTACACACAAAGTACCATTACAAAATGCACCTTTTATCCTATCCACAATGAAATCACTGTTATTACAGATACTTACATTGAAATTGTTTTGAGGAATGAATAAGGTTATGATCATTCACCAAGTACTTTTCAAACTGTACTTCCACCAGCTCCAAATTTACTGATGGATTTTTTTTTTTTGCACTCATGGTTTTTCCTAGCTACCTCTAGCTATAATTAGTCACTGAAAATGGTCTTTCTGTGTGCCTGGAAAATGTTTTATACTCCAGCCATAGTTCTTTTTCCTTGTTAGTGAAAATCCTTCAACTGATAAAATCACTGTAAACTAATGATCCGAAGCCTGTTCTGGAGCACCCGTGAACATTATTTCTTGTAAATAAAATAAAGAAACAAATAAACAGACAACAACAACAAAAAATCCTACCCAAATAAGTGAGACACAACAGACAAATTATTAATATTTTAATGCATATTTAAAACTAGGAAATAACTAGCAAAATATATGCTCATGAAGTTTTACAAATTGCTCTGTTGTCTTAAGTAGAATGCAGTAATTTGAAAATCATATAAACATAGTTGTTCAAATTATATTTTTGCATCTGATTTTTGATTTTTAATATTGCATTGTAACTTGGAAGTTATATAGCAAAATTTAGTCTTTCTCAATACTAAAACTTTCACTGAGCTTGAAAGGACACAGCAGATCCACATTTTGCTTCTTTACAAGAAGAATGTATAAAAGAAAACAGAGAGAAAGCAGACAAAATATCAAAATAAAAATAAAAAGGAATAAGTTGCAGAGAGTGATACACTGGCAAAATGGAAGAGTCAGAAAAAAAATCCAATTATTCAGTGTTTATTCACGAATATCTATATTTTTTCCTGATGTTCATTTTTTACATTAACTTACTATAAATTTACTTATATTCCTATTATCCTTTTAGCAATTTATTTATAAAATCCAAATAATCTCCTATTTTAGTTAGAAATAAATGTTCAGAGTAAGGTTCAAAGAATCAATATTTTGACTGTTTCTGTTGCAATCTTCCCAAAATTCAGAACTGCAGTTTTACATGTAAACCAAAAAACAAGGAAAACAGAATCCCTGGTGTCAGATTTTGAACTCATCTAAGCAGAGTGGCAAAACCAGTGTTAAAAATATGGCTGCATCTGTCTGGAGACCACGTCTGCTCACATCACTGAATAGGAACTTATTTGTATAAGAAGTGAAATGAAAAATCAAAAGCTCAGAGAAGATAGAGCTAGATTTTTGTCCTGAAATTGTGAACAGATAATTGATTTTACACTCAGTGGAGAACATAGGTAATCTTGTGTGGATTGCTTACACCACTGTGGAACAGCAATTCCAGCCTGAGCAGACATACAGCTGCAGTAACTCAGAAGCATAGTGCTGTGCTATGCAAAGCTATATTACTTCTATTTCTCAACCCAGCATGGTAAGAGGAAGTTCAGCTGTCTTCACCCTGCTCTGTTCAAGCCCAGGTTTTCTGATGGACTGTTCTCTGAAGCTAAGGTAAAAGTTAGGGATATGGTTTTTGTCAGTGAAGACATTTCATGAATCACCAGATATTACTTGAGTAAATAAGTTTGTATCTCCACAGCCTCTTTTCACTTTGAAGGTCATGGATGAATACGTCCTTTAAAAGCTGAGCTGGAGAAGAGACAAGGAATGCAGAGAGACTTGAACAAATTACCTAGAGTAATTTATTATTACCTAGAATCAGCTTTGTGTGCTTTCCTAGTGCTAACAGGCCAGTCTCTACCATTGCAGGAATCAATCTAATAAACTTTGCAATAGGGTTGCAGAGGCATTTGTCCATATGGAGACAGTAAGAGATGGCATCCATTTGCCAACTCCAGACAGGCAGAATTTTGTCTAAGTTCCACCTCAGCACCTCTCAGGCACTTAAATCCATTCAGTTTGAAGAGTTTCTCAAGTTCTGGTCATATCAGTTAGTTATAGTTGTTTATACCAGCAAAGTCAAAGCAAAACAAGTCATTGGGGTGACTACAGAGAACTGGCCAAGATCTGCAGGCAGAAAATTAGAAATGCTAAAGCCCAGCTTGAAATTAGGCTGGCTACTGCTGTAAAGGAGAACAGGAAACCCTTTTACAAATATATTAACAGCAGGAGAAAAACTAAGGAAAATTTCCCTCCTTTACTCAACGAGGCAGGCAATATAACCACAGATGATAAGGAAAAGGCTGAGGTTCTCAATGCCTTCTTCACATCTGTCTTTAATAAACAGGACAGTTATCCAAATGGTACTTGCCCTGACCTGGAAGTCTGGGACGGGGTGCATAATGCACCCCCTGTGATTCAAGCAGAGACGGTCAGAGATCTTCTCCTCCATCTGAACTGCCACAAGTCCATGGGGCCAGATGGGATCCACCCAAGGGTGCTGAGGGAGCTAGCAGAGGTGATTGCCGAGCCACTTTCTGCCATCTATCAGCATTCCTGGTTATCTGGAGAGGTCCCACAAGATTGGAGGCTTGCCGATGTGACTCCCATCTTCAAGAAAGGCCGTAAGGAAGACCCGGGGAACTACAGGCCTGTCAGCCTGACCTCGGTATCAGGGAAAGTTATGGAACAGATGTTATTGAGGGAGATCACACGACACGTGCATGGCAATAAAGGGATCAGACCCAGCCAGCACGGGTTCACCAGGGGCAGGTCGTGCTTGTCCAACCTCATCTCCTTCTATGACTGGGTGACCAGACAGGTAGATGAGGGAAAGGCTGTTGATGTAGTCTACCTGGACTTCAGCAAGGCCTTTGACACGGTCTCCCACAGTATTCTCCTAAGGAAAGTGGCAGCCCGTGGTGTGGACAGGTTCACTCTTCTCTGGGTGGAGAACTGGCTGGAGGGCCGTGCCCAGAGGGTAGTGGTTAATGGAGTTAAGTCCAGCTGGCGTCCTGTAACGAGTGGTGTCCCCCAAGGGTCAGTTTTGGGGCCCATCTTGTTTAATATCTTTATTGATGACCTAGACGAGGGAATTGAGTGTACCCTCAGTAAGTTTGCAGATGACACAAAGCTGGGAGGATGTGTCAAACTGCCTGAGGGTAGGGAGGCCCTTCAGAGGGATTTGGATAGGCTGAACAGCTGGGCTGAGCAAAATGGGATGAGGTTCAATAAGACCAAGTGCCGGGTCCTGCACTTTGGCCACAATAACCCCATGCAATGCTATAGGCTTGGGGCAGAATGGCTTGAAGAATGTAGAGAGGAAAAGGACCTGGGGGTGTTGGTTGATGCTCGGCTCAACATGAGCCGGCAGTGTGCCCAGGTGGCTAAGAAGGCCAACAGCATCCTGGCCTGTATTAGAAATAGTGTAGCCAGCAGGAGCAGGGAGGTGATCATCCCCCTGTACTCAGCTCTGGTACGGCCGCACCTCGAGTACTGTGTTCAGTTTTGGGCCCCTCACTACAAGAAGGACATTGAGGCCCTGGAGCGTGTTCAGAGAAGGGCAACAAAACTGGGGAGGGGTCTGGAGCACAAGTCTTATGAGGAGCGGCTGAGGGAGCTGGGATTGTTTAGTCTGGAGAAGAGGAGGCTCAGAGGAGACCTTATTGCACTCTACCACTTCCTGAAGGGGGGTTGTGGTGAGGAGGGGGTAGGCCTCTTCTCCCTGATAAGTAATGACAGGACGAGAGGGAATGGCCACAAGTTGCGCCAGGGAAGATTTAGATTAGACCTCAGGAAGCATTTCTTTTCTGAAAGAGTGGTCAGGCACTGGAATGGCCTGCCTAGGGAGGTGGTTGAGGCACCATCCCTAGCGCTGTTCAAGAAGCGTTTAGATGAGGTGCTAAAGGACTTAATTTAGTAGTTGGGTAGAGATAGTGATAGGAGGATGGTTGGACTAGATGATCTTATAGGTCCTTTCCAACCTTATGAACTTATGAACTTATGAACTTATAGAACATGGATGAGTCAGACACTTAACATGGAAATTTAAGACCAGATGACTAGTTTGGTCAAACAGAAGGGGAAACCTGGGAAAGACTCACCTTTAGCCACATTTTACATGCTGGCTAATTTATTGCTTTAGTTGTAAGAGTGTTTGAATAGATGAATTTGCTTATGTATTTTAGAGAGTAAGACTGCTGTGTTGAAAGGACAAAAGTAGTGAAATAGAGAAATGCAGAGACTACCTCGGGAGTGATGTAGGGTGAGATAAGTCATGAAGAAACTGGATAACAAAGAAAAAGCTTTTAAGAATACTGATAGAGAAGAACAAATACACGGAACCTACTAAAACAATCCTGATTAACCTCAAAGAAATGGCAAACAGTGTCACTTGTGTTTATAGGAAGAACTGAGAAGAGAGAAGCTAACTCAGATGATCAAGAAGAGCATTCACACAGCCTGTCACCATAGTTCATCTGCAGCATCAGACTCTGACAAAGAAACTTCAGTCTGTGAAGGCAAGGTTTGTTTGTAAAACTTTATATGCCTCCAGTTGTGTTTCCACTCTGAGCTTCATTCAAATATTCAGACATTGGGTAAAAAAAAAATTGTTGCAGAAAACTGCATTATTATGTACTATGGGACTCTGAAAATCTGTCTACCAATCCACTTAACAGGTTGTTAAATTCAGCTTTTAGAAAAACTTTCAGTACTTCCTACCCTATTCCAGTTTTGCAAAAACAGCTGTGTAGTAGTTGTTTTTTTCTTGATAATGTGCTAGTTCTTTCCTTGACAACCACACAAATGCACTTAATTCTGTATACTATATGAGAAAAATAACAAATTTTAAAAAGAAAAAGATTCTGGCCTTCAAGTCTGGTTTCCAAGAGCAAAACATAGGCTTCTCTGAAAATAATTATGGCTTACTGGAAAACTTATTAGTATACATGGCATTTTTTACACTGAATTTGATTAGTTGCTACAGGGTTGCAAAGAACTGATGAAAAATTTTATCTGTAGCAAGACATCTCTATGGTGAAGAAGATATATATTAAATGGTCTGATAGTTTGGTAGCTAACAGGCTACAAAAACATATTCACTTCTATTAACTTCACGGACAAAAACAAGGACAAATAAACTTATCTCTGGCACAGAGTGAGGTCATAACAACAATCCAATTATAAATAAGTTAAGCAAATGCTTTTTAAATTGTTACAGAGGAGTAGAAAAAGATATTTATGAGAAACCAAGTGTTACAGGTATCCTACTCAAAATTCCATTGATATAGATTTTTGCCATTTCTCACATGCATTGTGCTTGATAATTTTGCCACTTATGTAACTAGCTGCAAACATGTATGTTGTTTCAAAAGTAATGCCTCCTGTTTATTTCCACTCTACAATACTATCAAGATACTACAATATACAATACTACATATACACACTATAATTCTACAAAGGCACTAAAATAGTTATGAAGAACACAATAATACTGCTTGAAAGAGCACATTCTCAGCTACAAAACACTATTTTTCCACTTCATCATCATCGTTAGCTGCACCCTTTCACCAGTGATGAACAAGTCTGCATGCTACACTTGTAAAAATCTGCATGATCTTTTGGAACTTGGTTAGTCTATCACGCCACAGTTGCCACCCCTGAAACACAACATGCACAGCCCCGCTGAGCTCACAACCACTCTTTGGTCTCCTGAAATGTCCAGCAAGTATCAGTGAATGTCAGCAAGTGATATGTTTTTTTCATGGAGTAATTCAGTGGCACACTTTTACTTCATCCACACTCCCATGTCACATGGCATTCTGTCAGACTGCCCCTCTTCTATTGTCTGTCATGCTGCAACAAAATATACTGGAGTATTGGTGGGAAGGTTCAACCTCTACTGCTACCAACATCCTCCTCTGACATTGTGGGCCAATATATTAAATTAGGAGACATTAATTTTGGGACAACCCTTGTATATGGCTAATATCTATCATTTCTGTAGAGAATACACAGCAAAATCTCTTGGGCTTTTGATCTCAAATATTTTTTTTCAGTTTTGTGAACAATTCATAAACTCATCTTGGGTTTCCAATTCCTGATGAACAAAACCAAGGAAAAAAAAATGGGAAAAATCAGAATTTCATTTTCCAGTAATGGCAGCAATGTAGTATTCATGGCTTTTCTAAGGACATACACTATCATATATTAACACTGCTTTACTTAGATACACATTTAGAGCAAGACCTTTGACTATCTGATAATGAATCAAATGTGATTTTGAAGTTTTTAACAGCACTTGATTTAAAAAATTAAAACCAGAATAAATAAGTAGTCTTTAATCACATTTCATTCAAATATCCTTAGGAACACAAATTTACTGCTAACATGTTATGCTTAATTGCAGATTTGATCTGTGATACTTGATTAAGAGAAAATTATCTTTTGGAGTTTAGATAGGAAAAAATATTATTGCAAATATGGAGATAGATCTGTGAGATTTTGTGTGCTCTATGTTCCATCAGTAGTACCTTATAACCAAAAGTCTTTTATATGCAATGATTAATGAAAGCAAACATGACTTTTTGTGGTTGTGAAGTTTCTGACGTTGTCTCTGCTCAACAAGCTGTCACCTCCTGCAGATTGCTGTGCCACTGCAGAACTGCAGGAGCTGGCAGGAAGATGAGCTCTCCAAAATCCTGAAGTTATTCCCCTGAAGCTGAAGATACAGACATTTCTGTTTAGAAAGCAATTTAGAGGTTATGTTCCACAACCATTAATTACAATACCCTTCATACAGCCTAGAGAACAGATACTGACCTGTTCATCATCTAGCAATTGCCTTCCTCCACTAAACTAAAAATCAGGGTGTCAGCTGAATGTCAAAAGATTATCTTCAGTCTTTTTCATCTTTTAATCTTATTTGGAATGATATATATTGCCTCACTAAACACTAATTCAGATCTCTTTTAGAGGCTTTTAATCTGTCTCCGTGTTTGCTCTACTTAGTCCATAGCCTGGTGTGTAACTTCCTTCTCACAAATGTTGAATAGATCATAGAGTTGCAATTAAACAGATATTCTGTTGCTGTTCAGGAATGTCTAGATTTGTGATAAAAACAAAAATATATACATAGTAGATTTCTGTAGTTACTAATCTCTAGAAAACCATACTCCATATGATAAATAGTTACTCCATGTTAAAATAGTTAGAGAATAGACACACCACTTAGGAATGCTTTCTTGACACTGATGTGCCTGTATCTGATGATCTGTTGCATCAGAGAGAACAAATCAGACACAGAATGACATGATTTCCTATTGATTTTTTATTCTTGTTCCCATGTATTTTAATCCATCCTAAGCAGTAAAAGACAGGAGAAAGAAGCTGGTGTGCAGGTCAGAAAGTATTTGACCCCTTTCAAAGGTGATCGATTTCCTATTAGTATATGATTTTCACATTGTTGGTAGTTCCTTACATATGAACTGTGTTGGGACTGACAAGTTCTGCTCTTGCAGGAGTGGCATTTTGAATCTCATTTGGGACACAGATTGCTCATTTCTACGTTACATGATAGTTTTACAAGCTGTATTTTGGGATTTTAGTAGTTTCTGTTTTTGTAAGCACTACAAAACTATCCCTTAGTTTTAAATTATGCATCTGTTAACATCATAGACTATGCTTTATACAGTAAGACTTAGCAAGGCCAAAAAGCTATGCTCCCTCGATCCCTTGCTCATATAATATTCAGATTCAACTAAAAGAGCATTGATCAAGGTGGAAAGGAGAATGTAAGCATTATTATAGCTCAAGGGTAATGATAATTTTCACCTATTAAGCTACAGAGTATAATGTGATATTTCAATTGAAAAAAAAAAAAACAATCAAACAAACAAAAAATACAAAACACAAAAACAGCAGTGTTTCTCCAGAAATCTTTATTTAGGTTTGCTTCTGTTTTATTTCGTTGTTGTTTGGTTGTTTTGTTGTTTTGTTGTTTGTTTGTTTGTTTTTCACCAAAACACAGAACTCCAGGTCTAAAATCCTCACTCCAATATGTCAGGTGGAGATTTATAGAATTACAGTGATTAAAATGGAAAAGTGCTTTACAATAAACTCACACATCTGCCAAGTGTCAATATTTACTTACTGACAGCTTTTGATGTCTTGTAGAAAAATAGATTATTCTTCTTCTCCTGCCTTCTTTTTCACTGAAATCAATATTACAAAAATAAAAAGGACAGAAATTATATTTGGCTGTTCTCTTTCAAGATATTGTTGCACTGATTCTAGGTAGTGATAAAGGAAAACGATGACCTTTTACTATTTATTTCATTATTGATCTATCTGTACTCCATCTGTTCATTCTATGGTCAGTTTTCAGCTGTCAATAAAGAACAGTCCCCATGGCTGCTTTTGATTGCTGTGTGTATATAGCTGTGCTTGTTTAAATGATGTTGGCATGCACTGCATATCTGTTGAAATAAGATTTTGCTTTTAAATTATCTTTTTTTTTCCCACTCTATAATCTATTTTTTTATTGGATGTAACTATTTATTTTGGTACAAGTGTAGAATCTTCCTTCAACCCAACCTACAAGAGCTACACTGTATTGTATTGTATTGTAAGACAGAAGAAAGATCAGTTGTGAATCTGAACTTCTTTTCATTTGAAAATGTGTCAGCTTAAAATAAAAGCTGATCTAACAACAACAGGAATATTGTTTGGATAAACAAATGCAAATATTCTATTTTTTTTAAAGAAGGTTTTGTGTTTTTTTTTATTTTTCCTTTCTTGGAAGAAAAGGAACATGTTATTGAGTATCAATTTTTAAATAATTGATTAGATACCTATTACTTATTATTTTATCTTAAAGTCTCCAGTGACATCTGTTCAAGGGGTCCCTAAGAGACAGCTCCCAAATGGAGTGGTAGCAAACATTAGCAAATGCAGTTAAGCAGGTCTGCCATTTATCAGTGTTCTTGTTTGACCTAAAGAAACTATTATGTGTAAAACAATAATAATCTGTACCAGCAGAGGTGACCCACTGTCACTGTTGCCTCTGCAGAAACTCACCACCTATCACTCCACTGTGCTCGCAGCCTCAGTTTGATGTCTATAAACATTCAGAAACATGGATGAATATAAATGAATACCATTTTTTCCTCTTATTTTTCAACTTAATCACCATCATTAGATGTACACTTTCACCAGTGATGAGCAAGAGCCTGCATGTTACGCTTGTAAATATCTGTATGGCCATCCGGAACATGGATTGTCTATCATGTTGCTGTTACCACTTCAGAAACACACCATACACAGTCCCACTGAGTTCACAACCACTGTTTGGTCTCCAGAAATGTCCAGCAAGCATTGGTGAATGTCAACAGGTGACACTGTTTTCCTCATGGAGGAATTCAATGACACACCTTTACTTCATATGCACTTCCATGTCAGATGCCATTTTTTCAGACTGCTCCTCTGCTGCTATCTGTCACACTGCAACAAAATGTAGGAGAATATTGGTGGGAAGGTTCAGTCTCTACTGCCATACCACCAACATCTGCCTCTGACACTGGAGGACAAGATAATAAAATAGGAGGCATGATTTTCAGAGTGACCCTCATAGTTGTCATACTATTCCTTTACAGACAGTGATTTTCCATAGATCTTATTTCAAGGAATTAAATATTCTGGCTTACTTGAGAATATCCTGTTTAAACTAAGAGAAATCGAGTCATAGATTACCACTTTTGTATATATGACTTTGAGGAATATTAATGTAATGACAGACAGGTGAAGAAAGAGTAGCCATCATGGAAAATCCTTTACATTTTGAATTTGCTGAAAAGACCAAATAATTATCATAGGAAAATCTGAGCAACATTAATGCAATGAATACTTCCACTGCAATAAAAAAAGGCAAGAGGAACTTTGGCTTGTATTGCTAGAGGGTATACAGTAAAAATCAAAGTAGTTGATATTGTATCCATGTAAGCTATAAATTGAACATTATTTAGAATGGTGTGTATAGCATTGTTGCCATATTTTAGCAAGGGTATTAATGTGCCTGATGAGAGGCTGTGTATTATATTAACATGTAGATTATGTGCTAAAGATTTATGTAACAACTAGAATTGCAGAAATAAACTTTACTAAGCTTCTTTAATTAAAGACTATTTTTTATAAGCTAATCTTACAAACCAGCTGTTAGAAGCAACTATGAAACATATGCAATGTAAACTTGCAATTCTATTGAGCAAAAGAACTGGAAGTCTATTATTTACCAGACCATATTAAAAGACAGACTTTAGGCCCTCAGCAGCCCTCAGTTGTATGACTCTATTGCTGGAGAAGGAAGACTAGCTCAATAACATTAGTACATTGGAGCAGGTAGTAGGTGTGGACACAGGCCCCTAGTCAACACCTAAATCTAACTGACAGTGTGGACCTATGTCAAACTGCCTACAAGGTGTCTTTGAGTAAGAGACAGTTAATGAAGAGGAATGTTCTAAATAATTTGACACTATTTACATCTACTCTTTCTAGGGAAACTGAATTAGTTGAGATTTATTATTCCTTAAAGCAAAAGAGCAGTGTCAATCTTCCCTTCTATTTGGAAGAAGAAGGGCCTTCAAACAGGGTATCAGAAAAATCACATATTCACTGGTTTTCCAAAAGTAAGCTTTTATATATGAGAAAATAAAACAAAACAAAACAAAAAAGCTGTTCTGCTCTTCCCTGTCAGTTGAAGTCAAACTGTTTTGATGTCTTCTGTTTATTATGTTTTTGCTCTGGGAATTTGAAACCGAAATTCACATCTATATTATCTTATTTTGTGAAATGAATTGTTTCATTCCTACATCTATCAAGTAAAGCACAATAGTAGCAGATTAATTTAGATTAGGGAAGAAAATAAGGAAAAAAAAAGGCAGGAGAAAACTTCAAGTGATATAATGTTCTAACTGCCTTTCCTACAGAGGTGATAGCTAGAGAAGTCTGAGAATTCTCTAGCCTGAGAATTCTGTCTGAAATGACAGCTCAGAAATTTAAGGATGTAATATATAAAGAGTGTCATTTTACATCAACGTCTAATAGTTACCATTTTATTCTTGTTATCTTAGGTAATCACAGTGAACTCTTACCCATTATCTATCATTATACATTTTCTTGAAAATTCTGCAAGTATACAAGTAGTAGTAGAACAATCTAAATTTGTAGAATTCATACAGAAATATAATAAGAAAGGATCATAGCTCATGTTTCATACTAGGAAACTACAGTTCTGTATTTTACTTAAATACTTAAATTTGTCCCTTTCTCAATCTATTTGCGGTTGACTCCTTAACAAACTACATTATTATTGTGAATCTTCTATATTTAAATGAATGGAAATTCTGAAGTAGCTCGTGTCCTCTTTTAGACTTGTCAACAAAGAAAAAGAACTGTTTCTGTATCTCATTTGAACCATGTCATTATCTACCAGATATGAAAGGAAGAGATAAAATTAACATGAAATTTATATAAATAACAGTTAAACATGCACAGCAGTTATCTTTGTTCTTTAGTATAGGTTTCTTTACCAGAATATGGTTCTACTAAACTTCTACAATGTTGCATCTGCTTTTAAAACTGATGAAAAGAAAAAAAAATCCATATTCACAGGCAGTTTGCAAATATTGTCTCAAATGACAAGTTACTATGTCACAAGTATCCTAAAATATGTGCTCAAAATGATGACTTTACACTAAGGGTTTGACACAGCCATAAAAAGGCACTGATCTTACATGCTGTTTTCAGTGTGATATTTTATATGATTGAAATATTAATGTGAGCCATTATAAAGTCCCACAACTGGGACTATCATGCTCATCTGATCAACGCCTTGAATTTAGTCATTTCTATTTTTTATGAGACTTGTTTTGCAAAATAGATACATTTTCCAACGTGAGTCAGTGGTTAAGTAGTAATATTGACAGCATATAAATAACAAATGCATTATTTTACCAGCTGCAAAATCCATATTTATTTTAATCAGAATAAAACTTGCTTTGCTAATTTATCTGTTCTTGATTTCCCATTTTCACTAATGATTATGATCTTAAATCTCTTCAGAGGACACTCCACAACCTCTCTGGGCAGCTTGCACCAGTGCTCTGTCATCCTCAAATTATAGAGGTTTTTCCTCATTCTTGTATGCAACTTCCTATGCACCAGTTTGTGCCCGTTGCCCCTTGTCCTGTCACTGGGCACCACTGAAAAGAGCCCGTCCCCATCATGCAATAAACAGTAGAATATATCTCACTATAAATACTGTTTTTAAACATGCATACATGCACTTTTCTAATAAGGTAAGGTATTTCAAATTCCTGAAGCAGTCAAACACATACACAAATTAGAACCTAAAAAGTTTATCAATTACTGTAGTTCTAAAAAAAGAAAATATGAAAAAGTTATTATCCGCATTATTTTAAAAATGAGAAGTCCTAATATTACTTTAAGAAAAAAAAATTGAACTTTGAAACTGAAGGAAGCACATAGTGTCTCAGTATCACTGTAAGGAACTAAAATAAGTGTGGCTCATGGTGAAAATGTTACTTCTGTAGTTCCATTTTATCTTTACCTTATCAAATTTACTGTAGTATGAAAAGTGGTCTATGCACATGAAAGGGATTTTGTAGTCAAGATGAGCAGTGATTCTTTGCTCCTCAAAGAGATTCTATGGCTTGTATCAAGATGGAGTACTGTTTGTAAAATCAACTGGGAGTAGGAATATCCCCCTTTAATCAGTAATATTTGATCATATGTAGGTTACTCAGAAAATTATGTTTCCTACTGATTTTCCTCGCTTCCTTTCATTTTTTTTCCTCACTGAGGAATTAAGTTCCACACCTTTACTACATCCACTCTTCTATGTCAGACACCATTCTGTCAAACTGCACCTCTGCTGCCATCTGTACAATATCATACCACCAACAATCTCCTTCCTTTGTCATGGGTCAAGATAATAAAACAGGAGGCATTACATTCAGAGTGACTCTCGTACCTTACTGTCAAATAACAAAATAGTGTACATTAATAGCTTGTGAATACTGACATGCTCTGTCAGAAATCATGTAATTCAAAGCACAGAAGCATTTAATTTTTGGTTCAAATTTATACTTTATGAAGATTTTCTATATTTCCTCTGTGAATGCATGATGCCATTTGTTCAAAAACTCATTTTAAAAAGGCTACCTTTACTGCTTTTTTGTTTGCATTTGCGCTCTTCAGTCCTTAAAGCTTATTATCATATTTATTCAAAGAAATCAAATTAAACAAACAATTGGAAATGTGAAGACAACCAATTGCTGCTATATCTGTAGAGTTCAGTTATCGCTAAAAGTCGTGAGATTTTATTGGATACAAATTCTATCAGCTAACCTCTTCAACTTAACACATTTGGGCTCAATCAATTTTTGTGATTTTTTTTTTCTGATTAAAACCAACTCAGGCCCACAAAAAATCTGAGAGCATCTGCACTCATGATTACTCAAAAGAGTCAGATACTTCTAGTGTATATGTGGTAAAATATCTGTCTCTCTTGGGTAATTATGTGTATAGCAAAATGTTCACTGGTAATTGGGAAATCTGACCCACCATCAACTTAAAATGTTGGATTTTTTGTTTGGTACATGAGGAAATAACCTGGAAAAAAACAAACAAACAAACAAACAAACAAAAAAAAACCACAACAAAGATTGCTAAGAGTTACACAGAATGTTCTTTCATCATCATTCAGTGCAGAAACAGGATGGAGGAAAAACAGAAACATAAGAAGAGGAGATGAAAGGAGGATTGCAAAGGAAGCCAGACTTCTAAGCTGAGCCCTGTGATCTCTCTGTCTTTCTCTCTAATGTGTGTCCTCCCTGACTAGCACAACATTATGTTTAGTAATAAGCATGTGGCATTTTGTGCAGCCATAATTCAGAGTAAGAGAGAGAAAGCACACTTCTATCCATCAGGAAGAACCAGCTCATTAAATAAAAATGAACTACAACCTTCATCTACAACTTGAAGCAAAGCAAAAACTTTTTTTGAGGTCCGCATGTTTCCACGTATGCATATGTATATATAGTATATGTATATGTTTCTATGTGTGTGTACATATAGTCTCTTAGCCCCTACCAATGCTTCTGAAAAAGCTGTGTAGGCTAATATCACAGGGTTTTTGTTTTTTTTTTCTTTCTTCCTCAGGTGCCCATTTTATAGGGATCTGACTAGGACAGAGGTGTCTCCAGTCTCATTCATCACAACTGACAATTGCAACATCAATTTTGATGGGAACATTTGAGTGATAAAAGGATGCCTACAACCACTCTAGATTTCTTCTGAGTTAGTTTTAGGAAAATAATAAAATTCATAAGTATTAAAGCAGCATTAAATATTAAGATCTTTATCAGATAACAGTAATGAAATATGCCTGAAGATTTCAGAATCATAAGAGATTATGCATTACAAAGGACCTTAGTGATCACTACATTCTAACTCTCCTGCTGTGGGCAGAGATACTTTCCACTAAACCACTTTTCTCTGACCCTCATCCAACCTGGCCCTTGTTCTTCCACTTGCCTGCCTCCTTCACTACCTCTGGTGCCATTGGACGGAGGTAGATTAAGGGTCACCTCAGTGTTCACACACAAAGACACCTTTCCCTTCCAGGATAAGGAGGAGGCTGTAGCACACTGGTATGACATTTCTCCCTCCTTGTGACAGCAGCTACAGGCTCCATACAGTGTCTTTTTCTCAGTGTCCATTCCCACCCATACCCATGACTGTTCAGTTTTCTCAGGAAGTAACTTTCATACTCTTCTGACTTTGAAGTGCCTCCTGTGCAATTACATTTTTTTTGCTTGCCATTAGCCTTTCTGCTATGGCTAGTGAGTTTGTTTTAGTAAGGACTGTCAGCTTTGCCCAGACATCTATTCTGTGGTGGCGTGAATTATTTATCTTTGATGGCTTGAACCTTGGCAGGGATTTTAAATAAAACCCACCTAACATGCAGAAGTCCACTAAAACCAAAGAAGATATAAGAAAGAAAACTACCCTACAGATAATTATGTGGAATTAAGGGGTCCTTGACCCATCCTACCCTATCTAGCCATGCAAGATGCATAAGAGCTCTGTATTTTACCTCTCTGTGGTTTTATATTGTTACACATCAGTGTAATGCCTGGGTGCCTCCCAGATAAAAACACTATCACAAGCCCCAGAAGTATCTGTCTGTTATTATGCTGTGGACTACAGAGGGATAGAGCATGGGCTTGAGCTTCACAATGTGATTATTAATACTGAGCAGACTCCCAGGCTACATGTAGGTTCTTGCTAACTTGCACTCTGCAGGTAGAATTTGGACCCATTTCAAAGACATTACTGGCCAGAGATGGTTCCAGGGCAGCCATTCTCTTCCGGAGGAAAAGAATGTTGTCCTGTGTGTATCAGGAGCTATACCATTTTGCAGTTTCTTTCAGAGAGTGGACTATTTCCCTTTTATTTAAATCCACTTGGCTTCTGGAGTTTCAGGTACTGATTTTTAAATACAGGAGGCAACACTTAATTGTGTGCTTAATTCTCATGGTATGTATGGTAAGATCTCCAACAATATTCAAGTTCCCCCCTCGGAGACTGTCAGAATTTACAATCACCTCAGTTTCTGATGGTGGTCATGCACAATGAACCATATATAAGCAACCCTGTGTCTTTGCTTCAGCTCTTTCCTGGGTGACTGCATCATCATCTTGAATGCATAGTGGGGTCTGAATTCAGTTTCTGGGACCAAAAGGAGGAGGTTCTTACTAGTACGTATTAATACTGCTCAGAGTTCTTTGGTGGGTTGAATTCTCTCTGTATTTTTTCAATGCAAAAGAATACATGAATGCTTATAGAAAACTCTTGGCTCAGAGCCATGGACAAAAATCTGTTTCCCCCTTTCTCACTCCAGCCAGGCACTGATGCATAAATCCAATTCTCTTTCATTCAGCCCTTCACTTAACTATTCCTAATCTCATTTCTAAAGATCCTGCCTGTGCTAGTTTATTACACAGGCATCCAGTATCAGAATTAGTGAAACATACAGAATATTGGAGCACCTTGGAATTTGCTACAATATTGCCCTTAAATGGTTGATCAATGTTGCCAAAAACATTTGTAATTTTATTCCCATGAAAAGTATTCACAAAGGAAGAAGTGTGAAAAGTGACAGTAAAAGAATCTCCAGGAATTGCAAACTAGTGCAAAGTTCTCTGAGGTTTTTTTAACTTTTTATTTTTCCTTTTCTGAAGGTGCGTCTGTGGAATAAGAAAAAGAAGACCACAGATCCCTTAACTGGTAACAAAGGAAACACAATAGATTATATTATATTATATTATATTATATTATATTATATTATATTATATTATATTATATTATATTATATTATATTATTACATTATATTGTATTATATTTTTATTGTACTTTATTTTACTTTAAATTCTGTTAATAGGAAGCTGGGAGTCTAATTTTTTATGATATATTTTGAGACAAAGTGTCTTGCATCTATCAAATGGCAGAATCAACTCTTCTGGCTTTATTGAGTTTAATTCAAGTTTCTCTTTTTACAGCTGAGTTAATCTCACTATCTCTTCCCCATAGATCTGGGAGTAATTTCTTTTTCCTTAGTGAACAAAATTGGTGTTTTGATGAAATGCGTATTCTTTATTCCTGCAGTCTCATCAGGACTGTCTTTATACTTACAAGGATGGTAAATCTTCTTTCAGAGCATCAGCAGTAGCGTTAGGTTGCAGTTATTTTAACTATAGTTAAAGAAAATCTCCCATCTTTGTGCTCTGAAGTCTAATTTTTTTTACTGTTTGCCAGGAAAATGTATATTCTGTTTTCATAAAACATCAGGATAAGTTCCAAAATTAAAGTAGTTGAAATAAACATCTTGGAAAAATACTCCCAGCTACTTACTGTGTAAATGTGTTACGCTGTCTTATTCTGAAGCATAGTTTTAGTATTGCTGAGCTTTGATTCACTGATGGAAAACAATGAAACTTACTGTCATGGCTCTATTGATGGCAAAGAGCTGGATTTATGGTATATAGACACTACTGTGATGAGAATCTGAGGAGAATTTTGATGTAAAAAAAATGAAATAGCTGGAAGAAATATGAATGAGTTCAAAAAATATTTTCTGTAGTTTATGTTTTATTTTCTGTTCATTTATTCCTTATATTGTGGGAAATTTTGTTTTAGTTTTGTTTGAATTTTAGGGAGCAGCTTAAAGCAAATGATGCAAAGAAATTCTTCAGAATGCCAGCAAACAACTGTATTCAGAAATAGGGTAGTCCAGAATTCTGTAGTACTGACCTCAACACTGTGTCTATTCTTCCACCAAAGAAGAGTTTTCATAACTTTTGAGGTTGAGGAGAGGGGAGCAGGCTGCACTGCCAGAACTGCCCACACCTGCCTATGTTTAACAATGCCTGCAGTGATTAGTGATGTAATCAATCAATGGAAAATTAAGTACTACTAACAGTGCACATCCTCATGCAGGACCATAAGCACTGAGGACACGTCTTTCTGTAGAAGCAATCCTTGAGGTATGCAGTCATTGTCCTGTACAAATGCTGTATGTGGAAGGCTGAAAGAAGTTGTATAATTCCTAAGGGTGATAATACCCTGAGATAATAAGCACAGAACAAAGATGCCACTACAGGGAAAAAGCAAAGAGGCACAAGCTTGACTGCAGATTTTTAGCAAATAATTTTCAAATCAAGTTTCAGTAGCTACAAACTGTGTGATATTATGGCCAATAGATATGCCTCCTTTCACCTTGGTAGCAGGTAAGGTTTCAGATTAATCACTTTTAACAGAAGCTCCAATTTTCTTAAAAAGGCCATGAGTTTCTGAGAAAAGCTGGGAGTGTGTGACAATTACTGTTGATATTAACATAACCCAGTGTCTTAGTTTCATGGAATTGCTTTCTTCAAAGTGTCTGATGGGATGCTTTGTGATGTTTGTAGTTATTACTAGGCAGTATTGTAGAGAGCAAAGGTCATTCCAGCTTCTCAGCTCATACTAAGGGAGGGCTAGGAGGGGACAGAATAAAGACAACTGACTTAAATTGGGATTTTAACAGAACATTCCATACCAAGTGACATCATGTGGAAGGAGTTTTGAATAGGGTGGGAGTTCATCTCATTTTCTTCTGTTCAGGGGCAAGTTTGGAATCAGGGTATGGGGGCAATTGCTTGTGCATCACTTGTCATATATATTCTCATATACATATGAGTCAAGAATTTCTCTGTTTTTCCTCTATTGTCTAAAAACTTAAAATAATTAAGTTGCCTGAACACCTACATTTGTTTTTAGAGGTATAGTAGTTCTGTAAAATCTTTTAAGAAGCCATTGGTTTAAGTATTTTATTTTACTTTTGGTTTCTGGGTTTTGTGTTTTTTTTTCTCTTTCAACTGAAACCTTTCTATGGTTCTGTGATAAAAGTTTAGTAGGGACATTTCAGTATCTGTAAAAGAATAATAAGCTGATCAGGAGTAAGTCCTCACCTGAAAAGTGCCACTTTTTAGTTGTTAACTGTCTCATTTACAACAGTTGTATCATCTTTGATAAAATTAGATCTGTTAGGAAATCATCTCCAGGGCAAACAGATTTCAAAGGCTTTCATGCAGATTAAGAACCATCTTACTCATGAATTAAGATACTAACAAAGCAAAATGTAGTCTAATTCATTTTTTACAATTTCATTGTTCTCTAGCCATTATGTATCTTGTACGCATCTTGTAGATATGCTAAACACAAGGACACACGAGATTACTTTTTTCATTCTTTTATTCTAAATCAACTGTATATGTTTAATAAACATTTCTAGAAGAATGGCAAAATTAAGTAAATATTGGTTGTAGTGTTTTATATTTGAAACAATGAAAATATTTACTTTAATATTCAGAAAAATTCTTGGACATACTATTTCAATTATTCCATATTCATGGAAATGGAAATTTTGAATGCTTAATAACATGAAAAAATAAACTTAAAGTTGGGTACAAAATTTCCTGAAATATATATAATTCTAATATACTTTAAAGGTATTCTTGTGAGAGAATTTGCATTGAATTTAGTCAAGCATTCTTATCCCAAGAAGTCATTTGAGGGGGAAGAAAAACAATCAGGATATTCAACTACTGCAGCACACACAAAAAAACCTCACAAACTACATCAAGCACATTAAATATTAATCGAAAAACACTAGGAATTCATGAAATAGCAATAGAAAGTAAATGATTACTTATCTAGCTTCTGTTACAAATATTTGCTTATCAGTACTTTCATGGTTATGGCAATACCTGTCTGTGTAATATTATTAGATGACACTGTGAAGAAAACACTCATCCAAAAATCTGCCTTGTGGTATGCCATGGAAACACAAGTGACAAATTGTTTAAAACTCCTCTTAAAAGGCACTGTAAAATTCTGATAAGAGAGAAAAGATTCATCTTTCTCTAAAAAGAACCCATCTTGTTTAATATCTTTATTGATGACCTAGGCAAGGGGATTGAGTGTACCCTCAGTAAGTTTGCAGATGACACAAAGCTGGGAGGATGTGTCAAACTGCCTGAGGGTAGGGAGGCCCTTCAGAGGGATTTGGATAGGCTGAACAGCTGGGCTGAGCTCAATGGGATGAGGTTCAATAAGACCAAGTGCCGGGTCCTGCACTTTGGCCACAATAACCCCATGCAACACTATAGGCTTGGGGCAGAATGGCTTGAAGAATGTAGAGAGGAAAAGGACCTGGGGGTGTTGGTTGATGCTCAGCTCAACATGAGCCGGCAGTGTGCCCAGGTGGCCAAGAAGGCCAACAGCATCCTGGCCTGTATTAGAAATAGTGTAGCCAGCAGGAGCAGGGAGGTGATCATCCCCCTGTATTCAGCTCTGGTGCAGCCGCACCTCGAGTACTGTGTTCAGTTTTGGGCCCCTCACTACAAGAAGGACATTGAGGCCCTGGAGCGTGTTCAGAGAAGGGCAACAAAACTGGGGAGGGGTCTGGAGCACAAGTCTTATGAGGAGCGGC
The DNA here is from genome assembly GCF_038088225.1 of Cyrtonyx montezumae. NCBI lineage: Eukaryota > Metazoa > Chordata > Aves > Galliformes > Odontophoridae > Cyrtonyx > Cyrtonyx montezumae. Next base: position 118,066,841 of record NW_027072089.1, on the reverse strand, counting down.
TGAGGGAGCTGGGATTGTTTAGTCTGGAGAAGAGGAGGCTCAGAGGAGACCTTATTGCACTCTACCACTTCCTGAAGGGGGGTTGTGGTGAGGAGGGGGTGGGCCTCTTCTCCCTGATAAATAATGACAGGACGAGAGGGAATGGCCACAAGTTGCGCCAGGGAAGATTTTGATTAGATTTGAGGAAACATTTTTTCTCTGAAAGAGTGGTCAGGCACTGGAATGGCCTGCCTAGGGAGGTGGTTGAGGCACCATCCCTAGCGCTGTTCAAGAAGTGTTTAGATGAGGTGCTAAGGGATTTGATTTAGTAGTTGGGTAGGGATAGTGATAGGAGGATGGTTGGACTAGATGATCTTGTAGGTCCTTTCCAACCTTATGAACCTATGAACCTATAAAAAGATTTGTAGTCCCTCTTACACACTGGGAAAAGTTGTAAACCTGCCTCTTTTACCATAAGGATTTCATCACTAACACTACTAGTGCCTTAGATATACTGATACTAGCAACCCCTTGAGATACAAGAGCAGAGAACAGGGATTTTGTATTTCAGGAATCAAAGCAGACAAATTAATATCTAACTAATTTCACTAGTGCTTGGTAACAACAGTACACAGGCATAGAATCTATCCTGCTATACATGATCATGGTACCTTCCTATGCCATGGCATTCCAGGATGTTCACTGGCTGAATAACTGCTCATAACTGCCAGCTTATTCAGGCTTGATGTTGAGTCTGTGCTACACCCTCAAGAGAACATTAATTTGGGGGAGGGGAGTTTAGATTCTTCATTTAATTCAGGTGTATCTATTAATGACATGAAGAAAAGACAGTTCTTGTTACTTTTAAGTAAGTTTTCATTCATGTTGTGAGAGTAAAGAGGGAGCAACACTTTAAACACATGCATGCATACAAAGAAATAAAACTTCTTTTAAACGTCTTCAGCACTGGTAGGGCAAAGGGTTTTCTTGGGGTCTAGATGACATCTAATTGCAGAAAATGATGAGTTAGGACATAATTTCAAAATGCCAGAAAACTTGATTCCTACACAACATGTCTGAAATATGAGAGAACTACATTGAACTTCTATTTTTATTTATGCAGAACTGAAATTGAGATGCTCTCCTAAGCATCTAGTCACTGAACTATTGACAGTTATTGTATTAGGTTTTTTCCTTGTTACTCTCTTTATGGATATTCTGGTGAAATTCAGCTCATCTCTCCCCAGTGAGAACAGTACTTAGGTATAGCCTTCAAAAAGGATTTCCTAGGCACACCACAACTCCTTCCACCTTGCATGGATTAAATCATTACTTAGAAAGGTCCTTTTCATTTAGATATTAAAATTGCTGAAGAGCCCCCAGAGCTGGATAAGAGTGCTGTCTGCAGATAGTGGAAAATAAAGCTGGGTGTTATCTTCATAGAGCTGAATTTGGTGTCCACGTTGGTTTTATAATCTTCTCAATTTTCATATACATAGGTGTCTACAGGTATGTAAGATCAAGGTAAAGGATTAACTGCCTAGTAGGCTATTTGAGATTAATTTGAGGAGAAATGGCAGGATTTATTCATATCTTGCTACTCTGGAAATTTATTTAAAGCACCTTATTATTAGTTATATCAGAAGACCCTAAAAGGGGCATACCTTGATTAGATAAAACTTGAGAGCTCTCTGTTGATTTGAGAGCTTGTATCATTGCTTGAATATAAACAATCTGTCTTATGTTTCAATGTCCAGTATTTCAAACATTCCAGGAATAACAAAGCACAGTAGTGTAGGCATTTGCCCACTGTCATAGAGCAATTTTTATTTCAAAGACAAAATTTCTGCATAAAGACAACCTAATGACATAGCTACCATCCATTTATAGGGTCAGGCTTATTTTGGGTTGCTTTTCTGTATTCACATAAAACATGAACATTTCCCCCTGTGGTACTATAAAGCATTTATTTTGTATCCCCTATCAAGAACTTCAGCAGGCACTAATTAACCCTCCAGAGAAAAAAAAATCTATAAAAATAACAATAAATTAATAGCAATGAAGCAGATATTTTTTAAGAAGAAGCCATACTGTGACAGCTAATGTATTATTGCTAAATTGTGAATTTAAACCATTGGTCAAAAAAATTAACAATCCAGGGGATATCACTACAAAGCTTTTCTGGAAAAAGAAATCTATACACAGGCGTTGGTGCATTTCCAGACTGGACTCTCCTGCAATACTATGTCAGAGAGCTCTTTCAGAAATGTATTTTTCCTTTGAACTCCTGCATTTATGAAGCATAATATAGTTTCTAGAAGGGGCAAGTCTTTTTATTACTAAAAATATAGTTAGATATGGATTAACCATGGTATTTTTAACAGAGAGAGCTGGCAGATTCCCGCTGCATGCAGATGCTGCCATCCTGACAATAACTCTGACACTACAATTTCATGACCTCTACAAATTTTTTTCAAAATCTTTACCCTAATTTTTCTATGATAAAAATACCTGAATCTTGATTTTTTTCCTATTTCCTTATGTCTTCCCTACTTTATTTCTTTTAGGGAAATCTTTCTATATAATCTTCTTACAATCCATCTATAAATGAGAATGTTCATAGATGAAGCTTAATTCTACTTCAAGACTGAGGCTTTACTAGAATTTTTTAATTCTATAACAAAGCAAACGTTCAACCCCTAAAGCTCTTCAAATTTGTTTTGTGCTTCCATCAAAATAAATGGATCAGCTTTTAAGTTTCCCACTATTAGTTATCAATTTCTTGATCTCATTTTATATTACTTCATTTTTTCCTTTTGTCATTCTCTAAACAAGGAAAAATAAAAAGAATAGATTTGAGTAATATAAGATCTTTGAATGAACAACACAAATAAGAAATAGGAAGGCTTGATGTTTGTAAGTAATCTGAACAAAACACATTTTAGTATTTCATTAAAGATGACAAACATTCTTTGATCTGATGTGATGAAATTTCACCTGTGGTTTAACTTTTTAGACAAAGTGAAAGAAAATACATATGCTTTTTTGTTTAACCAAATTTCCTGAGCATTCTTTGAGTGTTATTCTATTTCTCATACAATCCATTCACATCAGAGATTTTGGGAAAAGAGCCTTCCTGTTTCTATTCTATTCTACATCTAGCATGAGGATAGCAACATAGTGACATAACTCCCTCATTCCCAAAATTTTTGTCCAGTTCAGTTGAATTTCTATTGGATAAACAGTGCACTGCTGCAGAAAAAGAAATACATGAATAGGATTTGATTATTTTGACAGTAGAAGCAGTAAAGCAGTAGTTATCTAAAAGTGAGGTGTTATAGAACTTACGAGCTCATTGTAATCAAAACACATTAGGATACTGACCCTAGAACAGTTAGCCAGACTTAGACATTAGAGTTTATTGATTAGTTATGAATATGATTTGATAAGTAAAACAGACAAGTAAAACTAAAAAATTCAGTACAGAAAATCATTAATGTTAAAAAAAGAGACATAATTTGTGTTATGTGATGGAAAGCACATCAAAACAGCAAGATCCCAGGCTGCAGTGAGTGAGGATCCACTCAGACACAACAGCAGTGGGCTCAGAAATTAAAGGGGGACAAAAAAAAAAAGCTTACTTTAAGAAAACCTATATTTGTGTGCACTGCCAACCTTTAAATGAAGTCTTAGAAGATCCTGGCTCCACTCATAGTCACTCAGATGCATTGCTTGCACCTGAGCTCCCTGGGTTGGCCCTGCCTTTCTACCAGGTGCTCAATCACTAGCTCAAGCCTTGACTTAACATTCCCACTACAATTTTGGACAAGTGAGCAAGTACAGTTCCTCTGAAAGCTATAGGAAATCAGGAAAACTTTGGTCCTTTACATAAATATTAAGGGAGATATAGTGACTTATCTCAGAAAAGCATAAGCAGTCTTAAGTGAAAAACAGTATGAAGTTATTTTTTCTCCTTTCTCACAGACAGTATACAAAACGATTAGCGATTGCTAATCATCTTTTTTAACAATCTATCTTTAAAGTTGCTATGTATTACCACATTATATTTCTTTTTCCTATAAATGCATTAGTGCATCTTTCACTAGTCTACTGATGTCTTCTTCAGCTTCTTAATAATAATGCACACAAGAAAGAGCTCATTGTCATTCATTTCTGCGTTTTTGCACTGCCCTGACTCCCCTACTTTTGTCTTCTTTTCCTATCAAACCTTAGCATGATCTTTAGTTATGACAACTGATACAGTCTGAGCAACATTTCTTGTTCCCAAATGCCTTATTGGTCATTTGTTTATACTGGATTCACAACCTAATCACCTGACCACTCCATTTTCTCTTCCACTTAATTTATCATAACTTCCTTTTCTGATTTAATATTTACTTTTGTCCTTATTATTTTTCACAGTTCTCTTACCTTTTGTGGTATCTCATTTCACTGCATAATACACTCATGTTTTTTTCTGTTATCCCAATCTTAGTATTTGAAGATAATCTATTTCACCAGGCTTAATTTTCTACTGTTTTACTGGCTAATGACTTGAAATCTCCTTACAGTTTTCCAAGCAGTAATATATGCCTTTACCTCCTTAAATTCTACTTTATACCTGCCTTTGTTGTGAGTGAACCAAAGAACCAAATAATGAAGAGAAGCAGCATATAATCAATGAAACAGAATGATCTTGTTGCTTTGTTGAGCAATTTTATTGAGACTGTGCATTCTTTTAAACTCATTTCTATTTTTGTTATATATAATCACATTATTGCATATATATCTAAAATTCATTTGCCTTACATGTTCAAAATGACAGCAAAAAGCAAAAAGCATAATTTCCTAATATGTTTGGAAAAAGCACTATCCTGAAAGTCATTAAAAATATGTATTATTCACATTCTATGATTTACAGACTCATAGTAATGTATGAGTTTTAATAAGACGTCATGTAGATCATGCAGTGACACCACATAATTCTATTAAGTGTTTCCTGAACACATGGTAAACATTAGATTTGGATGTTAGATTTATCTAAGTTCCAAAGAAGATATTTTCGTTTGAATTAAATTTTTCTGAAAATGTTTTCAAGTGCAACTACAAACAAAAGCAATTTTCCATTGCATTCATACTTGAAAAGCAACCTTACATCTGACTGACTAAAGTGTATTTCTTGTAGTCTCTTGACTGAACCAAAGTTTGTATTTTCATAATGTCTTTACATAAGAGAATATGTCTGTGCTTCATGTACCTATATCTCAGGAGCATCATACTGTACCCATGTAGGTGTTGATCCTGATGATATTCTTATAAACAGAGAGCTAGAGGCATTCACCATGGAGTTCACTGTGAGGTGAGATATATCTCATAAACAGATATGCTCTCACAATATGAAATAGATGAAAGAAACTTGGAAAATATGAACAGTCACAAAATACTCACCTGTAAATATATATTCCTATCATACATTACCTCAAAAGTGTTTTGTATTACTTTTAATAATGAATAGTATGGATTTCTTCTAGAAAATTTTGAGCAACAGAGCAGAATAAAAATGTATATTTCTGTGATGAAAGACTCATGTAGTATATTACAGTTATCTTTTCAAGGCAAAGAAAATGACACATTTCAGCAAGAAAAATCTTTCTCATACTATGCTGTATTTCCCAGAAAAAAAAAAAATCTGTATATTTATATATATTTAGTAATAGAAGATAGAAAATCCACCAATTTCACAATTATAGTCTTGTCTAAACTTTGCAATAAATTTTAGGAATATTTAGAAGACTACTGATACCTCAGACTGTATTATTTGTACACATACATTTACAGGCTATTATTTTCTTGACCAATGTTAAAATTACTAATACCTTCTGATATTAGCATAGATTATGATGGGAAGTTTCATTTCAAGCAAGTCAGTATGTATGTTTACAGTGCACGTTATCCTGAATTCTTAAGGTTCTGCGAAGTAAAAGTTTCAAACGAAGAAAAGCAAACGAGGTCTCTTGGCCCAAGATTTAAGTTATTTTGCTAAACAGTTTTCTAGTAAGTACTTGTAGCAAGCCAACAATTCTTCAGAACAAAGCCAATTGAGCTGTTTAATGCATATTATATATATTTAGTGGGGAAAGATATTCCTAAAAAAGTAAATAGAATCATTTCACAAGATGATGGATCACCCTACTCCTACATTTGAAAGTAAAAGTGTTGCAGTTTTGCTTTCTACTATATTCGAAACAGATAGAAACACATTTACCAAACTGCACATGCTCTTTTTTCTCTCCCTTTGTAATATCTACATGATAGAAATATGAGGTAAAAAGGAACTAGATATTAATGCAGTCATTGCAATAAATATTTCAACGGATTGATTCCATTTATCACTATATTTTTATATGAAGTATAAAAGCTCTAACTGAAGACCACCTGACAATAATTTTTAAAAGTTTATTGAATTTCAGTCAAAATCAGCTCTGGAGGGTTAATCATTGTCTGCTGAGGGTCCTGATGGGGGATGCAAAGTAACTGTTCATACCAGGACAAAACTGTAAAGAGGGGTTGGTTTTGGTTTACTTTGGTTTGGTTTGGTTTCAATTGTTTTTATTTTTCTGAAATTCTCTTCCAAAGAAAACAGCTTGAGAAATTTCCAACTAGTTCACTTGAGTTCTTTTTCCCTTTCCCATTCATAAAATTTCTGGGGTGTGTTTGTTTGTTTGTTCGTTTCTGGCCATGTTCTCAAAGCAGGAAGAAAATATTGTGGAGTAATACAACATTTCTTTTTTTATTATTTTTTTACCTACCAGCAACAGAAATTATACAAAAAAAAAAAAAAAATACACCCTTGAGATTTTAAGGATAAATGAGTAGGGCTTCGCTAAGTACATGTATTCATTACAGTTGTTGTTTGTGTGATATCCCTAGCAAATTTACATCCCCTTCAAAATTCTCAGTTACTAAGCCATCCCTGAGGCTTAAGGCTCTGATCATTACAATTTTAATACAGTCAATCCTTTTTGCTTCTATAATTTTGCACATTCAGATATTAAAATACAGATTCAAAACTCATTTGAAATGTTCTGTAAAAGCAATAACGTTGCAGGCACGAACAAGTCCATGATGGAATTATGCTACTGTGTCTATACAACTTCTACTGTATTATTGCTACCTTTACAATCCAGTCATTTCTCTCTGAAAATGAAAGAGAATGAGAGTGCGTAAGTGCCCGGACAAATAAGCAAAAGAGAATTAATTATGTGTAAGGTTCTGAACTGGGAGGAGCTATGAAAGCCGACATAGAATTCTTAAAAAAATGATCCAATATTGATGTTAATTTGTTAGTTGAGAAATTTATAAAGCTGAAGTTCATGAAAAACAAATCCTTTCATTTTTTTTCAGTATTGTCAGACATCTTTGTGAAGAAACATCTATGGTGAGATAAGAAGGGAAAGTCAAATGCTCATATGACAGAAAGAAAAGATTTCTTTGATGAAAAAGATAACTGTCTAAAACAATGTTGAAGTAGAAAAATAAGAGTTCAGAAGGTATAGCTGGAGAACAAGGAGGGGCGGTACAGAAATTAACATTCGAAGAAGAGTTAGATACATATTAAGCAAGTTAATTTCTCAGTTTATTTTTATAATGGTTCTACTGACTTTTCTGCAAAGTACTTAGACAATAATGATTGAGTGTTGGCATTTTCGAAAATATTTTTGAAATACATCACTACAGAGCTGTACAATAGTCAGAACTGCAATCTATCTAGTATCATTTTTGTTTGGTGTTGTGGACTGAATGCTGGAAGATATCTAGGTGTTCAGTAGTTTGACTAGTATACTGTGATTTTTTCAGATTAGAATTTCAAAGTACATAGCAATCTTGACTAGACTATTAACCCTAAAGTGACAAGTTGATTTGAGAACTGTGGCCAAAGAATAAAGCTATGCAAGTAATCACAAAATTCAAGTTGAGAAACAAACAATTAATATGGGAAAATGTCTCTTGAATTAAATAATAAAAAAAAATCTATATCACAGTGCAGCAAGGAAGAAGAATCACATAAATCTATCAATTTATTCAAAATAATAGTGATGGCACAAAGAAAACTAAATAAATGCTAAAAACAAACATTATAAAAGTAACAGATAAAGATGTTCTACTTCTCTAATCAAACTACATATAAAATAATTTCTTTTTACATATTTGTTCATTCATTATCACAGATAAAGACATTATGCAAGTGATTTAAATAACTATTGATTCCATCAATCCAACCACTGTAAAGATCTACCACTAGAATTTTCTTGCCTAAAATATTAATTGAAATGCATTTTATTGAATGTATTAACTAAATTTGTGGAGAGTAGTATAGGGCTGCAGAGAAACAAAGAGATTAAGTTGTTTTATAGTGCACATGGAGACTGATGGTGTAAAGGAAGACTCTCTCTTCAAGGATATAACCCACATTTATAAAAGTGTTGTATTAAAAACAAGTGTCTTACAAAGATAAAAAAGGTCAGAATTATGTGGTAGATAAATGAGGAAAGAAGAAAGATGGCAGCCTGGCTGAGAAGGACTTGGGGGCTCTGTTGGATGAAAAGATGGACATGAGCCACAGTGTGCTCTGCAGCTTGGAAGGCCAACTGTATCTTGGGCTGCATCAAAAATGGGTGGCCAGCATGGAGAGGGAGGGGTTTGTCCCTCTTGGCTTTACCCTGCGAGGCTCATGTAGAGTAATCTGTCCAAGCCTGGGGCCCTCAGTACAGGAAGGATGCAGAGCTGTTGGAGCAGGTACAGAGGAGGACCACAAAGATGATCCAATTTTCTTTACAGGAGAGGAGCACCTCTCCTATAAAGAAAAGTTGAGGGAGTTTGGCTAGCTTAGCTTGGAGAAGAGAAGGCTCCAGGGAGACTACATTGCAGCCTTCCAGTACTTGAAAAGATCTCTCAGGCAGGAAGGGAACTGACGTATCACATGGTCTGACAGTGATAAGATTCAGAGGAATGGCTTTAAACTAGAAGAAGAGAGATTTGGTTAGATATTAGAAGTTTTTTTTAATCAGAGCAGTGGTGAGATACTAAAACTGCTGCCCAAAGAGTCTGTGAATTCCCCACCTCTTGTGGCATTGAGAGTCAGGTTGAATGAGATCCTGGGCAGCCTGATATGGTGGTTGGCAACCCTGTTGGCAGGGGGATTGGAACCAAATGATGTTTAAGGTCCCCTACAACATAAGATCTGAGGAATAAATGGGAAGAAAAATCTATGCATGTTATAGAAGTAGTTTGGGTATATATTGCAAACTGGATTTCACAGTGATGTGTAAAGCTTTTCCTTTCATCCTGACAAAAAAGAACAGTTTCAGTGAACTTTCCTGCCCATTCTTAATTTTTCCCTGGTTGTTCTTTCTTTCCCTCTCTCTTTTTATTTCTGATAGTCTGTGCTATTTTAAACTACATATTCACTATTCTTTTATCTGCTTCAGTTACTTCTGTGTTCCAGTTCTTGCCCCTTTTTTCCCTTCTCATTTCTTTTGAATTCTTCCCTTTTCCTCATATTTAATGTCTCCACATTTTGATCCTCAAATCTATCCTATGCTTTGAGTATTTCCTCTCAATGCCAAAGCTCCATTTTCTCTTCATCATTACAAAATCCTACCGCCTTCTCTTCCTGCCTCCTCTATGCCCCCCTCTATGCTCTGTGCTCCCCCAAACATTTTTATCTTTAATCCTCTTCAGCAACCCTGCCCTCAACCTTTTCAGCCTTCCTTCCCTTTAGCCATTTCTTTCACAAACATACCCAGTAGTGAGGGATGAGGTGGCTCCATTTTTGCTGTAAATTGTAGATGTTCAAGTTAGAGAGTAAAAGTCAAGTAAGTTTACATTTGTTGAGGTGAAAGAGCAGTACCAAAGAAAGGCTGTGAATGCTTCTGGAAGGTTGAAGTTATACATTAAGTTTTTCAGACTAGGATTCTTCAGCTAAATTTTATTTTAAAGTGGGAGGGGTAATAATAATACAAAGCAAATAGTTTTGTCTGGTAACTTAATAAATTTGACTTGGAAGGCTAAATGTTTTTAAAACCTAATATCTTTCAGTGGTTAACTCCCTAATACTCCTATTATATTTTATGAATATAGAGAAAAAAGAAATATGGAGAAGATATGAAAGATGCAATGAAGGTAGTCTCTCAAGCACTTGGCTAAGCTTAGCTGGCCTGGATATATAAGTTTGCACTATGGGCTACAGAAAATCCAGAGTTGCCAGGATATAATCTGAAAATGCACATATCACTCTTATCTAAAGCAACTCATTAGTGTCCTGTTATTTAGGCAAGCACTAGGAAATGGCTATTTTAACTGTATGTCCTCTTGCAATCTTCCATTCTGCACTCAGAGCTTCAGAAGTAGCACAGAAGAGATTATTAGATTTTCTCTGGTGAAACACCTCTTAAAAAAAAATAGACAGACATAAGACAGCTGCTATTGTATAAATATATTCCATTTCAATAGGTCTTGTAACCTACTATCCCATCTCACTGCAATTTCATCAGGCTTAGAATTCATTTTCACAAGCTTCCATTAAGTTCACTCAGACTTATGCAGAAAAACATATAAAAACACAGAAAAACACATTTTACTTTTCTTGTCGTTTTTGTTTGTTAGTTTGTTTTGGTGAAAACAAGTATCAGGCTGATTCTTATTCGGATACAAATGTTAAAACAATCAAAATAAACTGAAAAGCTGTAGGTTGCCACTGATGAACTAAGAAACAGACGTTTTGTTTAAGGCTATACAGCAAAGGAAACAGTTAAAATGTGATGAGGCAGATAGTGCTGTGGTATTTCTAATTATGAAAAGTCACTGCTCAGCTAGTTCATTACCATTTTTTGAAGAGACCTGCAGGAGCCTGTGTCAGAGAAAGAAAAGTATCTTACTAGGGACAAGAAATATTGCAAAGCATTAGGGAGACAAAGAAAGCACTTAGTGACTTCAAAGGATGAAACCCGGGGCAGAGTTTGGCTCTGACTGCATCTAGCTGCTTAACACTTCACAGTGTCCTGTGCTCTAAGTGTTGGTCTTACTTTCATACTTGTAAATCCAGTGTATTTCTACTGAAGTCAACTGCTGTGAAATCAATGGAGGTAATTCAAATTGATGCTAGTGTAAATTATATTTCACTCTGACCTAAAGTACTTGCTGTTTCTCAAGTAATATATGTATTCTTAAAGTCTTCCTTATAGTTAGTTTTTCTTCAGAAAGTTCGCCTTCACTGATTTGGTGTAGTCATGGAGGTAGGCTTTCATTTTGTTTCTTTTGTACTCTTGCCATTTGAAAAGAAATAGGCAGGAAAAGCCACTTAGCCATTTGCACATAACTAAGATGTTCTGCCAAAGAGGTCAGATTTATCTTCCCCACTTTGTGTGTACTTCATCGTGGATTGTGCATCTTTTGCTGACATTATTCACGTATTTCAAAACTTCTTGATGTGCAGTTCTCTTGAAAGGGCCCACTAACACACAGCTTTTTTTTTTTTTTCCTCAAGATGAAGCCATAGATAACCTTCCTGGAATTAATGTCATTTCAATGGATACTGTCTGACTAACTATGTTGCTTGTTTGTCAAGGCAGTTAGCAAAGCAGTTGCAGCACTGCAAGAACAAACCTTTGCCGTTAATACGGCTCAGATAGCTGATCAGACAAAAAGTAAAATAAAATATAGCCTTTTACTCTTCAAATATTACTTTAGAATTCAGCCTCAGACCTCTTGAATTCTGTCACTCTGAACAGAAATTATTGAGCTATTTGCCAAAGATGGTGGACAGTTAAATAGAACAACAGCATTTCTTATTTTGTCAGCAATGTTAACAGGTAGATCTATCAAATCACCCCAGTATCATGCTTTCACTGGAAAGGATATCTCCACACCTGCTACTTTCATTTCTAATGCTCTAAAATGGCTTCACTTGCTTTCAGAGCTGCCACAGCTGCTGCTTCATGTGCTGAATGTTTTACCTCTTTGGTTGCAAGAAGCCAGATTGCACTACTTATGCAATTTATATTGCTTGTAACACATACAATACATGAGAAATCTTTTCCCCATATTACTTTTGTTTCTCTGAAGTACTACTTCAAATCTGAAGGACCTAGTTTATGTTCATTGTTATCAGTCTGAATTGCAGTTGCTCCCAGGCAGTCCAGTTAGAATCCTATTGCATTAAGTTTCCCATATAAACAATTTGATCCCTTTCAGAAATTAAACATAATCCTTGGGTTTTACATCTCTTTTAATGTAACACTCAGTCTCAAAAACAGATTCTTTCTGCTTAGTCTAGGCAGAGTCATCATCATGCTTAGCTGCATTCACTGAATTACATTCACTTAAAAGCTGCTAGATTACAAACCCTTTGGAAGGGCAGATTTGCTTTGCCTCTCCATTTTCAAAGCATCATGAATATGTAATGTTTAAGGCTATTAATTAGCATTGCAAAATGCTATTGTACAGTGCCATATAATTAGCTGATAGATTCAGGTTGTTACCTTTCCCACTGACACCACAGGACTGTTCCATGTTTCTCTACTTCTGCAAACATGCAAATGGAAAATGAGGCAAACGTTTTTGGTATGATCCCCATCCTACATTCTAACCTGCACTAAAGAAGCCTAAAAGAGAAGCTAACTTTTTTTTTTTCTTTTATTATGATTGTATATTTTTCTGTGCTGTATAGATTTTCCTCACAGATATGCTCTTTTTAGTTCCATCTTATTACTCTCCAGTACATTTTAAGTATAATCCAGAAAAGCAAATGTGCCCTGGAAAAGTTTGAGGAAAGAGATAATGCCAATTTTATTTTATTTTTTTGTCTTTGAAGAAAACATACCAGGTTTTATCTGACTATGATACATTTAAAAAAAATGTTAAAATTTAGAGCTTCTTTACTTTAAAAGCTTACAACCCGGAATCATAGTATAATTGTCAACTATCAAAAAAAAGCTGGGAATAGGATTGGCAACATAACATAATTCATGAAGTCAAATTCTTGTTCACGATGTGATTTGAAGTGTTGGCCTACAAACACAAACTTTGCCACAGAAAATATGAAAATGGAAGAACAGATTCACAGCACCACTGGGAATCTCACTAATCTTAGAATACTAACAGGAATGTTAGTACCTTGCCATGTATTTTGTTAAGAGCTGAATTTGTATTACTTGACACTTTCAGTATGAATCTTATCTATGCAAAGGAGAACTCTTTCCATTATAATCATTATAATAATGTCCAGTTTTCTTTCTTGATATTTTTTTATGTGTTAAACATTAAAGTTCACATACTGAGGTCTTGAAAATTAAATCAGATAAGATTTTTAATGTTTTTATGTTTCTCCACATTAATAAAGTAATGTGTTAAACGTACTTGAGTTCACTTACTTTGTCACATAGTTAAGCTGTATTTCATATAGTCTTAACAAACTCTTGTTTGGTAGAGAGTCATGGTCACAAAAGCAGGTACTTTCTCATAATCTCTTGTAATAAAATGCAGATCAAGACTATTTGACTATGTAGCAGATGACTGCCAATAGGCTTCCCTCTTTTTTGAAATTATGTAAAAATTGGTCTGCAAAAACAGTTTTCTTGAAAAATATTTCATTTTTGAACTTCCTTTGTCTGTAGACTATGAAGCTTAGCTCCTTGTTATTCTGATTGCCTATCTGAATAAAATCTGTGAATATCTTCAAAGTAGATTTTAATCTTGATGTAATTTGAATCTGGTAAACAGGTAACATAAATATTTAATTAATCAAATCTTAGTTAATACACCTTAAGAAGTTCAGGTGAATTCATAAACTCTTCTTACTATTGTAAATAAAATATTTTTTCAAGTTTTTCATGATCGGTAGAAGGAAATAAAGTTTGCTAAACAGAACAATGACATTATAATTTATTAAACTTGATACTAATCAAGTTAATCATAGGTAATTTTTTAGAAATTTGAAGGTGAAATTCTCAGCACAAGATGAGGCTAAGATGAAGCTTGCTCAGTGCAATGCAGGTTTAAACTACAGATAGTGTATAATCTGCAGAAAAGATTCCACCTTCTATTGCAGACAAATTGATAAAATTGGGAATTTTTTTTTCCCTTATGTCCATTAATCTATTTCACCAGCCTGTTTGTCATATTACAGGGTTTACACCCTGTACGTGCAGGATATATTTAGTATCCTTAAGATGAGAAGCCTAAAGCAAGATTTCAAGGCAGACTTATGGTAGAAAAGACAGAAACCGACTTTCCTAGAGGTGTGCAGTGATGGGACTGGAGGTAATGGGCACCAGTTCCAACTAGGAATATTGCAGTCAGGTATAAGGACAAATTTGTAATGATAAGGCTCAGACTGTGATCAGTATTCCTATTTGTTGGTAGACATTATCTTGCCAAAATAGCCTTCATAGTCTCTTAGATACATACCAAAATCTTTCAACAGAGTTTAGAAATGTTTTTCACTTTCTCCAGTATTTCAGCCCTTGGTAAAGACTGGATGAGGCCTGTGAGTCGTATGGTTCACTGCCCACTTTGTAGCATACAGGAAGGACTTAGAATAACAAATTCCTCAGTTCAAACATAATTTAAAGAGACAGAGAGATAGAGAGACAGGGAAAAAAAAGACAAGGAAAAACCACTGTTCTGATTTTACATAACATTAAGTAATTACTGAATAAAATAAACATTTTATTCACCATTACTTGTCACAGACTCCTTCAGCTAACTACAATGTCACCAATCCTAACATTTGCCAAAAGACGCTGGTAATGTGCAGAAACAAAGGAAACTTTCCAGCTTTGTTAACCTCAGAGTATGACATTCACTATGCAATGGAAACATACTTCATATTTGAAATGATTATCAAATGAACTAGACCAAATCCCTGGAGTGACAGGGATTTCTTCTTTTCCTTGTACTTCTTTTGTATTAAATATGGGCTAGGTCCAAGGTTGGGATGGTTTCCAAGTCCTAGACCAGAACTAAGTTGCTTATTTAAGTTCTAATGTACTTTGGATTAACTACTTGATTTTGATCAGCCAATACACTCCATATTATAGTCCATGTATTCATTGTCATATTAGCATTTTAACTTTTCCTTGTCTTCTGTCCATATACAGCTACAGTATCAGCATCTGCTTTCTTACAGCTAGATTGTCTACATATGAGATTGTGTTTATTATATATGGTTTATACCTTGCTAACTCTCAAATGAGAATCCTAATTTCAATGTGAGTATCCAAAGGATTTAAATAGTGCATGAAAACTGAATACTGGCAAGGGTAATTTTTATGATAAAAATGTCCATTTACCCTGCTGAGTAAACCTGACAAATTCCACTCAAGGAATCCCACTTCCATATCTGCCTATATATATTCAAGTTTTTTAACAACTGCTAAGGGCTACCAAGAATAATAAAAAACTTAAAGATCTGAAAACAATTCTAGGAGGAAAGGGATTGCTTTTTGAATTGACAAAACTTGAATAACTCAAATAGCAATTTGTAAATCTCATCAATGTGCAGCCTTTCTGCAGAGGAGACTGTGAGGCCATGTGAGGCCATGTGCTTAATTTAAGTCAGAAATACGTAGTAATCCTGATGCATATAAAACTTCATTGGAGAAGTATTTAAAGGTCAAGGACAAACAACTGAACTTATTAAAATATGTCCAAAACACAACACCAATACAAAACAAGTTATTCATACACTCTAAATATGCTTAATCTTTAAACTCCAAGTTTACTGTGATTTGAGGACAAGACACACAAATGGAATTTGCAGCACATTTCTGCCAAATTTTATTTTATTTTTTATTTTTTTGCAAAATACTTGGAAGTTATTTCAGCATAAATAAAGCAGTGAATTTTATATATTCACACTACAAAACTTCCTGATACATGCATATTTTTGGGTCAGATTCGTAAACTGTCACAGTTGATTTGTTGATACTATTTATTATAATTGCAAATGATTACAGAAAAGAAGCTTTGGCTCATGGCTAAAGTTTATATACAATTTCACTCTTCCCCAAATCATGACCTCTACAAATGCTCAAGGAACAACCATCAGAATAGAATTGACAGGCTTCGGTGTAAAGTAGTGGTTATTTCAGAACTCTCTTCAGAAATGGTTCTTGCATCTTCCTTTGCAGCAGACATAACTGATGATTCCTAAAATGTGGTTGCTGGCTGAGACAAGTCACAGCAATGTTTATCACTCCTGCAGATGTAAGGTTTGACAAAAACAAACAAAAAGCAAACAAAACAATGACAAAAAAAGACAACTTTTTTTTTTTTCTACTGAGAACTATCACAGTTAGAATGAAAACATTTTAATTTTCATTTATTGATACAAAACAAAAATCCTATCCCTTTTCATAGGACCTGACCTGTGGTTCTTCTTGCCATCTCAACATAGATTTGCATCTTTGTTCCAATCATTTAATAAAAGATAATAAACATATAATCAGTATTACTGGACAAATTAGCTATATCGTAGGGTTCACTGTAATGAAAGGTCTATCAACAAAACAAATTTTATGTCAGATACAGATCTGAAAGAGCTTTTGGTTTTCTCCCCCACCACCAACACTAACAAAAAAATATTACAATAAGGCACAAGTATTGTACCCAGATTTAGATTGCTAAAAGCCTTAAATAGCACTGCAATTATTTGAGCTTCTAAAGAAGCCAAGACATGTTGCCTTTCAGAGAGATTATTGGCATGAATAACACAAAAGAATGAAGGAGACTTGAGGGGAGAAATGAAAGAATGAATAGGGAAAACATCTGTGTGGAAAAGCGCCTGTAGAAAAACATTTTAAACCTGTTGGAATATTACTGGAAATGAAGTCCAAGTGTGTGTGTGTAGGTCAGAAGGGGTAAATGACAGGAAGGGAGAATGTTACATGTTAAAATTACAATAGATATTACAGTGGCAAAATCAAACTTTTACAAGTAGAAAATGAGAGAACTTGAATCTTTGAAGTGCAATTATTTTCCCTGGAGGGTATGCTTTATGAAACATACTTTTAATACATACTCAAACACTGTGCTTTTATCTGCATGTGACCTCTATCCCATCGAGTGAATAAGATGGATAGTCATCAATTATAAACACCAGCTATTCAATATTTTGTTTTACACTCATTGTTCATTTTGTGGATTTAAGTCTTATTACTGCATGTGATTCTAAGGCTGCCTCATGGGATTTTCTCTGCCACTCAGCACTGCAATACTTCACAAGTATTAATTTATCTTCACAAAGTATGATGTGATTTGAGGGGCCATCCCCACATAACAGATACCATGCTGAACCAGCAAGACAGTGAAAGAGAAAGTACCTGATTATTTGCAGTCCGGTTTAAGGTCTAGCAATTGATTTCTCAAGTTACACAGCAACATTTAATGCATTTAAGACATTATTCCAATAGACTTCATCTGTAATTGGGAATGGCCCAAATAACTCAGACCAACAGATGTCTACTCTCTGTAATGTAACATCTTCTACTATGTTATCGAAGTATAACTCTACAGCTGAGATGGAATCAAATTATGCTGAGTCCAAATAAGCCTTTGCTTTTTTTCCTATTTCATATACCTTCCAAATTCAACAATAGAACGGTAGGTCAGATGAAAAGCAAATGAGATTCACATCTCCATTGGGTCCACTAACAACACTGGATAAAGCATGGACAGAGTGGTCATTGAATCTAAGTGCATATGCAACAGAATTTACAAGTTGCAAGGTATGCTTTAGTTCTGTGGAGTAAAAACATGTTGCTTTACTTATCTTAAGTAGGGTTTGTGGCTGTTTCTATTCTATTTCCTTCACTTCAACAATTAAGAAAGAGAAATAGAGAATTTTTGTTACACGACAAATCATTTTGTCCTTTGGCAGAACTTGGAGATTTGCATGGTTCTTGACTGCTCATGGTATATCTGCTAGCAATAGTTTGATATTGAAGAAGTCAGCAATAAGGGAATAATTCAGACTCACAATGCTTATTCCGTATCTAATGTTTGTCCCAGTCTTACTGCATTAGCCAGCCAAATAATAATGAAGTGACCACATACCCTCATAAGTTGCACTGAACTTATTATTGACTTTTATTATTGACTTTTTTATTTTTTTTTATGTTGGGCATAACAGGAGGGCCTTGAAGACAATAAAAAAAGGAAGAATGTGGCCAGTCCTAGCTCAGACTTACTCATAGATATCAGCCTTTGCTACCACGTCCCACTTTATACCTTCATCCTAGAATTGGAAAATGATTGCTTTTGCTATGAATATCAGATGTTTTGAGAGCCTGGTCCAAATTAATTATGAACAGAATTTTCTTAAACTGAGCATCTTAACATACAATGAAGTTCTGTACAGTCTCTAGCGCTTCATTTTTGCTGGATCATAACCATTAATATCATATTTTTGTTACATAAATTTCAAGGAATGGCCATGGCCATCTTAGACCAATTGTTCATTGAATGACTACAAAATGTTGACTGAGGATATCCTATCTGAAACCATTATCCTATCAAAGATTCCATGGGATCGTTACCATTTTCCATGATAGTAGTTTGTCTGTCACTGGATTTACCACACAGTAAGCAGTGCTGGATGACATACAAAAGCTATACTACAGAAATATTCCCCATATGAGCAATTTGAGAAAATAGATAAAATTCCTTCCCTAGATTACTGTGGAGTAATGTGATTACATACTAACTTCTATGTAAGATAGGTTCATTCAATTTTAGGAATAATACAGATATAATTATTTAAAAAAATTAATAATTACAAGTGTCTTAATTATTTAAATATCTTCATGTCACTTCCCTATATATAACTTCCTATAACTTCATATTCTGCCTAAAAGAAACAGAACCAGGCTGTCTGGTATTCAGAATATCTAACGGCATTTGAAAATGTAGATTTAATGTATTTGTTTTTTAATTGAAATCAGTTATAAGTTCCTTGCATTTCCTAAAGCATTGGACTAGATAATACAAAAAGCACCTTTGATATATCAAGAGAAAACATTGCCAGAGATTTAGCCTTTAAGGTAATAAGAGATTCATAAAACTTGAAAGTCATGTGCTCTAGCAGCCCAGATTTTCCTAACATCTTCCAGACCAGCTGATTCACCACTGTTATTTGATGTCAGGAAAAATAATAATAATAATAAAATAAAATATTACTGATAGAAATCACAGAGCTGTGGTATAAAAGTGGGCACCATCATTAGCACAACTTGTCCAAGACTCTTTTAAAGCCTGAAACTTTTATGAAATTCAGAAGAGAGTAAATCACTGGGAATTACCAGTGGAGGAAAGACCTTCACATCAACCAGAATTATTTTCCTGGACTTTTTGAAATACTAAGTTTGAATTAGATATGTGTTCAGAATTTCCTGTTGGAAAGCATGAGCAACTCCTTATTCACTGTGCTAATTTTTCTGCATATGATTTCTTTTTTTTTTTGTTTTTTCTTATGCGTTGGATAGCTCCTGTACACTTTATAGTGATACATAAAAAGTGCTACAATACTTTGCAGTGTGACACCTAAAAATTTATTCTCAGAGAAACTCTGTATGAAAGCTCAGTCTTAGAAATATATGGAATAAAATGTTACAACTTTAATATTATAGGTTAGTCAAAACTCCATGATATTTAATTTTGCGGGGTATCTGTCGCTAAGAGCCCTGTTCATCAATTGTTTCTTTATTGCATCTATTATTGTTACTCTGAAGTCCAATAGCACCTACCACAAATTCAGTGTAGCTTTTCATCTCTGTTGAAATACAAATAATAAAACCAAATTTACACACTGAACCACTAAAAGGTATACTTCAGATGAGCAAGTTTTTGTCTTAAGCAGACACTTTGAAATGTTCCCAGGGGATATCATATAATTTTATTTGACATTTAAAAACCATGTCTACTAGGTGACCAGTCTTTCCTCATTCCTTAGGTTACTTAGTACATGATTGCCTGTGTGACTTCCTGAGTTATAAACAGACTTAAAAAACTTATACTTAATGTCTTTATCATGGCTATTCTGCTATATGATTTGTTTGTTAGAGAAGGATATGCCAAGAATATTCCCCAGTTCTGCACAATGATTTTGGAAGTCTCTGTACTTTACTTTTCAATAAGATGTGCTGTATTCAGCTTTTCCTGTTGATTCTGGTCTGCCATCAAGGTAAGCAGGACTAAACAAACTCTTCTACAGTTGCTTATTTAATTACGCACATACAATAGAGTAATACAGTACTGATGATGCAGTAGGTACTCTTGAATCCTCAATAGCCAAGTTATTTTGTATTTGCCTTCCTTCTCCGAATTTCCTATGTATCCATTCTTTTTGATATACAGTATGCACAAGGTCAGGATTCGTATTTTTAAGTGCTCTAAAATGTTTCAGAGAACATCACAGAATCATTATATAATGGTCAATCTTAAGTGCTATACTCAATAATTCAGCAGCAGCTGAGATGATACAGCAAATCTCTTGAAATTAACCTGAACTGCATCAGTAATCTACTGCTGAATTGATCCTACAAAAGTGAGAATAAACATCAGCAGAGGTCCAGATCTGAATCTTACACATCCATCATCTCGTTGACTATTTTCAGCAAGATCTACATATGTTTTGACTTTGATCAGAAAGATTCCAACTAGAATGTAATTTTGCAATTAATATTTTTTAAAGCAATTAAAAAAATTGCCCCAGTAAAGCTTTAATGTTAATAAATTAAATGTCAGAATAAAACAGGTCATCAAAGATTTCTTTAAAGTGCAGGAGGATCACAACTCATTCAGTCATTTATGCTGTATCACAGCTCCATATTTCTTTCAAGAAAGATAGTTAATATGAAAAAATATTTTATTTTACAGAATGAAAAAGGACGTAAGAAGTCTGATACATCTCTCATTGAGAAAAGCATTCCTACTAAGAAGATAAGTGATGATATTTTTGAAAATGGACTCATATTTCTATAGTGAAAAAATATTTCCTCCTTCAGAAGGAGGGGGGGGGGAGGAGGATTTGTTGACAGATTTTTTCCTTGCTATCATCAGTTTGTGCTACTCTTTTCTGTGTTGAGTTCCCAGCTGTGAGTGCTGGTAATTCCAAGAGAGAGCAAGACATGCTTTCTTCAAGGTCAACAGGATATCTTAGAACACCAGAGAGGAAAAGAGCATGTAATAAGTTTATTGTTGGGTAATTTCCATGGCAACCATGTGCACAGATAAACCAAGAGGTTTGTCAGGGCTAATAAACCTTAGTTGCATTAGAAGAGCTTTCCATAGCCAGTCTGGAAATATCATGTCGAAGTTAATTCACATGTAATCAAATCACTACCAGACAGACAGATCCTTAAAGCATTCTCCCATAATCCTAAATCTGTTTTGAGATTATTTTCTTTCCCGTGAACTTGTCTGGTTTAATATTTACCGCCATGATTCTTTTCCATATGGAATTTAGCAGACACATTTTAAGAATGTGTGCCCATACCAAAAGAACACAATCAAAAAGAGTTAATGAAAAAAGTCGAAGCAAAATTCACTTATTACAGATTACAGTTATGAGAGTGATACAGTTGTGGCTTTGTTGTAAAACCAAACATAATACAAAACATTAATTAGTTTAATCAGCAGCATATGTGATCATATGTTCAATTGCTAAACATTTCTATCAAGTTGCTAAGATTATCCACTTGTCACAAGATAGCCATTTTAAGAACTTTGTTTTAGGGAGGTTATGAGGATGTGAAAAATCCTTCACCTAATGTTTCTGAGATTGATTGTGTTTCCCAAAGACAGGGAAAGGCAAGGATCAAATGGGTTGGGAATGAACAAGGGAAGGCAAAGAGGATAAAAAGACCAGTCAAATATAAACAGATTGACTGTCAGAACTCTGCACTGCAGTCTGTCCTATGTTCTCTTTAAATATCTCTTTTAACCACCTTGAATGCATAGGAAATAATCCAAAAGAAAAATGCAGGACAAATATGCAATATGATTCCTAATATATGAAAAAATCAGATGTTTCAGGTTATAAATATACAAGTTTTGGATAATGCTTTCAGAGAAGATCACATTTGAAAGAAAAAAGATGTGACAAAAACATACAAAATCAATAATGACTGTTTATAGAAGACTGATTTCTTAAAAGAGTATCTGATGAATGATCTGTTAAGAGGGCCTTTTTTGTATAAGTTTTATTTGCTATTCCCTTCTATATTACTTCATGAAATACTTGTTAAATAGTTGTTTAATAAAGATTATCTGATAAAATTAGGCGAATGTGAATATACTCTTTCTGCTTATACCGAGAAAGCTTTTCAGTATTCAGCAATTTTTGAATAAAATTGCTAAATAATTCATGAAGTATTCAAACAAATGTTTGCAAATATATTAGCAGTGAGCTCTCATGAATACACTCTCAGATATCCAATTAAACCAATCTAGAATTATTTGCTGCAATCCCAGTTTACCCCGGATTACAAGAGCTTTTGGATAGTGACTCCTTGAATCTGTTACTTACTAATATATCTTGAACAATTAAAATAGAAGAGCTGAACTTAAAGTAGAATGTGCCTCTTATCAGTTTTGAATGACATAAGCACCTCTCTTTATATATGAGGTTAAGCTGTTGAATTCTAAAGGATTTGTGGGTGAACCATATTTAAGCAGTAGATAAAGAAAATTAATCTATGTGTAAACGAGAAAAATATTCTAAGAATATATAGAGATAAAAATGATCCAATATTCAGCCCATACTGATATGAAATAATGTGAAGTACTTTACTTTTTTTCCCCTATAGCTAACCCCAAGTTCTAGAAACCATTCTTGGTTTATTGCAGTTTCTTTCTGTTATAATGAACAATCACATCTCAATTTTTAGAAAACTATAAATACATTTCTAAGGCTTCCATTTGAGCAAGAAAGGAAAGAAATACAAAATCATATTTTCATTTGTCTAGGAATTATAAAGGTATCTTGGAAAATACAACTGAATACACTATTTCATACTTCTCAACACACTACTTTCCACAGTGAATTCTCACATGGTTTTGAGATTCAGAGATAGACTGCTGTTGTGGTTTAACACAGGAGGTGGATAAGCACCACACAGTTCACTCCATTCTCCTTCAGTGGGATGAGGGGGAGAGTAAAAATAAAGAAAAAACAGAGTAGATAAAGACAGTAGTTACCATAATAATATAGCATGCATTTACAAAATAAGTGATGCACAAAACCATTGCCTACCACACAGTGACTGAGCAACAGTCAGAACCAGTCCTGGTTCTGTTCTTCCTAGCATCTTGTGCACCATAGTTCCCATCACTAGCAGAACTGTACGAGAAACTGAAACATCATTGGCTCTTTTGAGCCACAGCTCAACAATAACTAAAACGTTGGTGTATTATCAACATAGTTTTTCTCCCAAATCCACAACATAGAATCATACCAAAAACTACAAAGGAAAAAAAAACAACCTCCATCTCAACCAAAACTAGGGCAATTTCTCTCTGCTTCTTTACAAGCAGAATATTTAATCCATATGGCAAGGCCTGCATTTGCAAGTAACAGTGTAAATGTTTTTAATAGTATATACCTATATTTTATAGCAGAACAATAAGGCTCAAGGAAGGACAATGTTGGTATTAGAAATACTGTTTGTTTTGCCACTTGTTGACGCTGTCTGACATATTGAAAATAGAAAAGAAGAAAAAAAAATTCCAAATCTAAAAGCCTTGAACATGTCATATCTTAGCAATCATACAAATTTACAGACACAAATGCTGTTCTAGAAGGAAGCTAAGGCAATTTTTTTGTATTTTTTTTCTTTGAATAAGAATTAGATATCAATTAATGCAATCTAACAGCTAGGGAAAAAATATAGCTCTTAGAAAGTAACTCCATGAGGTAGAGAGAAGTTATCATTGGATGAACATTGCATCAGTTTTCAATGGGCCTTCCCAAAAACAGATCACCCTCATCAAAAATCCTTGTTATGGCTCAGTATACAACAAACAACCAGATAATCTATTCCATCTATTCCAGAGAATCTATCAATGCAGAATATTTTAAATAAATTTCTATACCAATAACAGCTTCCAAATGATTAAGAGCTGTAACTTTATGTTCATGTAATTTTGAAACAAGAATTACAGAGTGGAAACTCATTACTCACTACAGACTACTTTTTGAAAATACAAAGAACACTCACTGTCTATACTGTTTTAGCCTTGCACTGAACACTTTGCTATATAATTTAATTTACCTTAGATCAATAACTTCATGTGAACTTTCAAAGACTACAGCCTTTTATGCTCTGGGTTATACTGTGGATCTGTTTCTAAAATAATTACATGGGACATTTAGCCCCAATCCTAAAATAAGATCTTTTATAGCCATCACCAGGATTTGAATTTTTTCTCACTGCTGTTAGATTGCTTACTCTTCAGGCAAGCTAATACAATTCACATGGAATTGCATCAGAGGAGTGACAGGTGGGCATTAAGGAAAGATTCTTCACCAGAGGGTGGTGGGCACGGTACAGGTTCCCTGTGGCAGCAGGAGTGGCCCTGAGCTGAAGGAGTTCAATGAGCATTTGGACAAAACTCTCAGACATTTGGTCTAGATTTTGGTGCAGTGTGGAGCCAGGAGTTTTAATTAATGATCCATGCAGGTCCCTTCTAAATCAGGATACTCTAGGACTCTAAAGTGATTCTAATTGATTGTTATACTACAGAAAGTTTATTAAAAAGTATACAGTAACTGTGTAAAAAAACCCACTTTAATGCGATAGTTCTAACTTCTTTGATTACCATCTGTGAATAAGTAAACAGATGAGCTGGTGCTATATTATATGGCCATTATTTTTCCAGTTGAATGTTAATAGATTATCTTTTTTCTCTGAGCTTTTCCTTTTTATGTGCTCTAGACCTGAATTAACAGGTCATTATTCTGTGATTCTCTTCCAGGCCAACGGTACAATACAATAATTGCACAGGCCAGCATGAAGGCTTTTATTTGGATGTTTTCAGAGAGAAATAGACTTGTCTCTGATATTTCACAGTGTAGTGTTACTATAAATAAAAGTACAGAACCATTACTAACAAATGAACCGGTATGGGTGATGCAGACTCGAAAAAGTCATGGAAGATTCCATTATTGAAAAGTAACCATTGTTCATTGTTCCATGGGAATGCACTCTAATCTGAGTTTAATAACTGAAGCTTCAGCAGACACCAATCAGCAAGAGTTCTACTTATCTTTTGCATTTATCAATGATTAATTTATCAGTGATACATGAGTTTGAACTTAACAGTTATTATTTGTATGGAATTTTGCATAAAACAGAACAAAATAAAAAAGGCTGAGACAACATGACAGTACTAAGCCTTAAGGGCATTACGTATGTTTATCAACATTAGTTGTTTGTAAATCTAATTATGCGTTCATTAGTAAACAAAGTTTAGTAATTATCATGATAATTATATCATGGTTATAAATTTTGAACCAGAGCATCTCCTTTAAAATTGAGTAAAGATAGTGTGGTATGATAGCTGAACCTGACCTAAAAGTGGAAGTGCAAGTAGGGTTAAGTAAAATGTACCATTTGTATCAGCTGTCCTACAGCATGCTCCAGCAGAACAACAGTTTCAGTAAGATTTGTTCCCAAGATAACTTCTGCTCACTAAAACCAGTAGGCTGTTTATGGAGGAACTAGAAACAAGCTAGCCTTTTTTGTTTCTTTTCTTTTCTTTTTTTTTTTTTTCCTCACATCAGTGACAGGATGTTTGAGAGAGAGTGATGAAAAACAGCTTTAGGACAATAACATCACAATTAATGTTTCTTTTCCTGTTTGAGAACTGAAAGAACTATGTGTTTTTGATGTAATATGAGAATGCAATACAACTTCTTTAGAAATGATAAGTTGAAGAAAGCTGAAAATTAAGAAGATGGAGAAATGATAGTAAGTCAGCTAAAGTGAAAATACTTTATTTAGTATTCGGAAGTTTTCCAGTGCTTCTTTCTCTGTTTTTGCACATGTTAATACCACAATGAAAGAGCTATACTCACTGAAGTAAGAGTTAAATGTTGATATGGTATCTGTTACAATCAATCACTAATAACTTTACCCACTTTTTTGGAGAGGAGGTTTTTTTCACGTATTTGTTTTGTTTTTGTTTATGTTTTTAAACATAGCTGCTATCCAGTGCTAATTAAAATTATTTCTCAAGGTTAGGTTGGCTATTTTTCTTCCTTGAGGTTTTGTTGTTTATAACCTTCTTTTCCAACATGAGATCATAAGAAAAATGTTTAATAGTATTTCTATACTTGCAAATAAATCTCTCACATCACTATTCTACAACAAAGAAATAATGTAAATTTCTGAGCCTGATCTGTTATAAAGCTTACATTGCAAATGCCCATTTCTGTTTAAACTGTAAAAGGCAGAACGAAGAGAAAGAGTCAGATAGCCTCAACTCTTAGTAATCATTTGGATTTTATAGCAGTGAACTATTCAGTAAATCTGTTCATAGCAGTGCATGAAGTCATTCTTCACTGAAGATAAATAGTATAGGATACTTGCCAAGGCACATTTGAAAAGTAAACCCGACCCACATGAAGTCTCTTTGGTCATTAAGTGTCTTCCTTTGAACCTGTGATTGCTTTTATACACTTGAAACTGCATTCAGATGTAATTCTATGTGAAATAAAGAATCTATATGCAAAATCATGTATTTGTCATAAAAACATTGATAAATTGATTTTAACAAGTACAAGCAAATAATCATGTTTTCAGGAAGTAAAAGTAACGTATCAGCAACAAAATCCTCAAAGGCAATCTGCATTTCATTCATCATATGAAACTCAGAGCTTCCATAATGTTCTTTTTTTCTGTTTACTTGAATGATGTATTGTAATTGAACTATTATGATGACAATTTTTTTAAGCCAAACTAGACTCTCATATTGCACCCAAGACACTGGAAGCTATTAAGACATTTACTTATATACATCTTCCACTTCCTACATCAATTCTAATAGGAACTTTCACCATCTACACTGTCTTTTTAAATTGCTGATTAACAGTTGCAATTTACAAACAATATTATAGTAATGATAATTCTGTTCTGGAGGACTAGAAATTGTCTAAAGAATTGTCCAACTAGATTAACCAAATAATTTCCTCCAATTTTATTTATATCCCAAGAGAACAATTGAAATGAGTCATTTTGATCACTGCTATGAAAATCATATGTCTAAAGGTGAGACTGAGCCTATGTTTAGACATAGTGAAAATGGCTTTGATCTGCTGGATCAGTATCTTGCATTTACTTCCATGTAATCTCATTGTAAAAAAAAAAAAAAAAAAGAAGAAAAAGAATATCAGAAAAAAGTCAATAAGTCACTAGCAGCTTTTTTGGCTTAAATGGCATATTCAGTTTTAATTTCCTAGTTTTGTTAGAGCTTCTTGTCTGGTGGAATTTTTGTAATACTGAATAGGAAAAGACCAAAACAAAATTTCCAACAGTGCCAAAGAATGGCTTTCCTTTCCACCTGCTCCTTTCTGGAAGAAAACATTCACGACATATGAAGTCCAATAAAGCACTTCATATTTACTTGCCTAACTACATACTCAGTTTAGCCCACTTCAACATATCTAAGTAAATTTTATTAAATAATTTATTCTCTCTCAGTAATACTATACACTGAAGTGTTTGTTGAATTATGCTAGGACTGTGAATACTCTTATTTTCGTGGTGGTAAAGAAAAGAAGGCGAAATACTTTCTTTTTAAACTTCTGAGAAGGTACTGGGGCTTCTCAAAATGTCATTGTCCTGCTGCCTATGTACCCTGGAGACTATTTAACACTGCACAGAGGAAAAAAAGTAGAATACTGAATTAATTGTTCTCGCTGTTACTCAACCATGATTATTGCCTGAAACACCGGACCAGAGATGGCTGGTCCCAGCTGGATAGCACTGTAGCTTAACCAGCAGTAGCTAGTTCAAGGAGCCAAAATAGATGTGAGCTTACTCAAATCAGAAACACCTGAAATAGAATAAAAGATAGGGAAAAAATAGATGTGAACTTACTCAAATCAGAAACACATGAAATAGAATAAAAGCTAGGGAAAAGAACAAAACAAAACAAAAAAACCCACCAAACAGGCCAGCACCCAGAATCTTACAGAGAACTGCTAATAGATCTGGTGCAACTAAACTAAATTTGTTAAAGTATTTCTTAATTAAAGTGGAAGATCACAAAGTCTCCCTTCCTACTCTATTAAGGTTTCGTCAGTCTTGATTGAAAAATGTATGCATTTATTTACCTGCCACACTGCAAGAAACACTTTGCAATAAAAGAAACTGCTGAATGAGAATAGGCAATTGGTGAAGGAACAGGAGTTTCTTTATAGGTATCATCAACAGAGAGAAAAACTCCATATAATTTTAAAATGTTCACTTTTTTATTTATTTTACTTTAAATTTAGCTACATATATATGTGCGTGTATATATATACACACACACATATGTGTATATATATATATATATATACACATTATATATATATAAAGGTGTATTAAACTATAATCTCTTTGCTATTATTTCAAGGCAGAGCAAGGTTACAGAATTCTATTTGAGGAACTGGCCTACAAGTTTTGACCACACTTAACAGTACAAGTGCAAAATCAATTCTCTGCATTCCCATTTATCTCAGTACTGATGTTATCTGACTAACAGAATGACTATTCTGGAGAGATAGTTAGTTTACCTTACCCAAGTTAGTGGCCTTTCAGAAGCCTTAAATGGTCTGAAGAGATGGCATGTGACCTTTTGGAATATTTTATCTCTGCTTATCTTTGAAAAATTATTATTTAGTTTAGGGTGAGCGTGATCGTGTAAGTTCCTTACCTATCTTTTTTATATCTCAAAATAGTATGGCTGTATCTTGCTTCAGAATCACTGATTGTTGACTATAACAAGTTTTTAACAGAATCTGTGGATTGAAAATTAGGTTGAAGATAATTACCTTCTGCTTTTTGTAAACATTTTGGGAGTATTAACTTGTTTAATTTATAATTTTGCAAAACATTACTGAAACTTCAGGCCTCGTGAATCTCTTTATCATTTTGTCTAAGAGATGTGATGTTTGCTCAAATGAAATTATAACATAGATCTTGAATTCCAGAAGTTATGATGAGTAATATTCTTTTTCAGAACGAAGAGGAATAAAATAGAAACATGAAAGTCACTTACCAAGCAAAATAACCATCAGTCCTTTAGAATACCTATTCAAATATAAGAATGACTCAAAAATAAGACATGATAAATGCCTTGAATCACCTTATTATGGTACAGATCAATATCTAATTAACCCAAAGCAATGCACTATTAAAAATTTTGGTACCTAGCAAATTATAATGAACAACACCAACAACAAAAGAAATTTAAGCAAATATTTGATGTGTGTGTGTAATTGAAAGATAAATAGAAGGAATGAAAATATGTATTTATACACAAAAGTATGTAATTATTAAGTAGACAAGCAATCCACAACTGAACTTAGAACAAGAAGAGTTAAAGAAACAAAAGCACTGTAGAAGCTGTCCACAGTAATAGGAGAGTTGGTAAAATTCCTTAAACAACTTTGGTTTTACCTTTGACACATGAGAACTGCAGAAAAAAAGTACAGTAGCTAGAAAGTTGTAAGCCTTTGCTATTTCCAGTAGCTTAATTGCAGGACAAGTAATTTCACTTATTAGTATCATCTGGTTGAATTCTCACTGTTATCAGACTATGATGAATTGCACAGAGCAGTCAAGATATAATGTAACATAAAGAAATGCAATTCATCATTACCAATACCTTTTATAGGCTTTGTGATCTAGTCCCTAACTATAGTTATCATCATTTTTAAACTGTAGCCTGACATGGCAATTCAGACTTCAGATATTTACAGACTTAATATAGGTCCTGAAATAGGAAGTTCAACTCTGTTCACAGCCTGTAAAAAAAGGCTCCTCCAGGGGCTAAATCAAGAGTTTGAATTAGGTGCACTGAATTGTTCTCGAGTGTCCCCTAGACAATTGTGTATAAAGCAGGTTTCCTAAAAGAGGCAGCTAGGTTATATGCCAGTAGCTATACCATACAAATATCTTTCACCAAGTTAGAATTGAACTAACTCTAAGAGGCTTTCCAAAGTGAGTCTTATTTCTCAGGCTTCTTTCATAAGAAAACACAACACAGAACATAACACCAGAAAAGAAAATAATCTGTTTTCCGAAGCAGACAGAAATTTGCAGTTATAAATGTATCTTAGGTGATTGCTTACCATAACTGAAGTAGTAATTTCAGCCTCAGATCTCCAGTTCGTAAGTGTACTTGTAGAAGGAAAAGTTTATAGCAGGAAAATGCCTAACACAGAACCTGCACATCAAAGCGACTCTTATGGTAATGTCACTGTCCCGTGTGAAACAAAACTCCTTCACATATTGCAGCACCTAATTAGACCTTAATGTTGACTTCTAACTGTTCAATGCTTGCAAATTTTCGTATTTATATCTCAATATTTACTTTATTTCTAATTCTATATTTCTAAAACGCTACTCAAGTCATTAAAAAATAGGCCTAGCTGGATCAGAGTCAGGGTGAATAAAAACATTCACATTGCCCCCATCGGTATCATTGGTCTCCAGCTCCATTCTTTTCGAGTAACAAGACTGCTTTTCAGTGAGGAAAACTATCAAGTTCTGGCAGTTTCAATCTTTTTGCTAGCTTGTTTAAATAAATTAGAAACTATAGTTCACTTGTCACTTTTTTTATTCTCTTCTCTGAATTCTTTCTAATTTTAGAAATTATTTTCTGGTATTGTGCACAGGATTCTGTGTATTGTTCTAC
Organism: Cyrtonyx montezumae; assembly: GCF_038088225.1. Taxonomy (NCBI): domain Eukaryota; kingdom Metazoa; phylum Chordata; class Aves; order Galliformes; family Odontophoridae; genus Cyrtonyx; species Cyrtonyx montezumae. The sequence goes on along the minus strand of NW_027072089.1, from coordinate 118,035,899 downwards.
TATAGATCTTGCCTCCCCAAAGTTATTCACTGTTTCTCTTTCTGATCCCATAAATAGTTGTTTATCTATATCCTATTTGCTGCTCTTCAGTACTTATTCCTTACAACTGTCTTCCAAATATCTCCTTTTCATTAAGTAACAGTATTTCAGATTATTCTGTCTTCATTGTATTGCAGTAGTTTACATTTTTTTTCCCACACAAACTTCCAATTTGTAATTTCTTGCCTGGGTTTCTGATGTTTTGACATCTCCTCGTATTAATTTTGTGCTCACACCAGTAATACTACATCTCTCAATTCAGTATCATCTATTATTTTAATAAACAGTTAATGTCTTCTTTGTGATAATCAGAAGATCTGTATTATAAAGATTTTAATAAATTTAAATCTAAGACGAAATATTTCTGATTTATTACACTTATAAAAGCCTTGGCTTCATCACCAACTATACCTTCAAAAAGATGAAAAATCTTATGTATGTCTACTTCACTTATATATATACATGTATACTGATTAAGGCACATTTGCAAAAGCAATTTACTCTCATGAATGAAATTCTGTGGAATTAATTCTTTGCTCAGTGATAGAAATGTAGTTGTTTTTTCACAACTCACATAAGTAAATTATATGAAGTCAGTTTGTAAGAGTTGATGAAAGTCATTAGCACTTTGCATTGCCTCTACTAGTATTCTATGTATCCATGTATTCTAACCACATAATTTTAAGCACAGATAATTCTGAAAGCACTGGCTAACTGAAATGACCTGAATAATGGCAGAGTCAACAGTGTGAATGAAATAATCGCTCAATTTATCTATTCATCTATTTCTACTTAGACTTCTCAATCAATAAGTTATCAGTGATTTCTTTTTTTTTTTTTAAGCATCTGTCTCATAATGAAAGTAGAAGTAAGGTATATGAGGATGTCTACATTCACATTATTAAGACTTGCTGTGAAATATAGTCTGCCTGTGCCATGAGGCTGAATATGATTTGACATCTAATTGCATATGAAATAAAAACATATTTAAAAGTACTCAAGGACTCAGAAGCTTACAATATGGATGGTCAGTAGGTAAAGATTTTCCTTAAATATCATCTTAACTTAGCTCAGCTATTACACTGGAATTCATTTTATGCAAAAGTAAAAATCCTGGCTTTTCTTCTTCCCCAGTCAGTGTAGGAAGAAAGGGGGATCTCCAGTGTGCAGTTCATCTGTTTTACCTGAAGACAGATTCAAATCCCTGCAAAGTTGCCTCTTTCTTTCTCCAGACTACAGAAGAGGAAGGAACAATTGATTTAGATTAAATGCCCATACTGGCTAGCTGTAGTTTGAAGGGAGAGGACACCCAAGGTATGGGAAGGGATGGAGTACCATCACTGTACATCTTGTCCTACGATCTCTTTACTCAAACATATTACATTGGTACTTGTCAGAATGAGTGAGGACATCTGAATTTGGGCTGTAGTGTTTATGAATTACTGCAGAGCTCAGGAAATCTCTGATTTTTCTATGGGTCATTAGAAATTCTCACCTAATCCTTTAAGAGGCAGTGCAGAGCTATGCTGTCCATAAACACACACTGTGTCTAAACAGCACTCTGAGAAATTTCAGCCTCTGGGTAGTAACAATAGCAGATGCTTATTACTTTTAATTATTAACCATCAGTTCTTTGAACTTATCACCTTGGTCTCTAAGCACCTGCATGATATATGGCAAAATTCTCACAGTTTCAGCCTCCATCAGTCAGTAAGTAAAAGATGAGCATCTGCTAGTGCTCACCAGTCCCTCAGGATATGTGCAAGTATCATTACGGTTGTTCCTAATGGTGTTTTACACAAAATGAGGTAGGGTCAAAAAGGCATGCTAGGTTATTTTACACATATACAATGTCAATGCATTTATTGCCCTGCATATGGCAACTTTTAAATATAAATAGATAATCCTAGTAGATTATTTATTACTGCATGTAATATTTATGCAGTGACATAAATTTACATGTCCTTTTAAATGATTTTGCATTTTAGACTTGATTGAAATCTCAGGTACACTTGGTTCCTAGTTAAGGAAAGGAAGGAGAGGTAGGGAAACTTCTGGAATGGTGTACTTTAACCTCCTCTGTCATTTCTGAATTTTGACTTATGCCCCCACCACACAGTGAGGAAAATCCTATTTGGAAGTGAAAATGAACAAGCCAGTTTCTCACAGTGCCATACAAAAGATGGCATTTTTAAATGCAGGGATTTTTATGTGAAATACACGGTCTGGAAGAATGGGTATGTTGCCTTCTGGACTTGAGCTGCTAATACACCTGTATTAACATCTCACTCACATATCCCACCTCATTGCATCCATCTGTTGAGGTCAGAATGCTGGCACACTCCTTCCCTGTTTGGAAGGAAATTACAGCAGCTACCACAGTACCCCTGTCTGCTCAGCCACAGGTGAAGGTTGGTTCCTATGTGAAAAGTGTCAGCAACTTTAAAATTTAATGTCTGACTTTCTTGCAAAACATTTTATGTAAAGTAGGCCAGAATAATGAAGCAATTAGCATCAGTCATCCAGGATGCTTTTAAGTGATTCCTGCCATGTTCTCTCCTAAGTCTACCCCCCTAAAGAGAGGGATATCCCTATTAGTGCTGGGATATCACATACCCTTGCCTCATGCATCATGTGAAAATTATCTGGAAAGTCACATTTGTTATATCTCACGGGATTCAGTAATGAACTATGGAATTCATGTGACTCTGGTGCAAAGTATCAGCATAATGGGATATTGATACATCAAAGGTGTGTTACCAGAATTTGGTAAATTGTAAAGAGCTTCCCACCATGCTAAAATGGGAATAAAAGTGTCTATTAGCATTTGAACAGTCACACTTGAATTTCTGTAGTATTTGTCATACATTGTCTTCTTTTTAAAAGAAGCTGAATGCAAAGCTCTGTGTTTGTATACCATAATACGGTCCATATATTTTAAAACCCTAAATCTCAGAGCTTTCAGAACATAACAGTTTTTAAATTTTATTTCTCCTGTGTTGCTCAGTTCTCTGAGAATCCTCAATTCATTCAAATGTAATATCAAAATAAGCTGCAGCAAGTTTTTCCACAGTGTAGTTTATGCTGGTAGATAACAAAACTGTCCAAGGGTATATAGACAGATTTGCAGCCTGAAATTTAATGGATTTTTGTTTACAGTGTCTGACTGCATGATTTTAAAATATCGTTTTTTGCAGAAGTTTGTCTACCCATCTCTCCCTGCTAATGCTGAGTCAGAGAATTTAGAATATTTAATTGAAAATGGAGTGACAAGTCTTTTACAGGCTGACTGAAAACCAACTGTCAACGGGAAGACATCCACTGACTTCACTTAGCTTTAGAAATCTGTACCAAAGCTTGATGTATATTCAGTGTATATTTGTGGACATCATTTTAAACTCTTTCTCATCTCCTGTTACCACACAATCTAAGCTAGACACAGAAATTGAGAGTTTCAGCCCTTCACTCCTAAGAAACTAATATTACATTGCCTTGATTTTGCTAAACTTATTTTTAGAAAACTATTTATCTTATGACAAGAAACATTTACCTTCTATTCACTTTTGAATTTAATAAAACTATGACCAGAGAGCAGAACGCTAGTAGAGGGGCCCTGGTGCAAGAATTGAAATGAGATCCTTTTCCAGCCAGCTGTTGTAACATCTTACCTTTTCCTGCAGACAGCGGTCTAGAAACATCATTGTAGTTACACTGAAAGCACTTTGTGTAGCTCACAGTTGAACTGTAGTACTCCCAGTATTTCTTTGCAATATCTGCATCTGAGAAGTAAAATAGAAATAGAGCAGTGACCTTAAGTATTTACAACTGTTCTGGTGTGCAGAATCAGCCTGAAGGGTTAATTGACAACTACATCTGTATCAAAGGCCTGAGAACATCTACCTGGACTTCATGGTTCTACCCACTTCCTGCAAGTACTAAGTGAAGCACAAGGATGTTAGACATGTGAAACAAACTAAAATAGGCAACCTAAAAGACATACAAATGTGGAAAAAATATCAGTAAGTTTCCAGTACCCTTCTAATATGAAAAGAAAAAATATGATTCAAATGAGAATATCACTAGGATGATGAAAGACAAGTAGCCACATCTCCCTCTGCCTCTTTTCAAATCTTAGACAGAGCAGGATTCACCAGTTGAGTTCTGACAAAATGTGAAAATGTCATCTCCCCAGTTTCAAACAGTAACACTAGATGAAAATATGATTAAAAATAAATATATTAATAAATAGATCCTGTGCCACTAGTCATGACAATCTTTTGCTTTCCCTTGCCTTCCTTTCCCTTTTTCAGCACTTTGTGTTTTAGAAGTACAACTACTTGAGTTCCTCTCTGGCAAATAGTAGCAATGGGATCAGCTATAAGACTTCTTATAACTTCTTCTGCAAAAGGAAAGGTTCTTGAGAGCATTTTGGTGTTAATCTGATCAGCCTAGTTAATAACATTATATATATGAGGAAAGGAGAACTGTAACTGTATTTTTGTGTACAAGTCTATACAAATTAGGACACTGCCTTTTGATCTTTCTGTAGGTTCTCCTAATGCAAATCCCTGGGGGCAACTTTAGCAGGTATAATGAAATAAACAGATGGTTTCTTGTTTTTATTTATTTGTACAGTAGAATCTCAATACTTTGTATGATTGCATGAGAAGATCTATTGTAAGTGACAGATTAAATCAACACTAAGGGGATCCAAATTTTACTAATTTATTTCCTAACTGTCATTTGTTTTCAGTTACTTGTGTTAATAAATCATCATATATAACTGATTGTTATTAGTACTGTTTCTATCTCAGTGAAATTATGTCCTTAACAAAATACACACACACACACACACACACACACACACATACATACATACCTAAAATCTATATTCTAGTTAGATGAATACCTTGGTGGTGCCCCTAGATACAGAGAAGGACTAATTAGTGAAGCAATCCTTTATAGTGCAGGGGTCATCTTTACAAAGGCATTAGGAAAATGAATGTCCAAATTTATGTCAGTAAGATGTCAAGCACACTATAAATGCTTTGGAGAATAGTATTAAAAACAATATATGAATATCATTATGTGTCAGTTAAGCTTACTAAATCTTTACTGGAATAAGAGAAAGTGATAATGCTTTAAGCTGAACACGCTCTTCAAAACACAATTTACCTTGTGCACTTCCCATTCGCATGCATGCACACATACAGGTATAAATGAAATATTACCACGGTTCCCATTTTTATCAACAGCTAGCATATACAGTAGACAATTTTGAAAAAATAAAAATAAAAAAAATAAAAATAACTGTTTAGTATTTAGTTTCCGAATTACAAATGTTATCAAAATTATCTTATTTTTTCTGACCTTAGTCTAAACTGAAAGGAATTGTTTTACTTAATTATTACAGTTTTTGCCCAAATTTGAACCCCTGTTCACTTTTGTATGGAGCAGAAATAATTGAAAACATTGCCAACCCCCTGAACTATTCTGAGTGATGTGACAGATACAAGACAAACTCATTTTAACTCCTAGGGTGCCTCTAGAGTTCTATACAGCCTATTGCCACAGCATTTAATATAGCTTTTCTCTGCTATTTTTCTGCTAGTTACCAATTTTGTAACAGACAATAAAATCTAGCTTCTGCTAAGGTTCACAGCCCATCATACTAGCACAAGTAAAAGTTGTTATTTAGGATAATGTGCACCTATGATTTAAGTGGCTTAGGTAACAGTATGTTTCTCATTGGAACATCTCCAATTGGGACAGTAGCTTTTGGAAAAAGAGTGATGGTCATATTTGTGGGCAAAAACCTTTTCTCCTTTCACTGTAAATCACTAATGTTTCCCTGAAGGCATTCTTTGATGCACAGAAGTCAAGACAACTCTTTAATACTTATCTTTCTGCATTAGTCAAAATAAACACAACTGGTCTTTGTGCTTGAATACTTTTTCTATTTTATACAGTGACATATAAAAGCTCTTGAATTCTGAAGAATCTTTGAGAAAACCATCTTCTCCAGTTCATGCTAAGTTTTTCTTCCTATGATGGTATAAGCATAAGCAGCCTGGAAAAAATATTACTTCTCTGCAAATATTTATCAAGCTTTGAAGAATAATATATATTTTTTTGTCAGATCCAGACAATACAGATGAAAGTGTGTGTATAAAAAATATGTGTAAATGACTTCATGGGTTTAATAATGAGAAATAGAATCACAAATTGTTTTGGGTTGGAAATAACATTTAAGATGACCTAGTTCCAATCCCCCCAAGGTACAACTTACTCTGGAACAGGTTGCTTGAAGTCCCATCCAGACTGGCCTTGATTGCTTCCAGGGAGGGGATATTCACAACCTTGCCAGGTAACTTGTTCCAGTGTCTCACCACCTTCTGTAAGAGACTAAATTGCTTCAAAGTTTGCTGATGAACATGTCTGAACATGTCCAAGCTAGTCCTGGGCAAGGGTTGTGAAATCCTTTGTCTAAGGAACAAGCAGATGGGCATGTCCTGGGGCAATGAAAGAGAGATAAGCTGCAGCTCAGTGGACACTTAGCACTCTCTTGTGTGGTACTCATCTCCGTGGGGAGATAGCCATCACAGGAGATGCTTGCCTGGCACTCTAGCATGGGATTTGCCACATAGGCAAGAGAAATGGAGGATAAAAGAGGGTTCGACCACCATGAGATTGTGGTTTTGTTGGTGTTGTTGTTGCTGTGTTGGTGTTCTTCCATCGGAAACCTCATGAGCTGATCCCTGCTGCTGCACTCCCTCCTGGGCCTGCTGCCTGAGACATGCTGCTTTCTCCTGGACCTCACCGCTCCTTCGAGGTGTTCTACCATCTGAACCCTCACGAGCTGATCACTGTTTGCTGCTTCTCCAGTGCTGACTGATGCTGTTCCTGGACTTTCCCCATGCTGCTTCTCCTGTGCTGACCCGGTGCCGCTTCTCCAGGACAGCTGCTTGCTGCTCAGGGCTGCCCGTCGTTGCTGCTGTTCTCCCCGCCTCTGCTGCCCCTGCTCTTCTGCCTCAGACCGTCAGAGCCGCTTGCAACCGGACCACCCCTAGGGTCCTGGCTGGTGACTATCCCTGCTTTGTACAAACCCTTGCTTCTTTCCTATCACTCGCCTTCCCTTCCCTATCACTCTTAACAGTGTCCGCCTTCCCCATCTGCCTGGTCAATATTGGTAATAAACTGGTTGGACCAACATTTGAATCGTTGTTTCTTAATCTCACACTGGGTATACGCATAATCTAAGAACCTCGTCTCCCTTCTTTATTTTGGAGAGTGACACCCGCACAGAAAAGAATTTTTTCCTAATAAATAGGCTAAATCTGCCTTCTTCCAGTTTAAAACCATTTCCCCTTGATCTGTCACTAGATGCCCTAACCAAAAGTTTCTTCTCAGCATTCCTGTAGGCCCTCTTCAGGTACTGGAAGACTGGAAGGTCTTCTCAGAGTCTTCTCCAGGCTGAAGAGTCCGAGCTCTCTCAGCCTGTCCTCACAGTGGAGGTGCTCCAGCCCTCTGATCATCTTTAAGGCCCTTCTCTGGACCTGCTCCAACAACTCCATGCCCTTCTTGTGTTGGGGACACCAGAACTGTCCACAGTACTCCAGGTGGAGTCTCATGAGAGAAGAGTAGAGGGGTAGAATCACCTCCCTCGACATGCTAGTCACACTTTTCTTGATGCCACCCAGGATATGGTTGGCTTTCTGGGTTGCAAGCACACATTGCCGGCTCATGTTGAATCTGTCATCAACTGACACTCCCAAATCCTTCTCCTCAGGGCTGCTGTCAAGGCATTCACTGCCCAGTCTGTATCTATGTTTGAGATTGCTTCAACCAAATGCAGGACCTTGCACTTGGCCTTGCAGAACTTCATGAGAATGGCCCACCTCTCACACCTGTCCAGGTCCCTCTGAATGGCATCCTTTCCCTCTAGCGTGTCAACTGTACTTGGAGAGTGTGCAACTGTACTCAGCTTAGTGTTATCTGCAAACATGCTGAGGATGCACTTGATCCCACTTGACAGTTTGCTCCTGTAAATAATCATTTCACTGTGCTTTCTTCTCTTTGTCATCTGCCTACTAACTCCCAGCCACTCGTTCTTGTTGTGTATAAGACCACTAGTGGCATCAAGAAGTTGCTAGATCCAAGTTGCCAGCTAATCCAAGATTTTATACAGATTATGAAGAATTTTCCAGTTTTAAAGACCTTCCCAAGCCCTTGCTGTTTTTTCAAGCTGTCTAGTATTTTCCAGCTTTCTCGGTGCATACCAGCTGTATACTAGTCATGTTATATACCCCAGAACAACATCATAACTTGTGTCTTTGGAACTGGTAGCTCATATTCTGCACCAAGATCATAGCTTCTGAAGACTATTTCCCCCTCTTGGCCTTCAAGATTTAATTTTAAAATTGAATTTCAACATTTTTCTGTTGCGATAAAATAATAAATACATGTTTAATTTGCCAACCAAGATGGAATGGAACACAGTTCATTTTTGGATTCCCCAAGCTGAAGTTTTCTCAACATCAAAAACAAACCAAGTACTTAATTTGCAAGCTAGACATTTCATGTCACAAAAATATTTTACTACGATACAGAAACCTGAGAGGACATTTCCACAAAAAGCCTGCAGTTTCCTCACATGGCTAAATCTTCAATCTTCATATGTATGAAGCAGATGCCTAGACGAGCCTCTCACATTATGCCCATTTTTTTCTTAATTGGAAAGCTCAAAGTATAGTTAAATTCTGTCTAATCATCTTATCTTAGGAACAATCAGAGATTTTTAAAGCAATCCACTACTAGTAGAACTATGATAATTCCATTCAAATAGCTATAAATATCCAATTGTCTTTGGTTTGCTGCTTTTTCAGTTAAAAAAGGTTTTCTTTATTCAACAGATGTTGAGGACAATAGTAATAATAAAATCCAATGTGTTTCATGACTTCTGCTTGTGAATGTTGTCCTTTCTTTATTGAAGAATTCAAGAATTGTCACAGGCATCTGAATAAATGTTAAATTTCACTATAGCTGAAGTATAACCCTCTCCTCTAGGACATATGTCTAAATACACATTTAATCTACTAAATTTGAGGATTGCAGATCTCTAGAGAAACTGGCTAAAATTTAAAAGTGCTAGAACACTTTAAAAGAATCATAAGAATCATAAGTTGATGTCTTCATGAGGTTATGTAAAATATAAAACCTCTATGTGGATAATATCTTTTAGGAATACATAGGTTGCTCTGAAAGAAATGCCTCATATTTATTTCCATGGAAACTATAAAAGCTACAAAGAGTACAACGCTAATAAATTCTCAATTGAAAAACACCACTATTAGCTATGCATTTTGGCCAACAATGAACAAGAGCACGTATGCCATGCTCATAAAGTTCTGCACCAGCAGAGGTGACACTGTTTCACCTCCCACCACCTCACTGCACTCACAGTTACTGCAGGTCTCCAGAAATGTTGAGCAAGTGTCAGTGAATGTCAATGAGTGCCATTTTTTCTGTGCGGAGGAATTCAATGACACATATTTGCTTCGTTCACACCTCCACATCAGATGCCATTTTATCAGATTTCCCCTCTGCTGCTATCTGTCATATGATGGCTAAGTGTAAGAGAACATTGGTGGGAAGGTTCAACCTCTGCTGCCATACCACCAACTAAAATAGGAGGCATTACTTTCAGAGCTGCCCTTTTATAGTACAATGTTCTGACTGTGTGTGTCTAAATTATTACTAGAATGTGACTGATAATCTTCAATCACACAAATACCCTATTTTATTCTTGTCATTTGCAACTGTTACTCAATACCTGCCTGCTACATCCATCTTGGCTTTGATTTTACAAAAAAGTCACACATACTTAGAGCACTGCAATCTCAGAATGTCAGATGGATTTCTAATCTGAGGGCATGTCACAGCACAGTAGAACAGAGGGTAGAGTGTGCATAAAATAGAGTAAAAAAGGCTCCATATACTATCCCTGAGTTTAGAAAAGTGGAGGATTCCAACAAGAAAAAGACTTAATATAATAGAGTTGTAAGATTTTTCTTGTCTGTGGCTCCTCAAGTTCTTCTCAAATATGTGTTTTGTTAATGTTATTCCCAATCTGAAACTACTGGATGTAGGAATATTTTAGTGTCAATATTTAAATTTAATAGTGTTTTATAATTATTCTGCATTGGGACTGGGAAACAATTATAGTTCCATTTGTTGAGTTTCCTTCTTTGATGATATTACCATGCAGTATGCAAGCCTCAAGGTATTGTCATACTTTAGTTTCATGTTTTTGTGACAGTTAGTCTTAGAATTTTATTATCAATGACAAGATTTAGATATAAACTTCATTGGGAATATCAGAGAACTCCAGAGGTGACTTTCCACTTGTTAAGTCAATCTTTTTATATAACAAAAACATTTTATATCACAGTAGGAACAATCTTATAACAAGATTTCTGTACGACGTGTAATAGTGTCTTCCTTTGAGCAGCTTTACTGGCAACAAGTGAGTCAGGTGACGTCTTTTTGAATTACCATTAGGAGTTTAATGGAGTAGCAGGTTTAAAATACACAAACTGAAAGAGCTAGATTAAATCCTGCCTTTTGGACACTGCTAGGTAGAAGTAAGAAAGATACCAAATACTCTTTTACTTTTGACGTTTAATATCATATTACCTGGTTCACTATGTTTGATTGCATTCTCTTGTACTTTAATGAAACATAAAAACTGTATGCACTATGGGCACAAAGAACTCAGTTGAATTTGAACATAAATCACCATTCTTTCCTAAGGCACTGAAAGAATAATATATGATAATTTATACTAAGGGTATTTGCCAGTCTGAGGGCTTGACAGCAGATCAGTGAAAAGACAAAGTTACTAAGATCGTCCTTTTTTAAGCCAAGCTGACCTTAATGGCCAATGTATTGTTTGTTTGTATCTACACTGTGTGAGAACACTGTCCCTTAGCAAAGTACTGTGAATCACAATTTGTTTCATGCTTTTGGAATAGCAGGCAACCTTAAGAAAAAAAGTGTGCAAGAAGTAGAGAGACATGACAGCTTAGATTTCCTACTTCCCAGCACGGAATTTCTCCAGTGTTCCCCACTGGTTGAGGACTCCAGAGTTTACAGTCTATCTGAGGCTTCTAATTCCCTCCGCGGATGTTCTACCCCCCTTACTGCTTAGTTAATCCCTCCCAGTTTTCCTGTTTGGTCTTTACCCATTATGGTATGCCGCAATAATCTCTCATAGTTAACCTTCTCCTCTGGCTATCATTCAAAACACACAACCAATTTGTACCAGTACATCATCTTCTGTTACTCAAAAATGCAGGTCTTCATTTCTATAAGCAGAAATTCACCTGGTATCGGAGCTCCGTGGCACCTCTTTGGACCTTACAGTCACAATATCTTTTTATGCAAAACCACTCTATCTTTCCACAAAGTACTTCCTCCTGAGATGGTGTACAACCTGCATATATTTTGAGTTTTATGAGCAAAGTGTAGAGCACAACTAGGCTAACTAGGCCAATGAGTGTAGGTTCAGAGTATTCAGAGCAATATCTCAAAATGCAGACTCGTTTAAACTGCAGGAGTGGAAAGAAAAGATGAACAACAATAGAATGGTTTTAAATCTGTTTTCCTTATTTTTACTAGGAGGAATGGTTACACAGTTAATGCAGTGTGCATTTTAAACACTCCTAAAGGAGTTATTTATTGAATCTGTGTTGAAAACAGTATTCTAAAATGTATTTACTCAGTGCTGTCTCAATATTGACATTCTTCTGACAATATTTCATCAGGAATTTTTTTTTTAAGTATGTAAAGAGGAAGCTTTAGTATTTCTATTCAAAAAGCATGAGATTTGTTACAGAGTTTGTGTGTAGTTCATGCTCAAGATCTCCCATACATTCTGAAAATATGTCGCATAGAACTGATGAGTCATGTAAAGGGGCCATTTGTCCTGAATTTTCAGCAGACATCCAGCAGTCTAAATCAGAGCAATAAATTTCAACTGTAAATACTTAAGGGCAAAAATTTATCATTTTAATTTGTTGAGAAAGCGCCACCTAAGGCAAGCAGTGAATAATAGATGACAATTCAAAAAGGAGATGTTTGCTACTGTTTATGTTCCTGAAAAATGCCTAGATTCTCAGACAAGTGACGGAAGTATTTTTACTGTGCACATATCTTCTGAAATCCAACCGTATAACAAGCTAAATGTTTAGTGTTACTGCCTAAAAAAATTAAACATTACTTGGATCTCTATTTAATGTCTGGCTTGTATAGGCAAAGAACCGTAGTCCTCTTAATTTCTTATTAAGAGCCTAAATTCTGTTGAATGCTAAGAGGCTGTTAATTGTGATAACATTTAATCATTAAAAGTTATGTAATGTAGAATTGCAGACCACTGAAGATAGAATGAGTAATGCATGTTGGAATATATGTTGGATGCTTCATAAGTAAGTCCTCATATTTATTGCCACGGAAACTACAATAGGTACAAAGAGTACAATAACACCATTTCATAGAGGAAAGTTTCAAGTACAAAACACTGTTTTTTTCAACACAGCCACCACCATTAGTCATGCATTTTGGCTAGTAATGAACAAGGGACTGCATGATGAACTTGTATAAATCTGTATCTGAGGAGGTGACCCAATGTTACTGTCACCATTGTTAAAACACGATACTCACCACTCCACTGTGCTCACATCCACTGTTTGCTCTCCATAAATGTTCAGCAAGCATCAATGACTGTCAATGAGGACCATTTTTTCCACATGAAGGAATTAAATCCCACACCTTTGCTTCATACGCACTTCCAAGTCAGACTCCATTTTGTCATACTGCCCCCTGCTGCCATCTGTCATACAACAACAAAATGTAATGGAGTATTGGCAGGAAGGTTAAACCTCTACTCCCATACCACCACCATCTGCCTCTGATGTTCTGGGCCAACATAAGTGGGATTACTTTCAGAGCAGTCCTTGTAGATAAAAATAGACTCAAACTAACTCTGAAATTGAGGAGGAAGAAATCATCCCCATTATCACCATTCTCTTCCTGGCAAAGAGAAAGGAAAAAAACAAACACGATGAATGTACTTCTTCCTGTAAAGAGCTTTAAATTGTGATTACTCACCTTGAAACTTTACTTTCATCTGTTTGAGGAGCACTGGTAGTACAGCATCAGGGAGAGAGGTAGCTATTAAATTTGTATATATATCAGTTTTACTTGTATTACGGCAATAATGACCATAATAACTGGATAATTCTGATTGCATATAATAATACTAGTGCACTTGTATTAAAATCAAATCTTTGATTATACTGTTAAAGCTTTAATTTCAATTCAGACTTCATACAGAGGATGTGTTTCTTTTGCTCAAATTGCACAGGTGTTTGGACTGTCTGTTAAATCTGAATGAACCAAATTTTGCATAACTTCTGTTTATAAACTGCTCCTGTTTTCATTATAAGCCTTCAGAAAGGATAACTTGTGTAATGCCTGGAGTTGTTTACAATATTCTCAGAACGGGAAGTATCAGTATTTGTATGAATCACAAGAGAATAAAGAATTAGGATCCATTTCATGAAACAGCTTCTTTATTTAACTTTCTTTCAGGATTGAGCTGTAAGACATTCATTTTCTGCATGCTCAGAATTTATCAAAACCTGCCATCTAATCACTAAAATAAATTCACTGTTTTGAGACAAATGAAAATAAACATAATAGATTTGTTTGTATAAGATAGTTCTCCAAAATCCCTAAAGGACAGAGCTTTCAAATTAAAAGAGATGTCCAAAATTATGGACAAAAAGCAGATTATCTGCCTGTGCAGAGTCTGTACCTAAAATACTCTGAACTGCAATGATTTAAAACAAACAAGTAGTAAGACATAAGGATTGAAAAGTAACTCTACTTTCTGAAAAGTATGGGAGAGATAAGAAAAGTTTGTTATTGTTCTGACTTTAAAAATAGTAATAAAACATTATATGATATTTTTGATTCAAAGAATTGCCTTGTTAGATCCTTCTGAAGCTACAGATGACACAGCAACAATAAGAAAGGAATGAGGCTCGCTCAAATCCCTCTAGCTGAGTTAAAATACTGAATGTCTGAAATGAATCAAGAAGCACTTTCCATGAGGTGGTGCAGCAACCTGCCCACTAATATGACTCCTGCCATGGTTATCAAAATATGGGAAGGAAAATTGATGTAGTAAATGAACACGTATGCAATGGATATTAATACCAGCAGGCTGAGAATCAGGTAAGTAGGCTGTTGTTGAAGTTATTGTTAGGTGAATGTTTTAACGCCATTCCTAGTGATACATTTCTGAGATGTGTCATTAAGCTGACAGCACTTCTTCTCTCTCTAATAATTATTTCCTAGATTAATATGATGACTCAAAAGCTGTGATTGGACAAATAAGATAAATGTCCAGAGTAGACGTTAGGTACTCCTCAGCTTGAAGACAGTTGATTGTCAACCAGAAATCTTGAAGTTAATATCAAATGGGTTACAATTTGTGTGCTCCATCATGCTATCAGCTAATACAAAAGTTTACATTTCAATTTGACAACCAGTGGGTAATAGCAGAAATTATGAGAGCTGCTTCAAAAGTAATGCTTCTCATTTTATTATATTGGCCCATGATGTCAGAGGAGGATGTCAATGGTATGGCTGTAGAGGTTAAACCTTCCTGCCAATATGAAATACCATTTCCATTTTGTTATTGTGTGACAAATGGCAGCAGAGGGCCAATCTGACAAAATGGTATCTGACATGAAAGTGTGTATGAAGCAAAGGTGTGTCACTGAATTCCTTCATATGGAAAAAAATGGCCCTCACTGACAGTCACTGACAACTGGTGAATGTTTGCTGAGACTGCAGTGTGGATATGAGCACAGTGAGGCTGTGGGTGCTGAAACTGTAACACGGTTACCTCTGCAGTTGCAGATTTATTCAAGTTCATCATGCAGGTTCTTATTTGTCATTGGCCAAAGTGTGTAGCTAATGGTGGTGATTACACTGAAAAATAGGGTTCTGAAGATGAGAATATACTCTATCAATCTGTGTTATCATGTTGTTTGTGCCTGTTGAAGTTTCCATGGTAATAAATAGGAGGCATTATTTCTAGAGTAATCCACATATTTTAACAATCATTAAAATTAAGTATTTTCACATATATATAACTAGCCATAAAGTTCTGCATTTTGACTGAAATTTTCCATGCAACGTTTCAGCCCAAAGGTGAACATTTTTAATTTATTTTCTTTTTATTAAATGTCAAAAAATCAGTTCATTTCCTTTACCTATGCAAAAATTTGAATAACGTGTCCTGTATAAAGAAGGTGGTTTATGTATGCAGAAAGCAGCTGAACTTTATATGAGGAAACTTATGAAGTTAATACAGAAGATTAATCTCCAAGTAATTTGCAAGAATAAATATTAATAAAAAGTAAAAATCTTCTTAAAACAATTATGCAATATGTTCCATTGTTATTTTCTGCAAAGTCATTTGCAGAAAAGATTCTGACTTTGTCACTTAGCTTACAATAATGTTGCTATTTATCTGTATTCAGACTCAGATGTGACAGTGATCTTGTAGAGTACAATAGTACAAGAACTGCAATTCTAGATTTGCTTGTTACCTGCTTTCATTCAAGTATTTTCTGGATCGTAATTATGTATGTTCCTAAGTAAAGTGAATTCCACAAGTCGTGTTAGCGTTCTTCCCTCCTTGAGGAGAGTAAATTTGAGATCTGGATGGCTTTTCATCCATTAGAGAGCATTGGCAATCACTCCTGGTCAATACTGTGGCCTTTCATGATGAGTGGAATTGGTTAATACTACAGCATTGTGAGTTCAGGAAACCACAAGGATAGGTTTTTTTAGTTATTCATAGAATAACATTTGGAACATTCCTTTCTTATTCAAACGAGGATGTGGGAATTTAAAATAAATTATTCATACCATCATCCTTAAATGAAGAAATAAGACATAGAGCAGAGCAGTGGCTTCTGATGTACTCTTTTGGATCCAGCGGAGCACTGAAATTCAAAATTTAAAGCAGATGAATAACTGGCAAAGTGTGCACAGCCTGGTCCAAAGCTGTATGGGGTATTTGTAGCCCACAGAAAACTTACCAAGGATCTTCCATACTCTAGCTAAAGGAGTTATTCATCCCTGCTCCTTCACCATCTGCCCCTAACGCTGGCTCCTTCTCTAGCTCTACAGAATGTTCACTGCTGGCTCTCCACTGTGAGATTTATATTAGCTCTAGCTTCAGGCATGTGGCCATTCTTGTTGTATGAAAAGGGTATACCCCCCTTAACTTCTTTTTCGTTTCATTATACTTCTCATTTCCCTTAAACAGATTGGAACCTGAAGGTTTGTCACAGATAGCAGTCATCTGTGTAGAAGTTAATGTGTATGCTGGGTTTTTTCTTATGTAATATACAATACATGCAGTATGAAAGATATAAGACTACTATTCTTAATATAAATGACACTGTAGACAGAAATTTTCTAATTATAACATCCATTTTCTTACTAACATGAAACCTAAGAATTTTCTTTTTATCGTTTACAGATCTTTACAGAATTCAGTAAATAAACCTTACTGGAACACAGGCACAAACATCATGGCTACAATGAATTATTGAACTAGAAATGTATTTAGAAAGATATAAGCAAATAAACAAGTTTTGTGCTCAGAGAAGTCAGGTCAGAAAATACTATGTTCTTGACTCAACATTGCAGCACAAGTTTTACATTCTGTTAGAAATCACCTCACATTTTTTTCCAAAAATTGTCCTGCCTCACAATCATCTGTTAATTCATTCTTGAAAGTCTTCATTTAATTTACATAACATGGGTATTGTCACAGTATGAAGTTACTTAAAATAGTTACTATGTGTTTGGGCAAAAAGAAAAAAAAGACAGAAGCAGAAAGAAAAGATTGTGAACATTTATTTTTCCAACTGAGTCCAAGATTGTATGTCTGGTTTCCTAAATATCCAAAGTGAGTCTAGACTAAAGCAACTGTGTTCTGAGACCTCCCTAACATTTCTTGATGTCTTCCAACTTTCTTGCCTGATATCAGTAGTGAACATACCCCAGTAGGTTTAATTTCACTCACTGTCACAGTTCTTGGCAGATATAGGCCAAAACATTCACATTCTTTCTCTTTTTCTGACTCAACAATTTTTTCCAAGTTTGTGCATTGTAAGCACAGTTTCAAAAGTGGATTCTAATTTTTCTTACCTCAATTTCATCTCTTTCACGCAAGGGTCTGCAGGCAGACACCTCACACTTGATCTATGATTTTATATCTATATAATATGTATATGATGAAAGTAATAAAAATATAGTAACAATTTAGAAAGAGTTTTGTTTAATTATTCTCTTTTACAAGAAGAGCAGAATGTCTAATAAAGATTAGCTTCCTCACAAATATATCATAAGGCTGAATTAATTAATGTTTGTCAAGTACTTAGAGACCCCTGTATTATTAAGTGTCCTGCTAGTGCACTTCTCCAAGTGATTCAGTACTCACAGAAGCAGCATCTCCTGCAAATTACCAATGGGCAGGCAGCCAAAAGAGCAATAACAAATATGGAACCTGTACCAGGATAGATCATATAAGAAAACCCATTGAAGTAAACTGTCCAGAGAGAGAAGGAGGAGAAAAGACAGCTGAGGACAAGGAAGGAGCCAAGTCCATCCTTTCACCCTACAATCGGACTACCAACCTTCTTCTTGCCCTATTTCTCTGAGATTTTCTTGGGCACTGTAATCCCTTTCCTTCCATGTTCTGTCTCAGAATACCTTCAGAAGACTCTCTGAGGAACTGAGTAGGATGCTATTAGTATCATTTATGTTTAAATCCTAACTTTGCTGTTTGCTTGCTGTCGGGGCTCTTTTTCTTTCTTAGTCCTTATTCACCTAGGCCAAATCCAAAGCTCATTGAAGTCAATGACAGTCTATCCCTTGATTACATAGGATTAGGACTGTGCACTCTTTGACATTGCTAAAATTAATTCACAAGTGTCTGTAGAACCCTCTGAAAAAAAAAAAAAAAGTAGAAAGAAATTGCTACACAAGGAGAAACTGACATTACTGTTTCCTGGGGAGATAATTGCAGATTTATTTGATTTTTCTTTTGTGTTAAGATTTTGTGATTTGGTATGTTTTTCTGTCATCAAAATACACATGCAACTGAAATGTCAGTGCAGGGCATTGTGATAGTCCCAAGGCAGCAGAGGAAGAGGCATGGCCTCATTTCAGCTAACAGAGTTTAGAATTTGTTTCATCAGTAGTACCTTGACAAATGTGTCATTGTTTATGGACCACTGATTACATGTCCAACAGCAGAAAAGACAGGTAGAAGGCAGGGCTTATCCTTCAGCATAAACTAATGAGGATATTCTTCATGCAGCTCCCTATGGCCAGATGTGCTTGGATGTAGTCCCACAGGGACTCCGTGGGTACAGCTACAGTAAGTTGTAAAACTGCAGTTTAACTATTAACTTTTCTAGAGAAAACCAGAAATAAGTATCAAAGGTGTACTGCACTGCTGGTGAGGGAAGACCCTAAATCCCCCTCCTAAGCTGTAAATACGATACTTATAGTTTTGCCTAAACCTTAAACATTCAAAACTTTTGATATATGTGCATGGCAGGGCATGTTCAAAGGCCCACAAAAACAATTTCAGAAGGCTACTGAGACTACAAAATTTCTGAGACTGTGTTCACACTCTTGAGTGTTAGCAGGCAGAACAGCAGGGCACCTGCTCTATCTTAGCCAAATGATCTCTTACAGAAATAATATTACTTACCTCTCAAAACAGATACTAGCACTGCATTTAACTGCTGCCACTCCTTGAAGCATCTCAAAAGCTGTCAGGAAGCAGACTGGGAAAGTCTACTGCCTTCCCATTTTCCCAGGAAAGTCAGCAGCATGAGTTCCCCTGCTGTGTTAGACTTGTCCAGAGCAAGGACAAGTGATCGTCACCTTCTCTAAATGCTTCAAACATTATGGCATGGATTATTTGGTCTCAGCAGACTTCAAAAAGCCTTTGTCATCTGTCAGAGGCAGTTTCGTCCCTCCCCATGTGCCAAGCAGTGCTGTTTTGTAATGAACAGCTTCCATCAGAGCGCACAATTTCTCATCCTGTCTGACTCTGCTGATCATTCTTGTAATTAAGTCTCTTTTGATTCTCTTTGGCAGCACACCATCTGCACAAGAAGGCACACCTGGAAAGTGGTTTTCCTCTGGTTTTGCTATCCTTGATTAAACTCTGTTTTAAAGCAGAGAACCTTAATCAAAAGAATTGCCTGACTGGAGGTAGCTATGTCTGTCTTAGTTTTGTTACAGATTCCCTCTGAAGTCTGCAGGATTTGGATTTGCATAACAATTTCAAAAAAGGACTCACTGTGGAGGGGTAATATTTTCAGAAGGATTTCATCCTTAAGAGAAAAAATCCAATGAAATGAATTAAAGCAGAAAATAATAGGGTACCATAGAAATGTCATAGATTTCAATAGTAATGACTATAAAATCCTATAGAATTTATTAGAAAAATGCTTTGCTTTAGTAATATTCTTTTATAAATCACAGGAATTTCATTCCTGAATGAGTTTAAGGAAATTTAAAAGGAAACACTGAAGGGCAAGTTTAAAGTGAAGCTACCCCCACAATTTTAGAAAATGGAGGCCACATCAGTGCTTTACCTCACAAGGCACAGCAAAGCTAGGTTGTATGAAGGAAAAAAAAAAGGACAAGAAAGGAAGAATCTTCTATACTCAGTTATCTTTGAGATAAGGCAGGATCAACAAAACATTCTGTTTATTCTGTGCTGAATCACACACCAGAAGGAAGATCCACGTGTGTTCAGGTATATGTATGAAATAACACATGCATGTACTGCAACCTGTCTCCAGTGCCTTGTTCCATGCCATTCCTGAACAAAACTAAACCTTATTGTCAGCCTAACACCAGCCCCATGCTGGTGCTCCTACCTTATTACAGATCTCTAATGGCTTCTGGTAGAGTGTAACAAAGCTCTGATTCCCTGTACCTGTTAACAAAATGACAAGCTGCTTCCTGCCTCTGATCTCCCATTCTGACCTCTGCACCACGTAGAAAAGACAGGAAACTTTACCTTTGTAACGTGAAAACTTTTTCCCTGGCCATTTACAGTAACCAAAAGCAACTAGATGGAAAGGCTGAGACAGAAGTTACCAAGTATAAAAATAAACACTGGGAAAAGAAAAAAAATAAAATAAAAAAGGTACGGTTTCTGAAGTGATCAAAATTACAGAGAAAGAAATGTTTACTAAGTTTGCAAATAGCGCTAAACAGTTTTAGCTTCTTAACAGCAGTGATACAGCTTTAAAAAGCAACAATAGAAAAGCACTTAGTTTACTAAATAATACACTTTTTTTACCCTTGATGAAAGGCTGCTTCTTATCATGCTGACATCAATGCAAACCACCCAGTGGTATAATTTCAAACCCTGCTGCTGTAATGCTTAGTGCATAGGGTAAAAGTGGCAGTGGATTCAAAAGAGTTAGCGGTACATTTAAAACAGGAATAATACTAAAAATCGTTAGCTTCTGAAATATGCGTGAGAATTTTCATAAAACATCTGCTAAGAACTGGCAAGAAACAAATACAGAATCTTTTATTTCTGTAACAGATAGTTGGGGCTGGGTGAGGCATAGAAATAAAGGTAAGGACCTGAAAAATCTGTGACACTCTCAGCGGGTGTTATGCTACATGGTTTGTAGATCACTCTTATAGCAGTGTGGGTTGCTCTTTCTTTTTCCCACTTTACATCCCTTCTCTGAAGTTGTCTGTTCACTCAGCGAACATGCTTCTACTTGAAGCTTCCTTGACCTGATTTATATTTTAGAGAATACACCTGTTACAAGCACAATTGAATGTTCAGTTCCCACTTTCACCTCTGGCACTATTTCTTCCCCCTTACCTGAACCAAGTCTCAGTACATCCTTTTCCCAAGCTCACATAAGCAGAATGACATGTTCGCTAAAATCAGTTTCTTCTACTAGCTTACTTTCATAGAAAAAAAAAAAAGGAATTAAAAACAGATCTGAATGATCTGCTAATACATGGCTTTTTCTAGTATTTTCTTTCCATAAACAAAAAGGATGCAAATACAGGTCTTTTGTTTTCACAATACTGATTCACATAATTACTTTTTGTTCAGACCTGCACAAGCTGGCCTTAGTTTTGAAATTTATCACTGCTTCACACCCACTGAAACAATTCTGTTGAATTGAGGAATTGCCTGGATCAAGGCAGCAGCATTTCTAGTACTACACCTTGTAAACCCACAATGAAGCCATGCAGTAGTAAAATAACCAATTCCATCTTCTTGGTATCACTGCTTTGTCAATCACTGTGGCAACACCAGGATAACATGTGGCAGGCACAGTTATTAAGCCACAGTAAGAGGAAAATATCGTGTGCCTTATCAGTGCTGCAAAACTTTCATGAAAAGATTATTTAAAAACTTGAATTAAGCTACATAAAGAATCTCTGTTTGCTTACAGTAACTAGTAATGGGCCTTGTCTCGAACTAGAAACTGGGAAGATCATCCTGTATCCATAGGAATAAACGTAAATAATACATCCACTAAAGATATCAGCTTCAGTGAAGGCCTTTCACACAGAAAAATCCTACTAAAAAGGCCATTCTCTGAGTTATTTAGAGATGCCTTTTTCATTCCCCATGGCATTATGCTTCAGCTCCTTGCCATGCTGCACATCCAGCATGGCCTTCACCTGTGCAGAACTGTGCAGGGTTCTGGGCCCCAGCATCACCTCAGTCTGTTGGAAGCTCCCACACAACTGCAGAATCTCAGAACAGTTTGGATTGGAAGGAATATTAAAGTCCCCCCCCCAGTCCCAAACCACCTGCCATTAGCAGGGCTGCCACCCATCAGATCAGCCTGCCCAGGGCCCACCTAACCTGGCCTGGAATGCCTCCAGATGTGGGGAATCCACAGCTTCCCTGGGCAACTATCTGTAAGCCCATAGTTCTGACTTCATAAAAGAGGGCTGAGATCTCGAAAATGTTTTCACCAGCCTCTAGATAACAAGTTTACACTAACATAGTCAGCAAGGTCTCGATTCAGTTGCAAAGTGCACATTGCCGTGGTTTTAGATATCAGAGACTTCCAATAGCAGTAAGGAGATAATTTTTTTCTGACAGGTTGTAGCCCATTTGGAGGTCAGAGTGTGTTGAACTACCCAATTCATTTTTTCTTGTTACTGAATTAATTCGAGGAATAGATTCATAGCAAGAGACACACAAGCTCAAACAGATATAAATAGATATTCTGGATCCCTTCAAAAAATCATAAGTAGTCTGACACTGTAGATAGTCCTGCAAATTCTTTGGACACTATTTCCTTCAATTTTACTTCTCTTTCCATACCATATTATTTCTCAGCATGACATTTGCTTCTCTTGATTCATAGTTAAGAAAATGGCTTACAAGGAGAAGAAATATGCAAAATTAAAGGTTATTTATATAATCACTAATAAATTCACTTAGATGCTTAAAACACTGTTGAGAATGATCTGAATCACAAAAGATTTTAACATTGCATTCAAAAATATGCCTAGAACTTCACTGCCTTAAACTTTGGCATTATATGATCTACAAAAATAAAAATAAAAAAGTGAATAAAGGTACCGTTAGTAGAGGGAAGAAAGGAGGGCAGGAAACAGTTAATTATTTTCCTCACCAATATTGCATTTAAACTCGAGGGAGCTGAGTATTTGGGGTTGATGAGCATACAAGAAGGAATCTGTGGAATTAAAGTTGCTGTAACTGAAATGTGGTTGTGATCTGGACAGATAAGACTAAATGCATTGAGTAATACATTTCACTTTCTTCTTGATCCCCTGGGGGAGGGGGTAGAGGGGAAGAAAAAAAAAAAAAGTTCTTCATGAGATTTTTTATGAAAAAAAAAAAAAAAGATTTTTCCTTTATGAAAAGGAAGTGCTGAAAATGGAGAAAAGATGGTCTAAGTTTCTCCACTCAAAACAGTATAAAATAGAAGCTTTTCACTTTTGAAAGCCAATCTAATCCACAAAAAATGTCTTTTTTTGTTAAATAAAAGACTTTCCCCTTAGGAAGTCATTATTTTTCAAAAAAAAAAAAAAAAAAGTTTCATGTTCAACACCATCTAATTAGAGGAATACTGAAATCTCTGGTCATGTATTGAGGTAGAAAATGTTTTCAATTTAAATTTCAGCCTTACTAATTACAGTGGGAAAATATCCAGTCATATCCTCATTCCCATCTTCAAACTTTTGCCTGATGATCTAACAGTCCTAAGAGCAGTTCATATTAGAATTCAATCTGATTCCTGAAGAGAGTATATAAATGTTATTCATGATGCATGAGGTAACACTACCTAAGTTTGTACCAGTTTATTCAGCTGCTCGGAGCCCATTGATCAATGAAATTTAACAGAAAAATGATGAGTTCTGTTAAAACTTTTAGCCAGTTAGACAGGAAACAATTGTGTTTCACTGAGAAAGGAAACTTCAGTAAAAAGCTGCATCTCTCTCAGCATCAAAGGCTTTATTATATTAACAGGAAGGAGCAAAGAAGTAGTGCTGGTGACCATCCACATTATGCATAGAGTTTGTAGGCATGTTGCTCAAATTTGTTTTTGTGAATTGAATGCTTATTTGAATTTGAGTAAACTAGTTTCAGTCCTGGAGAATTTCTGATTTTGTTTTATCCAAAAGGAATCAATTTCAGAGACTTTAAATGCACACATATATTCACCTAAGGAAATAAATAGGTGATGCAAATCATATGAAAGAAGTCACATTGGTTCTATATTCCCTCTTCACAACATTCTCATAGGGATGAACAAAAATTCATTGACTATGGAATCAGTAAGATCTCAGTGGGAAAGAGAGGCAACTGGTTCTTTCTGCATAAAATCAAATTGTCAGGTAAGAATAATAAGAATTAAACAAGATGGTGCAGAGAACAGCTTGCAGATAGTAATACACAGATTTTTTCACCATAAGTTGTTCACAACAAGACAAGATAATGAAAAATGATCATAGAAGTTGAATTATTAGAGAAAGGAACCAGATACTCAGATACATGCTTAGAAGTGTGAAAATTTATCCCAAAGCTCCAAATATTTGGAAGGTCAATGTTAATCATATTATCAAAGCACGGTTTGCATTGGAAGGGTCATTAAATCTCATCTGGATCGACCTTATCTGCCCAGGGCTTCATCCAACATGACATTTAACTTCCAGGGATCAAGATGTTAATATAAAGCATCATCAGGTTTTTCAGTAGAATATGACAGTTAATATACTACACTAGTAATCGTCAAATCAGGAGCTTTCTTAAATATCTCCTATGAATTTAACATAAAGGAGTGACCAACCTGCAAGCTGATGCTTTGCCCTTCAAAACAGGCTCTTGCCTCACCCTAACACAGAGACCAAAAAAACCTTAAAAGTTGTTACTTCACTCTCACTTTCCTGGCCCTGTGGTACTGATTTAGTACCAGATATGTTCTAAGACATAATGCCTACACTTTTAGAAAGGTTAATGTTAATGGCAGTGGCCAATTAATTGGCCTAGTTTCCCTGCTGTCTCCAGCTAACTATGCCCTGCAGTCAAATGATCAGGCAAAATATAAAACAATTTCCAGCAGACAGACACTTATATTGTGGAGAAAATGAGAGAAAATATAGGGAGACAGAATGACAGCTCAAAGGCTCATAAGAGAATGAACTTTAGCATATGGTAAGAAGGAAGCCATGAGGTAAAACATTAAAGATTGCTACCAGTTTTGGGGTTGATTATGCATATTTTGTTGCTGTTACTTCCTACAATAAACAGGAACTGTTTTGTTTTTCCTCTTGGTAAATTTCACCTTCATCAATAATTCAATGTAAGTGACATCATAAAGTCATAATATGAAACAAAGCCAATGTGTATTAATGGCTTAAACTTCGGAAATACCATTAATAAGTTAAGTAATCCTAGAATTAATGAGCTAGAGCTTGAACATATTTGTTTCTTGGCCTGTTCCTTAATGCTGGGTTGTTACACTAGAAAAATTTGTTTTCCAAGTACAGATCATGTTGAATGACTTTATCATGCTCCATTCTTCCCAGTGCTTCCATTTTCTGCATAGATTTGATAGCAAATTACATAAAAGTTGAAAGAGACATATAAAAATATATTTCATAATAAAAATGCAATAATTATAAGACAGTTGTAATTAGAATGGAATGAAAATAAAAGTAGCTCAGAAATACTTTTAAATAACTTGTAGTAGGTTTTTCAGTATGAAGAACAATTCCTGTTGAAGTTCAGCACATATTTTTAGTTTATAGGAGTCTTAAAAATGTGTTCTGAGAAGATAGTGGAGTATTCATAATAATTCAACCATTACCTTAAACTTCAAATCATCAGATAGTGGTATGGAAGGTATGGAACATATGGACATATTCTAGTTGCAAAGTAATCACATTGTAAGTAACAAATGATTATTAAAAATACCTGAAAATACTGGGAACACTAACATACCACTATTTAGTTTGCAGGTCTGACTTTTGATAAACATCTTCCACGGGTATAATGCATATTTTCCAATTTCTTATGCAATGCAAAAGAAGGAAGTGTCATTTTTTCACTTGTAAATATTATCTAGAGAGGAACACAAGGAATGCAAAGGCATGTCAAAACATTATTTTCATTTTGTTGATCTGATGACAGTAAATGTTTTCTCCCTTGACTTCAGAGAGATTCAGAGGAAAGTATTCACTGCAACTGCTCAGGCAGTGAAAGCATTTTCCCCTTCCAGCAACAGCTGCCACCTTTTCAGCCTAGCAATGAAACCACCACAGAAGCTCCAGATTTGACACTTTCAGGCTACTGAATGGACAGAGAAAATTGACTCGATATGGCTTATTAGCAGCAGTGAAGCAGCACAGTAAGCATTCATTCTATTCAACACAATAATAAGTCTTTTTACATTTATTTTGTGGAGATATTATTTATATCTCTTACTCACAGTGGCTTTTCCACAGTGACTACAAATGCTTTTGTGGGAAATTTTGACTACTTGAACAAGGCTGAAATAGCAGCAAGAGTATACAGAGAATATAAGCATTAGGTCAGGAAGATTGTAATGGTTATTCACTTGGGGTTCAGAAAGAAGCAAATAATCTGACACACTACAATTTTTACTGTGGCTTTTCTTCTTTGTCACGAGCAGTCTGCAGAAAAATAAGCAGGATACTGGCAATATATCTCAGTATTCAGTAGAATGACTATTTACGTGAAAATTTGACTTTGGTGGGCTTACATTGATTTATGCTAACTTACAGTAAAGTTCTTTAGACTTTAATAATTGCTAAAGATAGAGATTGTTAGCTGGACATGGATTTCTGGCCTGCATTTTTTAATGCAGCATGGATTTGTGATGAGTCCATTATTTATGTAGCTAGTTAGTTATAGTACAAATATACCTAGATGTTTTTCTTACGTTTTCTTTTTAATGCTGGTGCACTGACTGTTCCTCAGTAAACAAAGGTGGAAAAAGGACAAAGTGAGGAGTGGCTATGCTGTGCCACTATGTGATGGAATCATTCTTTCTGTCTCCAAAGACTGGAGATGATTAGGAAACTACTGTTTCATCCATACTTTTACCTTACCATAACCCATACATAGCCAGTAAGACCAATGTTTTAGGATTTTTTTAAATTATTTATGTTTCCCTTTATTTCCAATATGAAATGTGGCTTCCCCCAACAAGATTATTTTCAGTTTTCAGAATATGAAATCCCTAAATATTTTGACTCACCTGAAAATTTTTAGAGATACAGATTTCTTCCTTCTCCATTTGAATTAGGATGTAAATCCACTTTCTAATATATGTGTCAGTGTAGTTTGTGTGTATGGATATATCCATTTATTCACATAGAAAATATCTGACTAGAGCTAAGACAAAAGATATGATAAATCAGATATCAAAGCTGGGGAAAACAAATTAAAAAAAAATTGTTACGTTACAGATATGTATAAATCCAGAAAACCCCACAGCTTTAGTTGGAAGTGCCCTCTCAATTTCTTCAATTCAATGCTCTCTCACTCTGAGCTTGAATGTTAGAACATCAGACCTAGACAAGACGGTTTCAATCTTAACAGCATCTGTTGAAATCATAAAATGAACAAAAGAAAGTTATTTATTTCTTTGTGCTGAGACAACATTAGCTCTATGTAGACCACTTCTGATCCATACTTCTCTAACTTGCTTTTAGACAATGCCCATTTAAAGATTTCTGTCACTTGTCCAGCTTATTTTAAATCTTCATTGTCCAAACAATTAGAATGAAAAAGAACCTTTTACTCAAAATTAAGATTTTAAAGCTTTATTAGCTTAGTCTTATCCTTCTTTCATAGTATATGAACAATGAACTCAAACATATTTTTTAAATGTGATTAAATATTTTAAAATAGATTCTAAAATCATAATATTTTCATTAGGAATTCAAAACCAAACTCACTCAAGCTGCCTACAATGGAAGTCAAATACTTTACAATGACACTAACTGGAAAATCCAGCTTCAGAAACACCAGATATAATGCTATTTTGTGAAATCAGGAACTTCCTGACTTTTCCATAAGTCAACGACATTTTCATTACAAACTGTAATATTCAACAGAGCTGGCAGCAGGAAGCAAGAATTGCAAACTGAACAGTTGAATGAGGGTTAAAAATGACATTTACCTCTATGATCCTTCCTTAACCCTTAGGATTATTCATAAAACACTGACTTCAGTTGACAGAATAACCAGCTTATATTTTAAAACACAAAATATTGTGGAAGTGGAGTCTAGAAATTGGTTTACATCCTTTACAGCCCCAAATCAAAACTTATCATGAAAAGATAATAATTGAAAGAATGAAATGTATTTTGCCTTTCATCTACCCAAAATAATATTTGCTACCAATCTTTATATATATATATATATTTCAAGGAATACTAACTTAAACAAATTCATCTAAAATATATCATTGGTTGTGATACAAAATGTTTCATCTGTCATAGCATTTAAAACTTGCTTTAGGACTTTGTACCATAGTATATTCTTGCTGATTTTTAAAGTGATATTAATCTTCATATTTAAAACTGATCTTAATCTTTCAATAAAACTTTCCTTTGCTGTGTACCACTAAGATCCACAGGCCCTGACTGCATCTCTGTAATTTTAGCTCCATAAATACAGATCTAGCTACGATTCCCAGACTTCTTCACAGTCATAATGCTAACAAGAAGCTCCTAAGGCTACTAAGAAGATTGCTGGATTAAATAGGAATAGAGTTCTTCTGTCCCATGGTTGGAATTCTTTTCCATATCACATTATAATACCCTGTTTCACAGAGTATTTTTGTCACCTCTTTTTTAGGACAGTGACAACATACTTCACAGTAAGAAAACTTTCAGTATAAGGCTAAACTGGAGAGCCCCCAAACTATACTGTATTCCCCAGCTTTTATAGAGTATGAACAATTAAACTTCCCACAGGTGTGAAATGTTGATTTATGAGGTTGCTCACTTCATTAATAAATTACAAGTAAAATGGAAATATGCCCCTTACAACCTTATTCCAAGTTAGATCATATTAGAATAATATAATAGAATATATCATATATGAGTTAGCTGTTTTCTTCTCTGTCTTCAAGTCCCAGAAAAGGACCTATATGTGTAATTTTCTTGTCTTTTAATGCTCAGAATATCAATATACTGGAGCTTGTAGGTGCACCATTATCTGCTCTCAACACATACACAATTGTACACAATTTACAGAAATTCTCAAGTACGACTTACATTACTGATTGATCATGATCTCTTTTTTCAATCTCTCTAACTTTTCAGTCTTTCCAAGCTATTTGACTTTGATTTTAAAATGCTGTAGTTCATCCAGAGATTTTTCACTGTTTTTCAACTCTGTTGCTTGCCCACTGGAGCTTTATGCTGTGCTGTTACTCCCTCACCTGCTCTTTCAGTTCATTGCAGGTTGCTCATTTTTTTTATCATCCCCTCACTTACCTGGGGTCTACTGGTTAGAAAGGTTAATGCATTCCCATTGCAGTGACCACAGGCTACAAGCCAAAGTGCTTCCAAATCATATAGAGACAATTTATCTGGCATTTTAAAGGGAGAAACAAGTTATTAATGAAGCTTTCAGAACAATCAGAAGCTGGTTGAGCAAACGCCTGCTACTTATGTAAGGATTTACTTGTAAAGCTGCTTGAAAATGTTTGATATTTTCTCTTCAAGTAGCTTTTAAAAACTCCAGAAATATTTCTCCATATTACCAGATTTCTAAGTAAAACTCAAACATCAAGAGATTTTTTTTTAATAAAGAGCCTAAAAAACGGCAAAGAAATTTTCAAAGACTTATTTCTCGAGTTTTTGTCAACAAATTTCATGGAAGTTAAAATCATTTCCAAAAAGGTCTACTCCTAAGAAACCAGGTGCTTACATCTTTTATATATATGTATTTGTAATCATCATTATGCATTACCATATTACATTTATTCATAGAATCACCACATAATCTGAGGAATGAAAGCTGCTTAGCCCTTTGAAGAGTCTCAAGGAATAATTTATTTAATGAAAAAGCAAAGTATCAGCAGTCTGACATCCAGTGCAAATACATACCGGACATGCACTCTCCTCCAAGGCAGATTTGGGATAGATGTTCCCTAGAATATTACAGAAGCTCGTTGCCAGTTATATTAATACAAAGTGAGTGAAGTGACATTTATTTTGAATATCACACTATAACAACAAATGCTTTTTAATTTTCTTTGCATGACGACTTACTAACACTCATTGCTGCAAGGACTGAACTCGGTGAAGACTGCATCTCTTCTAAAAAGCTGTACTTTTGTTCTTTAATCCTGTATTCAGGGAATACTGCAAGTTCTAATAATCAGCTTGCTACTTCTTTGACTTTGTTGTTATAAATGTATTAACTTTCTCATAAAGCAATCTGTGTTTGCAATTAATCAAGTGAGTTGTCTCTTTAAGATAGTAGCCTAGCAACTTCCCAGAAGCCAGGGGAAATCCCAGTTGGGGCTGCAGACATACAATTATTGTCTCGAACTAGATCTAACTTGTGTGAGCGTTTCAAAACATCCTTCTGATTAAAAGGATAGGAAAGGAAGTTCAGTGAAAACTGGAAATATTGTTATGTCTGGGTGAGTATTACTTACGTCCATGTTTGCTATAGAATTTACCATGAGGAAATTACTGGTTTATTTATCTATATATTAGTAGTTTTGTTTCTTATTTGTGAACAGGCCCAAGTATGAAAAGAAGCAGCTGATTTTCACTGGTTTTCTTGAAACTGGTTCCTTGAATCAACTAACAGTTCATTCAAGTGGAGCAAATCTAGGAGACTGGAAACCTGATAGAGTGCTTTCTAGGTAATCCAAACCGAGTATGAATCTCCTGAAGTAGACTATTGAATTCATCTCAAGGTGTCCAAATTTCCAACAGATGCGTTTCATTCTTCATTATTTCTTACATGTTTAAAATAGCATTCTGCTTTCTCCTCCCTTCATAGGAACATGAACTATTTACTGTTAGGAACAACAACAAATATGTTTCTTTTTTCTGGG
Source organism: Cyrtonyx montezumae (assembly GCF_038088225.1). Classification (NCBI taxonomy): domain Eukaryota; kingdom Metazoa; phylum Chordata; class Aves; order Galliformes; family Odontophoridae; genus Cyrtonyx; species Cyrtonyx montezumae. Next base: position 118,005,105 of record NW_027072089.1, on the reverse strand, counting down.
AGAACAATTTCTGCTAGCAGGTAATAGCAACACACAAGGCAGGCCTCTATGCTTGTGTCCTGCCTGAATATAAATCTAAAGCTTTTTAACATGCTCAACAAGGTGGGTATAATCTTTTCCCGTTCATACAAGTCAAAGCATCACAGTGGGTGAAAGCTTTTTTCATTTTTCAGTATGCTTTCTCTGAGTATTTGACAATGGTTAAAAGCCTCAAGCTATGCAGGTCTGATTTAAAACTTTCAATTTAACTTCAGTTTACAGGGAACAACTTGACGACAAGTTTGTCTCTTGTGTAAAATCATTTTTGTTGCTCTTGTGAAGATATTCAACCAAGCAGCAGCTGAAACTCCTTTTCTGCTCCTTGTATTCATTACCAGAGAAGCTGAACAATTCTGATTCAAATTGCTGAAAGGATTTCATTTAAATCAATATATATTGCTTCAGGGCTGTCTATCCAGGGTCAGAGACGAAGACAGTTGTAAACAACAGTAACTGTCAGCCACAGACAGAGACACTGAATGTTGAGAGGCCTAGAGAACTGATTCATATAATCACCTACATTTACATGCTTTGGGTGATGCCAAGGTTTTTCTTCTTTCAGCAACTGTCTGTGCAAGTTTTTTCTACTACATATTTCTCTAAACTTACTCCATTAAAGAGTATATGATCAGTGACCAAAAACATACATCATTTTTGAAGTGATGAAGTCAAAATTACTCCAATTCCTTTTTTTTTTTTTCCAACATTTTCAAAGGTCTGACTAAAATGTCAAATTCTACAAAACCTATTTTTACCATCTGTTAATTAAAATGGTTACTTCAACTTGCTGTTAAACCCAAAGTTGTTTTCTCCATCTTCCAAATCTGTTTCTAGGCTGTTACACAACTGCTAAAGATCTATTGATGGTTCATGGAGTCAAAAAGCATTTTTATGTCACTTTTATAACATTTTCTCAGAAAAACTGGATAAGGCCCAGTGTTCTCTGCACAGCAATCAAAGACATTTTTCTCATACTGCAAATAGTCAATGACTGATCCATTTCCTAAAGCATGAAGATTTTTAAGGGACAGAAATCAATACAATGCAGTTGAAAGGAACTGAGTTAAATGAAAGAGAGATTTGACAGAGAATGTTTGCCTACCTGCTGTCTTCACCTTTGCAATTCCTAACCTTGACCTAAAGAGTTTGTCAGTTAGAAGGCCTCCAGGCTTGTACTTATATATATAGGAAGCAAGTAGATAACTGAACAAAGATGAATCTGTCCGACATTGAAGTATCAGGCTAGACGTGGTATTTTGGGTTTTTCATTTGTTTACATGGTTTAGGAATAAGATGTTTGTTGGTATGAATACTGTGGTTTTGTATAAAGCATGAATACTTCCTAAAAATATCCCCAGTGCATCAATCTCAATCATACCTTCCAATATGCTACAACGCTAGTAGTATAAGTTAAAATATATTTTAAGCAGGTGTAAGCAGGGAAGTATTTTGTTTAATCAGTCTGGACTACCTGTCATCTAGCTGAGCTGTATGATCCATTTACAGTTTTGTTTTATAAGACAAGTTAAACAGTAGTTTTAAGAGAACAAAAGACATAATTCTTGTGTGATGAGTAGCACAGAACCCTTCACAATTCAATTGAGTCATCAGGGACACGAGACAGCTGCTGTCCTTGCAAGCTAGGAAACACTCCAGCAGCTTCTGTATAGTCACTTTGTCTGATGATATCTTTCCAAGTGTCCAGCAGTATGAGCTGTCATGAGCCTGGAAATCTCAGACAAGTCAGTTTTCAGTTGTGTTCAACCAATTATACAGTGAATCTGTGCTTTACTGCTGACACATCATATTTTCTGAAAATAAGCAAGTCAAAAGGCATACAGACGGAATCACAGGGAGATAACTCTCACTATTGAAGCCTCTACAGGGATGTGATCTGAACAGTGCTTCCACAAGAAAATTGAGTTTTTTGTGGAAGCCTTAATTTTCTACTCCTGGATATCTAATTTCAGATGAGAATCGAACTATAAAGTGTATCCCAGAATAGCCAAAAAATTTTGGCTTTGTGGTCATTTACAAATCTGAAATTATCTATCAACACAATTCACCTACTTTGTTTTCCATTTTCATTATAGAACATTGTTGTCACATTGTGGAGTATAATGCTATGCTAAGAAGTTCACATATAGCCCATTTATATGCAGTTAAAATAGTGATATTTAAGAATTCACATAAGTTTTGAGATTTGACAGAAATCTGTAGGTCTTCACCAGTAGTTTCAGGTCAGGAACTATTATATTGGAAACTGAGTTACTCATAACAATCTCAAAAGCCTGTTGTTCAGATGAGATTTAAAACATTGATAGGTCAACATATGCTTCCTTCCTATGTTCTTCAAATAATTAGAAGATTTTCATCTGGTGTATGTTGACATTTCAACTCTCTGTAAAGAGCACTTAGTTCCATAGATTTATCTAATGCATGGTTGAACTAATAAAGGATTCTTAAAATCTATAGGAGCAATTTCTTTACTCTTTTTATTTTTTTCTTTATTCTTTAATTTTGTTTTTAGAGTTACTCTACAGTTGAATCATTATTGTAAAAAATAACATGTTTTTGCAGCTACAGACTCCAGTGAAAAGAGTTGTTTAATGGAATGGGTACTGGTATTGATCACTTATTGCTTAAAAACGAACTTGCAGGTTAATCAGATCTGCAAGTGTCCTTCTCATTATTTACATTGCTGAAGAGGATTAAATATTAGGGTGAAAACACCAAGGTTTGCTTTGCCAGATAAATAAAATTCAATTCGTTGTCGTTAGTAAATGTGTTAAATGTAGCAAGGTAACCAATCCTGCAGCCCTCTTGAGGATGATTTTTCAAGTAAGAGTGGCCTCTGAAAGGCAGTAAAGACATGCTTATGAGCAGGGAACTATGCAGGAGGTATTGCTCACTCCCTCTTCTAGTTAATTCTGTTAACCTCATTCCCAAATCTGATTTTTCATGTAATGTGTGATATTAATCTCCACAGGGGATGGACAATTACACACAGCTGTTTCTTCTTTTAATCTTGTTTCCAATTCATGGCTTGGACATTTCTTATGCAAATTGTTTGTGTTTATGACGTTCCAATTCTTTAACAGATCTGGAGACAGTTAATGATACTGGATGTGGATTTTGATGAATTCCTATAATGCTTATCACCTTCACCATGTATTTTGTTTTGTAGCAATAGCAGCAAATTCTATATCCTTGAGTGCTTGCATCCCTCTGACTTGTCGCAACATGGATTGTTTTATTATTGTTGGACAAATTTTCTTGTCAAACTCCTTCATCAGGTTCCAGCACCTGTGGTACCAAGTACCATGCTCAAAAGCAATATCCTCTGGCTTTCTAATAAGCTGTAAAGTACATGGATTTATAGATTAGGGAGAGTTGGACATAATGAGAGGCAAAGTTATAAGCAAAATGATGTTTTATATTTATTTTTATGTCTGCCTTCTCTTCAACAGTCCTCCTACCTATGCTAGAAACATGTTTTATCCTCTGTCGATCTTCCTGGACTAGTAGATCATAGACGATTTGTACAAGGGTAGGTCCTACCTTCTCTCATGGTGGGATCTAGTTTTGCATTAAGGAGTACACACTTCTAAGCCTGGGTAAGAGTAGAACATGTTTTTATCTCATTCAATTACCTGACAAACAATGCAAGTCAGAGAGCACACCTTATCAGCACTATGTTTGTTTACTCCTGTACGTCCATATACTGTATAAATCTCTGAGTCTATTTGGCTGAGGTTAGAATGGAAGAATCGACAAAGTGACGTGAATGAAATGCAGTTTGCAGTGTGATTGTGTGTGGAATAGGTTTCATTTTTAAGTATCTAAATAAGCCAGATTGCAAGGAGAAAACAAAGTGCTTGTTCTGCACTTTAGTAGCTCAATTTATTTCCTGAATTGGAAGAAGGAAGATAATTCACTTTTTTTTTTTTTTTTTGTAATTGATAATAATTGAGCAAAGGTTGTTGTGGAGCAACATCACTGAGAAGGCTGGACATTTCAGTGTTGTAGCAAAAAGCCTCTTGCCACAGTGCATAGTTAAGGCTATTCAGTACTTTACAGGACAAAGACCATAATCTACCTAATTTCACAGACATTTTACCTCAACCGTTTTTTTTTTTTTTAAACACTTTCCCTTCTCCTGCATTTCACATTTGAGAATTATCTAGGTCAGTAACCACAATGAGTTCTCTGATTCACCTGAACTTTCCTATTCTTGCTGAGTTCTATCTCCAACAATTTCTTATCTCTTTTAGTACTTCAGCACAAAGCTAATTTGTACATGTTCCAAGTTCTTTGACACTGAATTGTATTCTAAAACCTCCTGGAGACCGTATGGCTATAGATTTTATTCTATGTCTTTAGACACATGCTGTTGGCACATACTAAATTCAACTTGGAGATTTGCTTGATTTTTGGGACTCTCAGCTACTCACATACAAATTATAAATGTTAATCCTCATACCTTAAAAAGTTGATTAGTTAGCAATCTATTAATTACGTAGAATTATCACAGGATCACCATGCTGTTGAGTCTTCAGTTTTGACAGCAATGTCTTACCAAGAGCTTCTTTTATCGTAATAATTTCCTCTATAAAATACAAGTGAAAAGCATCAGCTGTGGATTTTTTGCTGACTTTCTATGCTTTCTGGGAATATATTGCACCTGTAAAAAAGGAATTAAAAATAATTTTATTAATTCAATTAAAAGGATTCTCAGTTTCTCATTGTTTTTTGCATCTTAATCTTTTTTTACAAGAATCAGTGTTAACACTGCAGTACCTCCTGCACTCCTCTAGTACCTTACTTTTATTCTGTAGAAGAAATCAGTACTATCTGATCTTCCTAAGCAAGGGGTTTACCACTTTGGCCTTTTAAATAGTTTCATTAAAATTGCTTCCATCGCTCCCTTCTTGCAAGTACTGTAGTTCTGCCTGGAGCTCACACAAGTCATGGCAAGGGCAGGAGGTATCTTATTGCTTATTCATAGGTACCACTGAATTAGATTATTTTCAAACTTCTCTTAATTACTAAGCGTGATATCTCTTTTCCTTTGGCCCCTTTGGGTCTGCTTCTTTTAAGCAATTGTAATGCCTCACTCCTGCTCCAAGTAGCGCTGGAGGAACCAGCAGCAAAGCCACCTGGTTTTGAACATCCTCACAAAGTCAAAAGTCACTGCATGATGTTGCTATGAAAGCTAGCATTCTGTAAGGATACATTGATTAATAAGAGAATAATCAGCAGATTGAAGGAATTTATTATTTCCATCTATTCAGCCCTCTGGAGGTGACACTGGGAGTCTTGTATGCAGTTGTGGGGCATGCCAGTAGAAATGCAGTTTCAACAACAGCAAGAGCCGATGGGTACTCATTAAGATGATGTCAGTGCTGCAGCACATATTCATACAGGACAAAGGGAGTTGACTTTTGTTACAGCACACAAGAAGACGATGGAAATTAGAAGAAAAAAAGCAGCTCAGGGATGCTCAACATTCCATAAGAACACTTAGAGAAAAAAGAATAACAATGAATTCTCTGTGGTCATTTCACTATGTTAATATGTGGTGTAGAAACTGTTAAAGATTTAGTTTCAATAATTTATTTAAAGAATAGACAAAGACTGCAAACAGCATGTGTACATAGTACAATATATTGAGGTACAATGCAACAATCAGTGCCTAATTTCAGTCTCAGAAATAGGTAACTTGCTGTAGCTTAATAACTAAATGACATGTGCACAGTCCAGAGCATACCTAGACAATCTGCTATGTATTCTAAATATGAAACTAAAAGTTATTAATTCCTCTCTTTTATGCAATAAGTCAAGAACATGAAGCTCTCTGAGAGAGCTTTTCCATTTCTAGATGGCTGTTTTCTTGATTCAGTAAGCATATTGTTCACTATCACATATTCTATTAATGACTTTTTCTACAGTTATATTTGCTATAAATTGTGCAACAGAAATATTCCAGGACAATGTGTTCCTATGGAAATTAGTAGAATAAAGTATTAAAAAAGGTTGAGATCAATACCTTATTTAAACAAATAAGTATTATCCCTATGGATGTTTTGTGCATTTTATGTGCGTTCGTTTGGGCATGGCTATTATTATATTGACATAAGTCCAGAGTAGTTCAGCTGACATTTTTACTTGCAAACTATTTGGAATTTTTCATCCACAAAATTACGGAAAGAATTTGATTCCTTGTCCTGAACCATTTGAAGTCAATATTCTTCGTAACATCAAGGAAGGTATATTACATGCTCAGTGAGATATATTGCATGTTAAGGACATTTTGTTTTTCCTGAGAAGCATCACCACATAAGACTTTTCCAAACAAATTCTTTACATACTAAAGCTTAGTAACAAAGAAGTTAAAAAGCATGCAACAGCCAAGGCTTTTCCTCATACTTGACAGCTTGTTGGTTTTTTTTTTCTTAAGAATTCTTCATTATAGGTGACACATTTGCTGCTCCCCAGATCTCTCATGACTCCTGCTACAGTGACACATTTAGCATTCTCCAGCAACATCAGCATAACACTTAAAAACATAATAGATTATCAAAATATCCTGTCCATTTCTGTACTGTAAGATTCTCTCAACTGAAACTAAACAGATTTCCCCCAGCCTAGTATGTTGTTTCTGAAACGTTGAGTAGAAAAAATAATGAGATTCTAATAATCCTTCTGTTCTGTTCATCACTGGAGGAATAAGAGAAATAAGAAAAAAAGATTTGACCTTGTAAAAATAAAGCACTAAAAGGTGTGTGAATCATATTCAGTAAGTGAGGGTGGGAGTGGGGCAGGTCCTGTTCCGTACATGGGACAGTAATTAAATGGCTGGCTGTAAAAAAAGTACTCCCTATATCTCTAAGTAAATTCCACTATTTTTGAGTAGTGCTTTTGCTAATTTGGTTTGTTTATTTTCAATTCACTGGACATTTCTGTTCTGCCTCTAATTCAAGGATAAAATCAATGCAGGTATTTCTGCAGCACACTAGCTGTTGGTTATCAAAGCTGTTTCATGGAGGGGATTTCCCTTCCTACTGCTTGTAGAGCAATACAAAAAGGAAATTTAAAATAGAATAAAAAAATAATTGATTCACAGGCATGTACTAGCAAACGAACTCACAGTTCAAAAAGGCAGAGGAGCAGAACAGAGGACTGTCACATCTAACAGTGACAAATACCGTTTAACTGTTCTGAAATGAAGTTAATACTGAGTGTTACTTGCACAGCACATGAGGAATATGACAATGCCAACGGGTTGCCTTCTTCTAAATACTTTAATCCATTTCATGCCTCTTGACTGACACGTTGTTTTGAGCTAATAGGGGCAAATTGATACTGAAGTTCTTATTTCACATTGTTGGTGGATTTCTTTTTGTTAATTGTTCATCTTTTCTTGAGAGATTCAGCACTCCAGATGGCTCTGTCACACTTTCAGTGCTTGCATAGTAGGAAATAAATGTCTTCAGAATTTGCACACCACTGGATAGCTTTCAGATGTAGTGGACCACAGGAATTTTTTTTATGGCACTGAGATTTTATGCAAAGAATGGAATTTACAACACATGATGAATAGTTAATAAACACTCAGAAGAAAACAATCAAGCCATTGGCTAGTGGGATCAGCAACAAGTTCCACTGGGCCCCTCATCATCTGAGACAGCCGCTCATCTTCATCCCAAACATGAATTATTTCAGAAATCTAAAGATACCCAACAGACGCTACATTATCCTTCTTTTTCTGACAAACTGCTTCAGTAATTCAATCTGTCAAGTAAAGATGTAGAATAGTGTGCCCTGCAGCAGTCTGTGTTGCACCCACAAAATACTACTCCATGTTATACAATGTGCAAAATTAACACTGTCAGGATACCAAACCTATCAACAGAACTATATGTATTATAAACAAAATTGTGAAAGAGTACAAGCTAGAAATTAACTAGAAACAGATCGAAAATGGTTTTCCCTGACTTATAAGTGACTATGATCATGGTGATCGTAGCTGATAGTGCACAATTGCTAAATGTGTCTTTAAAAAATATCGAATGAAAAAAAACCACTTTCATAAAAGGAAACTGCTTACCCTGGAACGGGACAAATTACCCTTTCATGTCACTTCTCAACTATTAGTGTTTGTTTACATCTTAACAATTAACTCAGACCATAACATAGTGTTCCTCCGTATCATCACCTTGCATAAAAAGATACTGTGCTTTGCTTCTCATTTTGGACTATACACAAATTAGATCTGCCTGCACCTAATGTTAAGTACATCATATGTCATACAGATTTAAACTGATCCTGCAAGCTGTTCCATATGGGCATAATATTTATCTGCATTAAATAAACTGCAGGATCAGGATACTTTCTTGGTTATAAATCGGCCACAAATTGTCTAATCTATTCTTCCTATTAATAAATTATTTTTACTACAAAATTGTTCTTTAAAACGCAAAGGTTCCTAGATCACATTGATCTAAATAACTGTGAGCATCCACTTTTTACTTTTCTCTCCTTGGATGATATTATGTGGTAGGGTAATAAGTCAGTAGTTATTCAATAAAATTATGGGAGCCTTTTGAATAAGCGAATGAATACAACAAACATATGCTGCAATTTAATTTTTTTTCCAAGAATAACACCATTTGTGAAAAATCAGTATTATATTAATGGGATTCATGAGTTAGGGGATTTATTTTTTATTTTTTTATGAATTTTAAATGCTTGTAAGGGATATAATTCAATTTAAGTGTAAGGTTTGTGTTCTGCTTTCATCCTCTGTAACCTTCACTGCCATGCTAATTGCACTTCTGGCATATATCAGGGTTTTATGTCTCAGAAATTAAACTATTTTAATAAATTAAAAGAATCTAGGACATTTATACATATTTAGAGAATTATTACAATTTCTGTAATATTAAATAACATTGGAATTGAAATATTTCTTATGCAGTCTTCCTCTGGTAAATCTCCACTTCTGAAAAGTTATCTATCACAGCATTATTTATGATCTCTTAATTTACATTAAAAAGTGGGCAGAGTTTTTCCTCCTCTGACATTAAGCATTAGGAAATGTGATGTGTCTGTATATGCAGTTTCCCCAACAAGGATCCAGAATCATTTCCACTGATGCGTTTTCACTAGTATCAGTAGAAGAATGGACATACACATTTTGACATACATATATTTTGGGACATACTTTGATATACATTCTTCGAAATATTTTGATAAATTTTGTAATCACACTATTTATTTTTTCGTATATTTTGAGCTCTTAGTAAGCCTTCCCTGTGATGTCTTCAATAAAGAAACTGCAGATGAATTCTAAAACTCTGGCTTGGTCCTTTTGATGGAAAATGTCAATTGCCATAGATAAGAGCTGGCATTTGGCTAGGCTACTCTACAGACAGCACAGATTAGATGCAGATCAATGTACAATAAATGTCTCCTTGTCCTAATATGTAGTCAGTGCTCTCCCTATTCCAAAACCAGTCTTATGTTAACATCTTGACTCCACTGTTTTCATTTTAGTTCTAACGAGAAAGTGAAACATATATACTATTTCAATTTCTATCATTTTCTTTTTCCTTCATGATATCTCAAGTCTCAGCATATGACAAGGAACTGTGAAACAGCATCACAAGGTTTCTTAAAACAGTATCTCTCAAATGCTGGCCATCAGTTAATGTCTGACAGTTCAATCAATAGGAGATTACATCAAGAACCTATTTCCTGCAGGATTTCAGTAGAAATGTCTGCACTGAATGGCTAACTAAAAACTCCTACATATATCATTATGTGCAGAAACACACTAACTATGATTTTATATCTTTGCTTGACTGGTAGAGTGATGATCAAAAGTCTAATTGTACAGGATCAAAACTGCCAGCAGCATATAATTTCTCCCATGCACACTTGTGGGGTTTTCTTTTCTTCCCTTTCTTCCACAGAAGAGAAAGCACAGTGGTTTTTAAAGCTAGCATTTCATCTTCAGGTTATCACTGCCAGTTCATACAGATATTGGTCTAGTAAGGATTTAGCTAATGTAACAAGGGTCTGATACAGCTCTCCCTAAAAATCAATTTGAGATTCTCCCTCATCTCAGTGGAAACTAGATCAGACCTCAAATACACTGGAAATATTTTCTGGAGCACAGAGAACAGTGAGAAATATAACTCCTAATTCCTATTCATTACATTGAAAATCTCTCTTAATAATTCTTTCCCACTGTGAGATAAAAATATATCAGGGAAATGTAAAAGAACTGTTACATCCCTAGACATACAAAATTGCTGGCTTGTTTTTCATCTTGACCTGAAGTTGCTATACAAGCACTTTGAAAACTTCTACCATCCTATTGAAACTGAATGTAACTCAGACTCGCTTTTAATAGCTCCTACAGGAAATAGACAGATAGATAGATAGATAGATAGATAGATAGATAGATAGATAGATAGATAGATAGATACATACATACATACATACATACATACATACATAGATACATAGATGACACAAAAAAATATGTGAGATAGGCTTTTTTTAAACAACAACAACTACCAAGCTAGCACAAAATGATTGCATACCACCATTCTGTACAAGGCTCCCTTAGATGTGTGGTATTTCAGTATAGGTTTGTGTAGATTATTTGCATCAGAAAAATGGATAATAAATATTTCTAACTATTTTCCAAACATTTCTCTGTTTTCTGATGGTATCTACACTACTAACTACTGCTTGACTTTATAATAATAGGCATCATTGCCTTCAATTGATTATGACATGTAGATTAATTATAAAAGACAAGCTCTTTTTTCTGCTTGATAGGTAATGGTCCATTTTGCTATACACCAAATTTGGTTACTCTAAGTCACCAACTTCCAATTCCTGCATCAAATCCTTCATTTCATCATGGGGAGATGTAGGGAAAAGTATTTATATGACTAATGGATTCTTTTCCTGCATAAATTCAAAGAACTGTCAATTTCTTCATAACTGCATCATGCACTAGCATTCTGCTGTTCATTAAACTGGGCAAAGAAAAATCTTATAGTGCCTCATTTGTGGACCTGTAGCCCAATTCAGGAGTCTTGGACACAAAAGTGAGAATACTCAAGGTGGAAGAATATCTAATAGAAAGACTGTCATACATACATTCTCTTAGGATTTCTTTTTATTAGTATTAATATTATTTATTCAGTGAAGTGACATTGCTTCTCTTCTGAAGTCAAGACTGTGTAAACTATGTTATAGAGAAATAACAATAATCCTAAGTCAAGTTTCCCAGACGGTTATTTCATTCAGTATTTAAATTAAAGGAAAAGCTCTGTAATTATTGTTTAGTTGTAACAAGATGCATTTCACATTAGTCTCAATCCCATTTCAATTTACAGTGGATGAAGCAGATAAGGAATAATTGTAGTTCTTATGTTGCTTCTGTTTTACCTTAGTGTCACTGTAATAATTCTAATACTAGGATTTAAAAAATAAAATAAAACATAGAGACAATTTAGTGTTTAGTGAAAGATATGGTAGGAAAACAGAAATATGATACACTTTTTGAGTTAATTTTGTATAATTCAGAAAAAAGCTCATTGTCAGACTGAAGTTCAGCTAGTTGGAATTTATATTTTGCGTCTGTAAACTAACATTTCTGAGCTTTTTAACCTGCTTTGACAGGGAGGTTGGACTCAATGATCTCTTGAGGTTCCTTCCGACCCCTATGACTCTATGATTCTATGAACTTTGTTTCATGATAAGAGTGGAAATAGAAGGCCACAAGGGCCAATGGCATCCTGGGACATATTAAAATGAGCGTGGCCAGCAGGTTGAGGGAGGTGATCCTCCCCCTCTACTCTGCACTGCTGGAGCCTCACCTGAATTTTGTCCAGTTCTGAGCTCCTCAGTACAAAAAACGACAGGATTCTCCTCACGATTCTCCTCAAAGGAGTCCAGTAGAGGGCCATAAAGATGTTAAAGGGTCTGGAACACCTCCCTTATGAAAAAAAGGCTGAGAGACCTGGGTCTGTTCAGCCTTGAGAAAAGAGGACTCAGAGGGGATCTGATCCACATCTATAAATATCTAAGGAACAGGAAGATAACGGACAAAGCTGGGCTCTTCTCAGCAGAGTGTAGGGATAGAACAAGGGCAAATGGTCACAAATTTATGCATAGGAAGTTCCACACAAGTGTGCAAGGGAACTTCTTCACTGTAAGGGTGATAGGGGTTGCCCAGAGAGGTTGTGGACTTTCCTTCTCTGGAGATATTCAAGACCCGCCCAGACATCTGCCTGTGCAACCTGGTCTAGGAAGCCTGCTGTGGCAGAGGAATTTGAACTAGATAATCCTTAGAGGTCCCTTCCAACCTCTACAATTCTGCGATACTGTGAAATGAGAAAGAGTCATAGGGAAACATGAATTTTGAACAGTAAACAATTCAGACACGATCTCTCTTTCTAGAGATATAAATTCTGGATAACAAGCATACAACTGTAGTTTCTGAAAATCATGCACTCTTGCCTTTTACCAAGCAGAAGATATACCCATGTTGATACTTGAGCACCAGTACTCCCCTTAGATTTGTGGATTTTATTTGTTGGAAAACACTGTAACAACAACACTGGCAACAAGGCAACTGCTTGTCCCAAGTTCAATATCATAGATATACAACAGTAAAATTAGCATTTTATTCAATGTCTCAGTGCAGTAACAATTTCCCAATAAAAATATCTTCCCACACATTCTGTAGACAACAGCTCTGAGCACATTTTTTCTTTTTCATACCAGAGGTTTATACAATTATCAGCTTAAGCTTTAATTGGATTTAACTAATTGGTAAACAGGATTTTTATTCATTAGTTTTATACATGTATCAGTTGTTCATTTAAGGTTTAATTTGAATTCAATATAAGAAACTGGATAGCTGAGATTTATTTAAAAAAAAAGTGAAAAACCTCTGCAAATCACAGCAGTTTCTTCACTTTTGAATTTTAAATGATGTTTACTATTAAATCTGTTTTTTTTATGTACATACATAATCATATGCTGTATAAAATACAGCATAAGTTTCTAAAAGAGCTTCCTATAGATTTTGCTATTTCACATGTTCAAAATGGAAAAAAATTAAAGAGCACTTTAGTTTAATTTTAACCAAGTCTTAAAGATAGTTCATAGAAATTTGAGAAAAGAAATATATTTAGTGTTTACATTAAAAAGTAGGAAAATTATAATTTTATCACCATTAACTAGCTCTATATTTTTACAAAAGATAGAGGGCTTATATAATACAGAGACTTAAAAAAATATATTACTATGAATAAATGACCATTCACAAAGCAACAGCTAATTTTCTACAACAGGGGTACTGCTATTAGAGATATGGAATATTAAACCATGAACTGTGGCCACAAATTTCTATAAAACCCACAGATAATGCAAGAATATCTTGGAATTATTTTAAAAGGTTTTTCAGGTTTGTTTTCATTATATTTATAACAGTGATATTGGAAAATAAAAGGCACTATGAAAGCATAGGTTGCACACTTTCTTTAAGGTCTTCTTCTTTAAGTTAACAAGAAACTGTCTGCAATCAGTGATGTCCTTATTGTACCCCTCTCTGTGTTTATTTTTTTAAACAGGAAAGTTTGCATTAGAAAGAAAAATTTATTGCTGTAATGGATTATCAACAACATAAGCTGTCCAAATATTCCCACTCTTCATATTCCTGAAATGAAACAGTACAAGGAAGTATTCTCTTTCAAATAAAACTGGTTATGAATGAACATACGAAGACAACAGTTCCATTCTGCTATGTATATCTGTGCATGATCAAAAGAAGCTTCATGGCAGTGGATGCTGGTAACTGTAATATATAAGCAGTTACACGAAAGTTAACAAAAGAAGAAAAAACAATGCAGACTTGGGAAATAGAAGGTTGATATAAGATGTCAAGAGTACAGACAGGAGAGATAAAATGCTACTAAATAAAGGAAGAGAATGTAAATAAAGTTAGAGACAATGAGAGGAAAAAAAAACAAGTTTGAAATAAAAATCACAGACAGCATGTCCTTTACTTTGTGTAAAGATTTGAGACATACACTGCCTGTGACTCAAAAACATGGAAATGCATTTTCAGAGCAATGAGAAATCATTTAGTGAGCTGATTTTTTGGATATCAAGAAAGTGGAATAAATACCAGCACTGGTGAACATCTGATTTTCCACTTTCATTTTATCTTTTTTTAGTTCATTATTTCTAATCTTGAAGCACACGAATGTTAATTTTTATTGTTTTCTAATGGACTTCCTGGATTAACATCAACTAATCTCTGTAAAATTTGTGTGAATAATTAAGCTCTTATTCACATTTGCTGTCAAATTCTCAGATTTTGTTCAAACTCAGAGCCTTCAGATTAGTTCGGCACCTAAAGGGATTTCTAACTACATGTCTTTAGCATTTCTTCAGCTTGCTGTCTTCACATGACAGTGCACTCACATTAAGGATACTTTACTATGGTCAGGACAGTAATAATGCTCATCTTTATCACTTGAATTTTAAGCAAAAAAACCCCATGAACTCGTATCGTGCTCTCTTCCTATGCAAGTCCACTGACAGTCATTTCACTGCCCAGGAATTCCAGCTATAAGTAGCAGTTAGAATTACAGTTAAATCAGGAAGGGACACATTCAGCTTAACTGTTAGACTAACTTAAATCCCAAGTAATTCCACTGAAGTCAGTGGATTTGCTCTGGATTTAATCCCGTATAGCTGAAAGCAGAATTTGGCCCTTTGATTCCTGCTGCCATTACTCAATTGTTGGGAGATTTGCTATATAGGGTATGCTTTGTACAACTAACACATAGCAGCACACTTGTTGATCTACTTACCAGCAGAGTAAGAGCTTAATATTCGACATAGCTGAAAGTTCTGAGTGAAAATAGATTGTAGAAAATTCCCAGCTGAGTTCCAGTATCAATTCTCAAGAAGCAAAAATACAGATTTTCACCAAGCTAGACTAGTTGAAATGAAGGTAGTTTAGCTCACAATGGTTTGTAATATACTGAATAACTTCCCTGCAGCTTTCTGAATGGATAACATGAAGATTTGGTAGCAAACCTAGAATCTACTTCTGCTAAATTGGAAAACAGGAAAAAAATCCAAATACTGCTGGATACAACACAGCAGCAAAAAAGTTTATATTTGTCATCAAAATTCAGAACCGACTGCCACAAGTTTTCATAGCACAAGAATTGGAGGAGGTTGTAGGAGATGAGAGGAGAAAGTAATTCCCTAATATTTGATTAGAAAAATGTCTTGAAAGTTGACAAAATATTTGACAGGCTTCATGAATGGGTAGAGAATGGAAAAGGTGGGAAACAGACATAAGAATATAGCAAGATAGCATGAAATATTGTTAGAACAGTAAAAATCTTCATGATTTTAACAGCAACATTTGTCAAAAAATTAAACAGAAAAGGAAAGAAGATGAAGTTTACTCCAGAATCTACATTATTACCAACAAGATGACATCTGCCAGTTTTCCTTCAACTATAGTCTGTGAGAATTTATTTTGATTTTTTGTTTTAAAATGTTAAAATATTTTTATCAACAAGACAAATTGCAAATATTAAATATACTTTTGATACAGGAATTTGATTCAGAGATAGGCAGAAAATAGCAGCTATTGTGTTAAGATAGAAATATGCATCTACTCTTTCCT